>NC_079156.1:94601628-94927739 GCF_947563725.1 Argiope bruennichi | reverse complement strand
AGATAGATAGATAGTTTTTGAGTTCTAGAGAACTTCATTGGTTTAGATCAGCAATTTTTTTTCTAATGCAATATGTAGACTTCTTATATAAATTCTACCTAAAATAAGGTCCAAGTAAAGTTATTGAGCATATATAAGTTATCATCAGATATAATTATCTAATTTAAAACTATTCTGGAAAAAAAGTATATCAGATGCAACAATTATATATATATTATTTGCAACATCATTCACTCTTTTTATTTTTGCATATGACTTGGGGGAGAAATGTGTTAGTTTTCAGACAGATCAAATTTTTTTCTTTCAAAAAATGAACAAGAAAAGAAACAGGAAAAGTAAAGCTGTAACGGGAGACCTTTAATAAGTATGAGTACTAAGTTAAAAGCTGAGGGAAATAAATTTTCCCAACAAGAACTTTTTTTCTGTCTGTAAGTCTGAGTAGTTTTAACACTTTTGGGGAAGAACGATTCTCTGATGGGAATTTTGTAATAGCACTATAAATCTTCATTCTGCTTTGATTATCCCGATTTTTCTCAAGACGTATACAGCTTTCTTGCATCGTGGTTCTATAAAAAGCCATTTTACGACATTTTTATGCAAAAATTTCGTCTGGAATGTGGCATTTCAATTTTTTTTCGCTTTTTTATGGCTGCTCAAAATATATTTTATTTAGAACATTTTAAAAAAAATTATGGTTTTAAAAAAATTATAAAATTTATTACTAATCATTTTTTTTTAAATGGGTAAATCACATAATGAAAGATAATATTTATTGTAATTTCTATAATTTCCTTTTCTTATTTTTCAAATTTCAGCGTTCTTGAAAAGTTTAGAAAAATTATTAAGAAATAAAATCTAAGTACTTTCTTAGTTAAAAAAAATAATTGCTTATAAATTTGACATATTTCATTTCACATTTAATGATTCATAGTTTTTTTTAAGACAGGATCAACAAATTTATGTTTAAAAAATAGTGCGAAACGGTGTCAATATATCTAATAAATTACAAAATAAAATTGAGCTACATATAGAGTTTACTAAACAAATGATCGAATTCTAAATATAGATTATTAATTAAACATGAGATTTTTTTAAACTTTCCTGAAAATTGTATTTTCTGTCACAAATAACCACACTAAACTTCAGCTAGTGAAAACTTAGCTGTAATCAGTATTTATTATTTTGAAAAACTTCGTTCAGGTTTAGGTGAAACAAATTGCATGATTCCATTTCTTTATAATCGCCAGTTTGATATTGATATGTTAATAAATACAATTAAATGTATTTTTTTGTGTTTCGAATTTATATGCAAAATTATTTTGTTAACATTTGAGAAAATAAACTATGTCAGAGTGAAGCAAAAAAAAAAATTGCGAGCTTATTAGATTTCAATACAATTAATCAGCTTGAGATTTTGAAGCTATATTGATTGAATCATATCGAAATTCAGATAATCCTGAAACTGAAAATTATAATAAGTTTAGAGCTATTTTTTCTTTTTAATAATACATCATGGATTCCTGAAAAAAATTATTAAAATTAGAGTATATCAGACATATCAAAGAATACCACATTTTATTCCTCTACATTATTTATCTTTAAATGAGAAGGATCAAGTACATCAAATCAGGAAGTATTGATTTTAAATTGAAAGAAAACCAAGGATCAAGTACATCAAATCAGGAAGTATTGACTTTAAATTGAAAGAAAACGAAGAATCAAGTACATCAAATCAGTAAGTTTTGACTTTAAATTGAAAGAAAACCAAGCATCAAGTACATCAAATCAGGAAGTATTGACTTTAAATTGAAAGAAAACCAAGGATCAAGTACATCAAATCAGGAAGTATTGACTTTAAATTGAAAGAAAACCAAGGATCAAGTACATCAAATCAGGAAGTATTGACTTTAATTTGAAAGAAAACCAAGGATCAAGTACATCAACATATTTAATCGATTTAATGGGTACATATTTAATCGATTTAATGGGTTAAAATCAGCATAACGGATTACTAAAATTTGATACTTTTGACAAATATTAATATTATTTATTAAATTTTTAAAAATCATTTCAAACACTTACTTTAAATAAGTATACAAAACCTGTGAAATGCAATAACTTTATGAATTTAGATTCCTTAATTATGTCTATTGCTTTTACCGACCAAAAAATTCATAAATAATGTCATAATAGATCATGCCACATAGTCTAGTTCTCTAGATGAGAAGGCAGGCTATCGTCCTATACGTTGTAAGTGTTATTAAATATAAGCAATAAGTGTATCAGAAGATTCCCTAGCCGGACAATAAACGAAAAAAAAATAATACTAAATTAGAAAAATATTTTTAAATAAATTTTTAAAAATTAATGATAAATGAGTAATATATGCTTTTATTATTTACTTGGTCTTTTAAAAAGCTGAAAGTTATAGCTGAAAGTTACATGGTGTGAGATGAGATTCGGGAAGAGATCAATTTATTAAGATATATAGTACAAATATAGAAAAGTACTAATTATTATCATCATTTGCATTTGATTCCAAAATGATACATCTAGCGCTATTGTTGAATTTTTTCTGAACACGCCATTTTTAACATGCCATATTATAACTGCCCAGTGAGATTACAAATTAGGAATCCAACAAATGTCACGCTCTCTAAAAAATGAGCACCTCTTATTTTTGGAAACCTTATCAAAGTTTTCACATCTTTATTTTTGTCTACCAAAACATTTAAATATTTTGTGCTTAGGTTTAAGTTGAATATTTTTTACAAATAATTTTAAATACTTTTTACAAATATTTGAAATATTTTTTTTTCATTTAAGAAATGCTGAGAGCGTCATCTGAAATAGCTATCATTCAAATTGTGTGTTATTTGACCTATAAAATGCCCATCGACAAATAACAAAAAATGACATGACAAAAAGCATATTGTTATTATATTCTTAAATTACTGTGTTATATTTTTGAATAATTTAAATATAAATATTAAGAAGCAAGTCAGCATGACGATTAATTCGCTAACAAACAACTGATATTACTCAAGTGCTGCATTTTAACCCCAAAAGCTTTGTTTATTAAAAGTCAAAGTTCAAATTGTATTGCAAACAAACAAATAAATCAAATATTTTTGAAAAAAATGTTCTATTATTTAAAACATTTATGTGTTTCTGAAAGCCTTTTATAAGAATAAATAAATACAAGAAGTGAATCCATTGTAAAACTACTTCAAAACTAAATAAATCAAACTCAAATAAAAGCATGCCAGACATGTTACAATGCCCTTAGAGATATCACTGCAGTTTGCTAAGTCCCATTTCATATATAAATCATTTTCACCCCTAAAGAGCATATCTATAAAAACAGTTCTTTCTCAGAACTTTCTATTATTTCCATGTTTCTAGAAGATATTAAATGCAGATGTTTCAAAAGTTTTGTTCAAGGGTAGTAAAAGTTCTTCCTTAAGGACCGAAATGTGTTTTAATTTATTTCTTCCAAAAATGCGTCAGAAAAATATATCGAAGTCGAATACAATTAATACATGAAGAGAAAAGTGTGACAGATTTTTATCAATGGTTAATAGGTCTCGATAATATTTTATAGTATAACAATTAGTATCATATAATATACTTTCGTCCATCTTACTGTAATATTTAGAATATTTTTAAAAATTCAAAGAATTGTTATCTAAAAGTTACTATAAGAATGTTACAATATCATAGTGTTTATTAAATTCTTATTTCACTTCTGCCAATTTTTGAATTTATTTTTTGTTATTATTAAACACGTTTTTACATGTCTGAATTTAATATCGTTATTGAACTTAGCTCAAACTAAAATAGGGATTATTTTAAAATTAGAAAAAAAAAAGAAGAAGAAGAAGAAAAGTTCGTTTTTATTAGTTCTGTCTACCGTATTTCGATTTTTTAAAGGGATTTTTTTCTCTTACAAATTAACAATTTTGAAAATCACTGTTATTAGTATACTTCTAGTTAAGAAAGACTATATTTCCAATGATTTTTACTTTATAAATATATCAAAAATTGCATAAAATCTTCAATACAATTAGATAGATCTTCTTAATTTTAATTTCACAAATAACGAATATAAAAAAATAAAAAATAAATATGCTGAATGTTCACGCTTATCGAGACTAAATAATTAATTTCTAAACTGCTAGGGTTTAGACTGTCTGTCTAACTGTTGGAACAGTTAGACACGCAGCTCCAACTGGAAAAAGTGTTTTAAATGACTGTTTATTATTATATTTTAAGTTCTGTTAATCAAGGATTAAATTTTTAAACAGTTATGAATTCTGGAGTTTCATACTGTCACCCTGGTTTTATCAATCATATTTAGTAAAATATTCTTGAGTCTATAACACTTTAAACAAAAAAAAAATGATTCTGTCGTGGTTAAATCTGATCAACTTGAAAAGAACTAACTTTATATACTGATAATTTCGAGGCCACGAGTGAGATTTTAAAGCACCTTGATAGTGCACATCAAAAAAATGCATCATTATGTTACTATTACAAATTGTTCTTTAAAATAAATTTCGAATGATGCTCATTTAGGTTAAATAGTTATATATCGTCAAGTATTAATTATAAAACGGCAGGATTTTCGTATCCTATGTATTAAATTGTCAAAAATGTTTCATATGTGTGATTGATTGTGTAACTTTTTGAGAAATATATTTATTGATTCCAACAACAGAAAATATCATTTTCCACTTTATCTGAATCAATTTTCCGATTGGAACTGTATGTCTCCAGCGGTTTAGAAATAAGCTTTTGGACCACGATAAGACTGAACATCTTGTGTATAAAGAAAAGAATATTAAGAAATAGTAAGAAACCAGCTGAAATGGTCAACCCAATACCTACTCGCATATTCGCCTTACTCGGTATCGCAGTTCAATAGTTAAGAAATATTAACATTCGGCATGATCTTAACAATTTTACTGAATCTATATAGTATTCTTTGGCGAGTTATTTGGCGATTAATCATTGGCTTGCAGTTAATAGTATCTTAAAATCGAATTTGTCTCTTTGTGTTTTAAACGCATTTTACCCAATCGATTGGAATAAAAATTTGACTCAAAACTGCACTTGTAGTCACAAAATCTCATATCAAATTTGATATCTTTAAGTCAGTTCGTTTTTAAATTATCTCGTTTATTTATTTCTGGAAGTACTTATCGACAGATACTCCATCCTTAGTTGGAATTGACTCCAAATTTGACAGCTGTCTCCTGTGTATCAAATCTTATCTATCTAGCTCTCTTCGTTTTCTAATTATCGTGTTAGCTTATATTCGAACAGACGAACATTTGACATAAATCTGCAAATTTTGTGTAAAGTCCGTATACCAATTTTTAACCATCTACCTCAAATCGGTTTATCTTTGCCAGAGACAGACAGATGGATATTTCCCAAAAGTATTCTTTTCAAACTCAGGGATGTCCAAAACATGAAGATTCGTAGAAACATCGAGTTCGAATTTTTTAACGATTACTATATTTTCTCTTTATTACGCATACGAGAAAGTAAAATTCAAATTACCAAAATATTTAAATTATCGATTTAATAGCAAACAAATCCATATGGAAGTGATGTGCCTGTTTAGACGTTGCCATCGGAGCATATAAAGAATATTTTATGTTGATTCGCGAGACCTGCGTATGCTTGCTCCAAAAACTGAATGGATACACAATTGAATAAGTGTACAAAATTCAAATCGTTTGTTAGTGAGTTTTGTATCATCACAATATCGTTTTTCCTCAAATTTTTAGCCTGGCACTAAAAAGTGTTTTAATTTGATTCATCTTATGTCATTTATTATTTCAGTATATTTTATATTCCTTACCTCTTTTTGAATACACTCTATTTTATAACCACCAATATTCGTAATAAGAACTCTTACGACAAACCAAACTTTCTAAAAAATTAATATTGCACAGAGAAAACTGTTCATTTCTATTGAAAGCAATCTCGGTAAGCGTGAAACCGATCCTATCAGAATTTCAGAACTTTAACCAAATATTGATTTTTATCCTTATTTTTATATGTACATATTTTTTTTCTATGTATGTAGTTGTTTCAACTTACCTCTGTAAGCCTTGTGCTGTACTTTGTGGTGCACAAGGATTGACTTATTATTAATTAAAAAAAACAAAAACAAATATTGATAACGCAAATGTTGCAATTTTTAAAAGGAATGACTTCATCAAAACGATCAATCGCTAATTTCATTAACTTACATAATATTTCTTAAAAAAAAAAAAAAAAAAAAAAAAGAGCTTGTGCATACTCTGATTCGATTCTAATCTTCAGCAAAATAAACATTTTTTTCCGATTATCTTCCATATAACAAGAATATATGATTAAGCTTTGCAAGTGAAATTGGCGAAATTCTCCTTGTATCGCTTGTGAAATTCCGTTATTCAATAATTCATCAACTTACTCTCTAGAATCAGTATCAGAAGGATCCCTCTCTGTGTTCATTGTTGTTAACAAATCAACGTCATACAACTTTTGCATATAAAATGAAATTTGCATTTCATAAACTTACATTATATTGCCTTTAAAAAAGGAGCGTATGTATATTCTGATTTGCTTCTATTCTTCATCAAAGAAAAGAATTTAATTAATTTATTTTCTAGTATCTTCGATATAACAAGAATGTATAAAGAAGCACTGCAAATGAAGTTGTTGAAGTTCCATTATTCAAAAAGTTATCAACTTACTTGTTAGAATCAGTATAAGCAGGATCCTTCCCTGCATTCATTGTTGTTAACTTATCACCGTCATAGAAGTTTTAGAAGCAAAATGATATTTGTATTTCATAAACTTTCATGATATTTCCTTTAAAAAAAGAGCCTATATATATATATATATATATATATATATATATTGATTAGATTCTAATCTTCAAGAAAGAAAAACATTTTTATTATTTTTGTTTTCTAGTACATTCTATATAACAAGAATGTATGAATAAGCATTGCAAATGAATTTGGTGGAATTCTTCTTACATCACTTGCGAGAATTCATTGTTCAATAATTCATCAATTTACTTTTTAGAATTCATTGTTGCATTCATTGTTATTAATAATTCAATGTCATAGAATACTTACAAATCAAATCAAATCTGTATTTCATTAACTTACATTATATTTCCTTTAAAAAAATAAAGCGTGCATATATTCTAATTTTATTCTATTCTTTATAAAAAAAACATTTATTTTTTTATCTAGTATCTTCTTTATAACAAGAATGTATGAATAAGCATTTCAAATGAAATTGGCAGAACTCTTCTCGTATCACTTTTGAGGTTCCGTTGTTCAATAATTCATCATTCAACATTCATTGTTGTTAACAAATCAATGTCATAGAACACTTAGACATAAAATGATATTTGTATTTCATAAACTTTCATGATATTTCCTTTAAAAAAAGAGCCTATATATATATATATATATATATATATTGATTAGATTCTAATCTTCAAGAAAGAAAAACATTTTTATTATTTTTGTTTTCTAGTACATTCTATATAACAAGAATGTATGAATAAGCATTGCAAATGAATTTGGTGGAATTCTTCTTACATCACTTGCGAGAATTCATTGTTCAATAATTCATCAATTTACTTTTTAGAATTCATTGTTGCATTCATTGTTATTAATAATTCAATGTCATAGAATACTTACAAATCAAATCAAATCTGTATTTCATTAACTTACATTATATTTCCTTTAAAAAAATAAAGCGTGCATATATTCTAATTTTATTCTATTCTTTATAAAAAAAACATTTATTTTTTTTTCTAGTATCTTCTTTATAACAAGAATGTATGAATAAGCATTTCAAATGAAATTGGCAAAACTCTTCTCGTATCACTTTTGAGGTTCCGTTGTTCAATAATTCATCATTCAGCATTCATTGTGGTTAACAAATCAACGTCATAGAACACTTACAAATAAAATGAAATTTGTATTTCATTAACATGCATTATATTTCGTTTAAAAAATGAAGCTTGTATATATATCCTGATTTTATTCTATTCCTTAAAAAAAAAAAATTCTAGTATCTTCTTTATAACAAGAATGTATGAATAAGCATTTCAAATGAAATTGGCAGAACTCTTCTCGTATCACTTTTGAGATTCCGTTGTTCAATAATTCCTAATTCAACATTCATTGTTGTTAACAAATCAATGTCATAGAACACTTAGACATAAAATGAAATTTGTATTTCATTAACTTACATTATATTTCCTTTAAAAAATAAACCGTATATATACTCTGATTAGATTCTATTCTTCATCAAAGAAAAAAAAACATTTATTATTTTTTTCTAGTATCTTCTTTATAACAAGAATGTATGAATAAGCATTTCAAATGAAATTGGCAGAACTCTTCTCGTATCACTTTTGAGATTCCGTTGTTCAATAATTTATCATTCAGCAATCATTGTTATTAGCAAATCAACGTCATAGAACACTTACAAGTAAAATGAAATTTGTATTTCATTAACATACATTATATTTCCTTTAAAAAATAAAGCTTGTATATATTCTGATTTTATACTATTCTTTATAAAAAAAAACATTTATTCTTTTCTAGTATCTTCTTTATAACAAGAATGTATGAATAAGTATTTCAAATAAAATTGGCAAAACTTTTCTAGTGACACTTTTGAAATTCCATTTTTCAATAATTCATCAACTTACTCTCTAGAATTAGAACAAGTAGGTTTACACCCTGCATCATTTTTGTTAACAAAGCTACGCCAGAAATAACGTATAACTCTTAACAATACACATGAGCATATTCTATTGTCAGAGAAATGTCATTTACCAAGAGTTAATTTTCCGTGGAACAAGAGGGAAATTTTCTTTCATTTTCATCTTTGTCCTCACTATTCAGATAATTAATTATCTAGGAATGAGGCAATCTCTAAAGAATTGAAATAGTTAATGAAGTGACAGGATAATTTAAGCGTGACACGCGGGCTCTCTAAGAAAGCTGAGGAGTGTTTATTCTTAACTGTCTAGCTGTTATTGTTTACTCAACATGTTTAATTTGATGTTCTTAATGATAATATAAATCGACAAATAATGATCTTTTAGCTTGAGTTTATTCATAGGGACCCTATTTAATATTTATAACTATAAATGAGATTTTTGAGGAAGAGTTAAATCCAATGATTCTCATTTCTTCATGTCTGAAGACAGATTTTTGAAGACTATATCAATTTTGAAATGCAATAAAAGTAATTTCACTTCATTTCAATTTTCAATTATTTTTTCTAATAAATTCGAAAGATTATGAGACAATTATTCTTGAAAACGAATTTATCAGTTTTCCATCTTCATGGAGTCGAATATTTTAGACCAATTTTAAAATCGATAAAATTTTGCTAGTTTAATTTATACATTGAAAAGTATCGCTATAAAGTATTTTTAAAAATTTATTAAAATTAAAAGGAAAAATTAAAAATAAATAAGAGAACTGAAAAAAACATTTTTGTGTTTTAAATTGATAACAAAAATTAAAATTATGGTTTTTAGTTAAAAATTTATTGCTGCGTGCATGCATTGCAATATTCAATTACGCCAATGCATTGCAACATTCAATTTATTAATTATATGCCAATTCGCATACGTAATAGTGTTAAATTATATTTCCTGAACAAATAAGCTTTAAAACCATTTCATTTTAAATAAATAAAAAAAAATATTTCAGTATATTTATGGATTTCTTAGTGTATTTCCTCCCTTAATATTTTATTTTTTATACCAAGAATTCTTAAAAATATCTTAAACATTATGATTTTACAGTCATTTTTTTATCATTTATATTATTTATTATTTACTGATTTTTAATTTTAGTTTTTATGATTTGAAAATAAAATATCAAATAAAACCTCCTCCCTCTCACCTGAGTATTAAATAAGATGTTTAGACTTATTATTTTCATTTCTTAAAAGTGGAACAAGGTACTTCTTTCAAAGTATCGTTCACGTTAATTTAAATAGCACGTGATTTAACTTTTTGCCAAGTGCACAAACATGAAAAAACGTCTCTGGCATAATTCTTATCTGGGTTATATATATCAAGCTTCTTTGAACCACTCAAATATATATATATATATATAAAAAATTATTTTTCATTTTTGAAAATAATCTCCTACCTAGAATATTTTTTCGTTGAAACGTTTTTAAATATTTCCGCTAAGAAATACTAAATTCTTTCGAATCTAATGCTTCAAGATTTCCAAGCATTTAAATAAATCCACCGAAAATATTAAATCCAAATGATTAGATGCATATAAAAAATTTTATTAATCAGAGGACTATACTATTTCTTTTTATAAAAAATATTTGGTGAACTGTTGCTGATATATACAATAATAAAATACAGTATAATTTTCAATTCGAAAAGAAAACTAAAGGTTCTCTAATTTTCTTAAATTGCTAGGATCAACTAAAAAAACTGTTCAATTTCCTTTGAAATTTTATAACTTTAATTCAAATTTAAAATAAAAAACAGCATAGAGTAATTTTAAGTATATTTAAAACAGTTAAATGTTAAGAAGAATTGGAATAATAGACATCAACTAAAAAAAAAAAAAAAACTATATCTGCAAAAAAAATCCTTATATATATAGTCCTTATATATGTCGTTGCTTCCTATTTGTCTTTCTGCTGTTACGAATTTGTAATATTTCTTACTTGATTCCATAAAGAGGAACATAGTTTTACAGTTAACTCGGATGGAGGCTGAATGGATACTAGGCTAATGATCCCTTGGTGACAAATTTAGTGATGAATTAGGAGATTCTAGATACAAAAGCAGGTTGTCCAGTAACTTCAGAAATATTGGCAATATACTGATTGTAGCGAAGGTACAATATCATTCTGAAAGATTCGATGTAATCTCACAGGAGCTATAAAAGCATAGAATCACAGACGAAAGTAATTAATCATTCGAGTCTATAGAAGTCAGTGGTTAAGATGTGTTAATCGAGTAGCTGAGTGAAGTCTCTGTTTGAGGATACATTTCCTGCACGTTCTTTCTGAATGCTTCAAATTGTTAGATTATAACATGTTATTACTGTCAAATGCAGTGCTATTTTCTACATGTTTTGTAACTTATGATAATATTTGTCGGCGCTGCCGAGCTTTTTTATTAATTCTTATTTCTCATCAGAAAAATTACTAAGGCAAAGACTGCCCTTTTAGTAAATAAATGTAAACGAAAATAATTGGCCTGACACCATATTTAAATTTTTTTACATTTAATTGACGTAGGACGAAACATAACATATAAGAACACTATTACAAAATTTAGTACGTTAACATCATAGAACTTTCCAACATCCATCTCTCTCCTCTCTCGGCCGCGTCTCTCCCGCCCTCCTTCTTCTCCACACTCTTCCCTTCAGTTCGTTTTCTCGTTTTAAACATCCGCAGCGCCCTCACACGCCGCCCCTAAGAGAAAAACTGGTCTTCAAACGGCAAAAGTTTTTCTCTGATTCCTTTGGCCAAAGTTAATAACATAAGGAAAAATAACTAAACTAAATAAGAACATCTCATCCACATATTGAAATAACAATGAAAGCTCCGAATATATATATATGAAAAATAATTAAACGAAATATGAACATAGCATACATATATTAAATAAAAATGAATACATATATTGAAAATAATTAAACACAATAAGAATATAGCGTACATATGTTGAAATAAAAACTGAACAAAACATACATTAACACAATGGATATTGAGAACTAATTTTAACAAGAAAAAGAACTAATGTTTAGTTTGTAGACGAGATAAAGCATCAGCGTCTTTGTTTAAGATTCCAGGACGATGAGTAATTTTGTAACTCCATCGTTGCAAAGCCAATGCCCACCTAGTTAATTTAGGGCTTTTTGGAGTTTTTTCAATTAAGTATTTTAATGGATTATGATCAGTTACGATTTCGACCGTAGTTCCATGCAACCATTTATCAAATTTTTTAAATCCAAAGAAAATAGCATAAGCTTCCTTTTCAATAGTTGACCAATTTTTTTGAGTTTTGTTAAATTTTTGGCTTACAAATGCGATGGGTTTATAATTTCCCTTTCCATCTTTTTGGGTTAGACAACAACCAACTGCATAGTCAGAAGCGTCTGAGTGAATTTCGAAAGGTTTACCAAAATCAGAGGCATTTAACGCTGTCGCCTCACATAAAGCTTTCTTCAATCTAAAAAACGATTCTTCTTCGCGTTTTCCCCAATTTACATCTCCTGATTTTTTCCCTTTTGTTAGTTCAGTTAGAGGGGTTGCAATTTCCGCATAATTAGGAATATATGATCGATAAAAACCCATTAGTCCTAACACAGATCTTACTTCCTTTTTCGTCTTTTGCCTTTCTAGTCGCTTTATTGCCGCAATTTTTTCCTCGTCTGGTGCATGCTTACCTCCTCCTATCTTATGGCCTAAAAATTGTAGTTCTCGGGCCGCGAAAGTGCATTTTTTAAATTTTACAGAAAACCCTGTCTTTTCTAATTCCTGCAATACCTTTCTCAGATGAATTAAATGTTCGCTCCATGTTTTGGAGTACACTATTATATCGTCAATGTAAGCTTGAGCATAACTAGAATGGTTTCGAAGAACACTATTCATTATTTTTTGGAACGTACCCGGTGCTCCCGACAGACCAAAAGGCATAACCTTCCACTGATATACTCCGTTATGAGTGGAAAATGCTGTTAAAATTTTGTTCTCATCATTCATTTTAATTTGGTAATATCCCTTTAGCAAATCTAGACAAGATAACCATTGAGCCATCCCCGCAGTAAAAACTAATTCTTGTGTATCTTTCATGGGGTAATTAGGAACTTTTGTTACAGCATTAAGAGCTCTATAGTCAATACACATTCGAATGGATGCGTCCTTCTTTGCCACGCATACTATAGGATATGTAATGTCTGCATTCGAAGGTTCAATCAAGTGTAAGTCCAACAGTTCTTTCACTTGTCTGTCCACCTCTGCTCTATAAGACATTGGAACACTGTAGGAATGCGGTTTCCGTCTAGTAATATTGGGCAAAAGTTCAATCACGTGCTCCCCTATTGCAACTGGTTGCACTGGTCTTTTGAATAAGGGTTCAAATTCTTTTAATAATGTCTCCAATTCTGTTTGCTGCGTAGTAGATAAGTCAGGTGAGGCTACGGATTTTACTTCCTGCCTAAAGGAGTCTTCTTTCAATGGAGTATTTTCGATGTCACCAAATTCTTCTTCTCCTTCAAATATGACGTTCACACTTCCGGAGCTAGCAATAAATTCTCTCATTTTATTTTGATGCACATGCCTCAGACTACCATCAGGCATCTTCACTAAAAATGAATGTTCATTCTTTCGTGATTCGATGGTACATGGACCTTGCCATCTAGCTAAAAGCTTGTTTCTAGAATCAGGTAATAGAACAATTACCTTGTCTCCTGGATTAAAGACTTTCTTCGTAGATCTCAAATTGTAATAACGAGCCATTCTTTCTTGCTGTACTGTTGAAATCAATTTTACTTTCTCAGCTGCGTCTTCTAGCTGCTTCTTAAGCTTTTCCATGTAAAGAGGTACTGGAGTAGTATCTAACTGCAAACCCTCTTCATCTGCCACCCAAGTGTTCCTCAGAATAGATAAGGGTCCTTCTGGTTTTCGTCCATATAACAACTGAAAAGGTGCTACGCCGGTCGTGCTGTTGGGGACTTCTCGATAGGCCCACAAAATGAATGGTATTTTTGTATGCCATGTACGTGGCTCTTCCAAAATGACATGATGTAGCATGTGCTTTAACGTCTGATTAAATCTTTCTACCAGTCCATTCGACTCTGGATGCAATGGTGTCGAAAATCTTGGGCTGGATCCCATTCTTTTTTCAAACTCTTGTGTCAAACTAGCATTGAAATTAGTACCATTGTCTGATGCTATTATATTAGGCACACCTGTCCGCATGAAGATGGTTAACAGTGCTTCACATGTAGCTTTGGCAGTTAGACTGGTCAGTGGTACTGCCTCAGCCCATCTCGTGTGCTGATCGACTAGACATAATATATATCTGTGACCTTTTGCACTAGGCGGATCTATAGGTCCAATGATGTCGATGTTTACCACTTGGAACGGCAATTCTGGTCACAGGAGTAATTGGTACTCTGTCCTTTTGATTTATTCGCCTTGTCAACTGACAATCTTTGCATTGTTGACAAAAAGCTCTGACATCTTTGGATATTCCATGCCAGTAAAAAGAATACCTTATTCTTTCAGCAGTTTTTCTTGCGCCCATGTGACCTCCAAATACCGAACAGTGAGCTAAATTTAGAACTTCAAGTCTACGCTTCTTAGGCAAAACTAGCTGAGCAACGGACTCTCCTAAAACTTTTTCTTTGTGAAACAAAAATTTATTATGGAAATAATATCCTCCGGACTTTTCATTTGCACATTTTCTAGCATATTCCAAATCTGGACAATCCACTTGATCTTTAAGAAATTCGTCCGACCTTGATTGTTCTTTAGCATTCTTTTCTAAATTTTCCACAGACAATGCCCTTATTTCTTCACTTCCCAAGACTGGGTTATCATCACTTGTTTCATCGACGATTTCTCTATCTTTAATTGTCTTCAGTTCTGTGTCCTTTTCGGAAATATCAACGAAATAATTTTCTTGAACACCCTGCAGCTTGTCACTTATTTCTGGGGGCAACAGTACATCATCCACCAGAGTAGGAGCAACTGCACACAGCACTTCTTGGTGAATCATGTTCCCGTCTTCGCCAACGATGACACCCATTGGAATATTGACAAGAGAACATTTCTCTGCTGGACCAAAAATGCCTTTTATATAAATTGAAGCCTTATCTTCAACAGGAAAATCAGTCAATATATCTCTTCTGACTACGGTTATTTCAGTACCAGAATCAATTAAAGCTGTTGCAGGCTTTCCATTCACACTTATACGTATCTTTTCTAGATTACAAAGACCTTTATCAAGAGAAGGTCGTCTGTGAGACATCACTTTAGCCACTACTGCCGTTTCCTTAGTTACCGGTTCTGGGTCCACGACAGTTCTGTGAACATTTGCCTTTCTTCTACTATCTTGATCTGAGTTCGTCTTTAAAAGTTTGGGACAGAACTTCTTTACGTGACCATCCACTCCACAGAAATAGCAAGTAAACTTTGGACGGTTTTTCGGTTCGTATCTATTCCGTGTGAAACCTTTATCTTGCTTCATCTGTTTAGAACTATTATTATAGTCTCTGTTATCACGGCTAAAGGCGTTATTTCTAACATTTACTTGTTGATATGCCTTGGGATTTGGATTCGATGGTCTCCGATAAGTTTTTCGAATACACTCGTACTCGTCTAGCTTGTCTGCTAAATCTTGGGGTTTGACTAATGTCCCCCACACATCAACAAAATGGTCACGAACCTCTTGTGGAACTCTCTTCTTTACTTGATCCGTAATGATCAAATCTTTCAGTCCCTCCAAATCTGTGACATTCAAAGCACTTATCCAGCCTTGAAAGTAATTTGTAACTTCATAAATGAAATCTTTCCAACTCTTCTCTGGATTTCTTTGGTGCTGAACAAATTTCTGCCGAAAACCTTCAGCATTCAATTTAAACTTCTTCATCAAGATTTCCTTCACATGTTCAAAATTAAAAAATTCTTCTTCTGGAATTCTTGCGATCAGTTCCACTATCTCTGCAGGCATGAGAGGTATTAAACATGACACCCAGTTTTCCTCATCAATTTTCAACCTCTTGACTTGTCTCTCAAACAATGACATATATAAGACAATGTCACATTCTTTCTCGTCGAATTTTGGCATGGACTTGGAAATTTCAATCTGCGGATTGATATGAAATTGTCCACCACTAGCTGAACTAGCATTAGATGCAGCCATTCCTGCTTCTATTTTTTCCTTTTCCAATTCAAATTCCATCTCTCGCTTCCTTGCTTCCATCTCCATCTGCAACTTCGACTTACTCTCTTGTTCCTTTCTTGTAGAGATTATTGTTTCTAGTAAAGTTTTCACAAATTCTTCTTCATATACCTGACTGCCAGTGATTAATGTTTTTAGCCCATATACTGTCATATCAGATTTCGGTTCCTCCCCCATTTCAGTTGCCAACACTATAAGATCACACTTGATACCCTTTGCCAAAAACGCCATTATTAAATAATAATTCTGACCCGAAAATAGAAATTTACCCTATTTCTTTTGAATTATACAAATACTTTTTTGTTGTTTTAAAAACGCGCAACAAGAATTCTGTTACTGCGGAGATACTCTTTACAATATTGAAAAAAAATACTCAAATGAAAATAAAGTAAAATAATAATAATTGCTAACAATATTATCTTGATAATTTTTAAATTCATAAAACTTATTTTAACAATCTAAAATGCAAGTACATGTTCCAAACAATTTCTGTTTTATCTGAAAACATTTCTTAAAATATTAAACATAAAATGGTTTATGCACTTGCGACAAACTTTTTATAATGTAACACAAATTAACTTTTAACAACTTTTGTTGTTGTTCTATTTCACAATATATAATCTCTAATACAACACTCCCTTTATACTTATATCAATAAAAAAAAAGAAAATGCAAAAGTAATAAATCTTCCATTAATAAAGATCATTCATATTAAAATATTAAACCAGAATTATTTATTTGAGCTATAGTCAAATGTTACGAAACAATAACTGAAAGAATTTAGTACATAAACAATCAAAAAATGAAGAGAGTATTAGAATGCTTTCCCGAATAACAGCAAATAGTATTAATTCTAAGAAATATCCTTTTAATAAAAAAAAACACACAAATGGCATAAATTAGATGATAAAAAAACACCCATAAATCTACTCTTTCCTTTTACTTATTTCTTGTTTTCTTTTTTTTTTTAACTGCCGTCAACAGGATTCATAAAACAAAAATGATTTATCCGGAACACCGGAAATACGTATATCAATCAGAAAAGTAATATTTTTAAAATATCTTTCGTTCGGAATCGAAACGAAAGTGTTACTGGTAATTATTTTTCAACTAAAACACAGAATTATCAAGCACAAAATTCAATTAAACATATCACTTATTTACTAGAATACAGAATAATCAAGCATAAAATTCAATTAAACATATCACTTATTTAAGACAACAATCAAAATAAATTGTTTAATGTCCAGAATATCTGAAAAAAGAACATAAATATCAAAACAAGTGAAACAAAAACTCGTAGAGCTTATTATTGTATTTTCAAAGAATTAATTCGTTGCAATGTTTATGGAATAATTACTTTATTATATATTTAAAAAAATATATCAAAAGAATAACAGTTTTATTCTTATAAAAATAAAGAATTTATTATAAAATGATATACAATTATTTATGACAGCATTCACCCTTTCAAAACGAAACGATAGTGTCAACAATTGTTCAGCTCATTTCTTGATAGAAATAAATTTTTAACACAGCATGTTTTAGTTTTATTTCTCTAAAAGGTACAATAATCACCTTTTTTTTTTTCTCTCTCTCTTTATTTTACTGACGTAAACTATATTTAATCATCGTAACCACTGACGCGGTATTATCAGTGACGTAACAAATAAAATGGTAAGTTCCTGGCGGAACGAAGTATAAACTATAATAAATTAATACTTATTTGTGCTGTAAAGATATATTAACAACATGTTAAAAGGTGACACAACATGCAGAAGTTTGAAATCTGGATATCACTGGCGTGATACAACAACTTATATTCCTGGCGGAACAAAATCACTGACGTGATACAACAAATTATATTCCTGACGGAACAAAATCACTGGCGTGATACAACAAATTATATTCCTGACGGAACAAAACTATATCTTTACATGCGCACCAAATCAGTAACCATTTAGCTTACCTGAGTTCCTTTAGCTACTGCCGTAACTTCCTTCATTACATACCTGGATTCGGTGGGTTAACTCGATTTCCTTCTGGATCAGCCGGAAATATAATAGACCCCTTCATTAATCCAGATCCCGTTCGCTGCCACCAAGATGTCGGCGCTGCCGAGCTTTTTTATTAATTCTTATTTCTCATCAGAAAAATTACTAAGGCAAAGACTGCCCTTTTAGTAAATAAATGTAAACGAAAATAATTGGCCTGACACCATATTTAAATTTTTTTACATTTAATTGACGTAGGACGAAACATAACATATAAGAACACTATTACAAAATTTAGTACGTTAACATCATAGAACTTTCCAACATCCATCTCTCTCCTCTCTCGGCCGCGTCTCTCCCGCCCTCCTTCTTCTCCACACTCTTCCCTTTAGTTCGTTTTCTCGTTTTAAACATCCGCAGCGCCCTCACAATATTTCCGTGTGATTTTTACCCCATAGAACCCACAAGATTATTTTTTTAAATTTTAGAGACTTTCCTTCCTTTAATCTTTCTTAAACTTCCATAAATTTAAGAAAGAATAACCCTTACCCATATATTTCAGCACCAAAGTGGAAATATTTTCTTTAACAAAATGCTTTACATATAAAATAATTAAAATCTGAATTGCTTTGATAGTGATTATATTAATGTTTATTTTAGTTGAATGTATTACATATTTAAGCATTTTTTTGAGAATTTTTCAATTTTCAATTCATATAGTTTAAGTCATGGTAAAAATGATCATATGTATCGTTTCGAAAACCAATGCAAATTGCATGATGCATTGTCTTACCATAAGAATTCAAATACATATTTTATCATCAAATCAGGGTGTCCTGAATATTAATTGTGTGCATCATTTTGGTACAAAAAGAATTATTTCCTTTACCATTCCATTTTCTACTTTATAATTAATATCCAAACATGTGCAGTTGTTTGATTTGCTATTACAAGATCAAGCACAGAGACACTAAATCATTTTTAATTACATTTCAACAGAAATGAACAATTTCATTATTTTCTTCTTTTTCCTTCTATCTAAGCAAATACTTTTCTTCACTTAAACTCCAGACACATGAGAGAAACCATTTCACAAGCGAAATTACTTGTACTCAAGAGCAAGATTTTTTTTTTTCGAATTCCATTTGTTTTAAATTCCATTTATCATCTTATCCGTTTCCATTTATCCTTTTATTTTTCATCTTAATCACATTTATGATGTAACTGATTTCTGAAATTTTCAGGATTTCTAAGTCTGATTTTATATTTTACACAGAAGATGTCTTCCCATTATTTCATTTAGGAAAATAATATATCAGAACCATTAAATTAGAAAAGGAATGTTTGATTGAGAATTTATTCTGCTTTTATTTTCTAGTTTAAAAATTAGTTTAAAATGAATTTTTGGCATCAAAGCCATGCTTCAAAATCTGATTATTTGTTTTATGTGTTTAAATCCGTTTCAGAGAAGTATGTATTAGTAAATTTAATTTTTTTCTGTTTCTAGAATTTATACTGTGAGGAATGTAACTGTAAGAAGATGTGTAGAACATTCTATTGAAAGTCTGATTGGAATAGAGTTTAGAAAAGTATGTATCATGTTAAAATTGAAAATATATCGATTGTATGTACACATGTGTACTTTCCTGTATTTATGCAAAACAAATAATTCTCGCTATCTTTCTACTGACGGATGTTTATCACTTCCTATTTTTGATTAATTGTAAGCGATATTTAAATTTTAGTAGTTTTGAAATCAAGAGCTATTTCAGATAAATACTTTCGTGCTTAGCATCGAATCATTTGATTTCAGAACACATTTTTTTTTTCGAAATTTTTTCTGAGATTCTATTTTTGATTCTAATAATACAACTATTAAAATTTATCAATGATATAAAGCACTTAGATCTAAAAATGAATGATGTATTAACTTAGTGTTTCCACATTCTTTACTCTTTCAAAAAGTCGCGTAAGCTAAATTCGATCTTTGCAGAATCCTTGGTTAAAACAGAGAATTTCTCACTTCTCAAATCACTTAATTTAAAATAATTAATTGGGTTCTGCTCTTTGGCGTTAATACCTTTTTAGAAATATTTATAGAAGTATAATTTAATTAAGTGCAATATATTCGAAGAATTTTATTTTAAAATATCCCAAATCATATTCATAAAAATGAATGATGAAAATTTTAAGTTAGTTGCATACTACTATTAATAAAATATTCAAGTTTCAAAATTATCACACAAAATTTGTACAGAGGATGAAATACCCATTAAAAATATGAAACATATTAATCGGCATTTGTATCTTGCACTTGCTGGCGGCATTTTTGAAGCACAATTTTTTTAATGATTTATCTGCATAAAAGACTATTGGTAATTAAATACAACAATTGTATATATAATTAAACATAATTTTTTTTCTTATAAACTTCAATTACTTTTAAAAGATACTCAATTCATAGCATACTTTAGACAGAAGCCTGAAAATAAAAAGTGAACACCTTCTAATTAGCAAATATCATGCTGAATTGGAACTGCTACTTCTTTGACTATTTAATTCTTGAGAGACTGCTTGATTATGAAATGATAAATTAACTGAAAGGAAGAAAAACTATTAAAGCAGGCGGATACACCTTCTGAGTCAGGGAAAACCAACTAAGTCAAGTGTGTATGGACTGGCGTCTATTGGTCTAATAAAAGATAGTTGAATCCTAGCTTACTCGGGACATCATTTAGTTAGCGCCATTGGCTGCAGGGTCGCTCCAGTTTATAGAAGAAGTAAACAGTAAATTAAATAGAAAACTTGTGAAAGTTTATTTGAGTATAAGAAAAAGAATTGCACTTTCTTCTAAGCTGATTCCAATTATCAAGATTCCGGAAACCAATAAAGAAGTTTGTCTTAGGGAAATTTGTCGTTAAATTTAGAGTAGATATACATATGCATTTAAAGAAGCATTTTTATCGTTTAATTATCGTTTTTATAAATAAGAAAATTTTTATAAAAGTATTTATTATTTAAATTAATTTTTTTTTCTCGTTTTAAATTTCTAGACTATTAATCATTTTTAGAATACTATAAAAGAATTACACAAATTTTCTTGAAGAGATGGCTGATTATTTAAAAAAAACATTAGCAACAAAGATAAATTAAGTTGTATTTGGAAATTTAAATCTTCATTTATCATTTGCCTATTTATGACGGATTTTGACTTTCACGTCTAGATGGTGCTGCGAAAGTATACTAATCGTCAAAAAATTTCAAACTCGAGATATTGACGAACTGCTACGTTTTAGACCGCTCTCAGTTTGAAAAACACATTTTTGGAAAAAAAAAAAGGTCCATTTATCTGAGACAAAGATAACTCAAAAACATTTCGAGTTAGAGAGATAAAAATTGTTATATGGTTTTTATAACAAATTTGCATATTTCTAATAAATTTTGAAAAAAATCCACTCAGAGGAATCCGGTCTGTCCGGCTAATCAAATATAATTTTGCATGATAACTATAAAACGAAGAGAGTTAGACAGAACAAATTTCATACACAGTATTAGCATCTATATTTTAGACAAATCTTGAGTCAAATCCAACAAAGGATTGGCCGTCTGTCGGTCTGTACTTTTCGAAATATATAAACAACTCAAAACAGTAATACCTTAAATATATCAAATTTGGTATGTGATTCTGTGACTACAAGTGTATTTTGTGTACGGATTGTAAAACTCTCCGCGCTTTTGCGCATGCATCAGGATGGGTTCAATTCGTCAAAATAGGGGTGAAAGGGAAGATGAAAGGAGGAAATGTTTACATTTACTAGTATCTAAAAGGAGAAATCCAAGGTCAAAGGGAATATACTCATCGTTCCGCGTTTCACCCCTTAATGAGATGGAATCGTCGAAATGTGGTCGTCTCAGAATCTGTTGATTGATCTGTTGTTGATTCTTTGTGCGAAGAAAATGTATTCTATTTATGCAAATTGTGAAAAATTGGATAAAATAGATGTAAAGGTATAATATTAGATGAAAAAAATCAGAGTGAATTCGGGGATTTAGTAAAAGTTCCAAAAACAAATAATAGGAAATTCATAATAGATTTTTTTTGCAATTGAGACGCCTTTTATTTTTCCAATAATAAAATTATATTCAAATTAAATAGATTTATGTTCTCTATTAACTGTTTTGACCCTGCGTCAATAAATAACAGTTTAATTCAAAAAGCTTCAGTCAAGTGTATACAGCGATATGTAAAATATAAGATGAAGATGTGAAGAGGAAATCATATAGTTTGATAATATCTAGAAAATTTTACTTTGAAATAAATTGCCATTTTTTTCTGTGTGTTGGCTGACATATATTTGCATATATACTTTTATGCTTTATGTATTTGTATATTTTGAGTATTTTATTTTTATTTGATCATGCTTCTCCATTGTATAAACTTATTTACTATATATTTCCGTAAATGTGTGAGCAATTTTGTCATATTTTGTTTTATTTGTATTTGTGCATTTCCTTGTTTCTCCTTGTTTGCATTTGTGCCTGTATCTTTTATATCTGAAATTTCTTCCTCTATCAACTAAGTACTGACTTAAGTATGTAAGAATTGTATTAAACTTGTTGGCATATCTTTAAAAAAAGCTAAAAAAAATAAAGTAAATAAATTAATTTCCAAAATTAGATAAACGTAATTTATAAGCATTATGACTACAGTATTCATGCTAATACATTTGAAACTCAGAAATGTTTCTTATGTTTGAAATAATCTGCATTCGTTTTAAGACAAAGAAGCCATTAAATTTACAAAATAAAGTTTATTGCCATATTTTTCACGAGTCATAATTAATCGATATGTATTAAACACCTTCTAATACTTGCTTTTATTAAATACACCGTCAAAATTTGTTGAAAATTCAAAAACACAGAGTCTGATTTTTCAATTACACTTAATCTGCATGATTTTATAATATGTTTAAAAATTAATTATAATCATAACATCTACATAATTCATGCGTGCTTGCGTGCGCACGCAAGCACGCATGTGTGTATGTGTTTTATAGGTCATTCTTATTATAATAATTCTTTGGGTTTGGAAAGAAATTCTTCAAGCAATCGTAGAAAAACGCCTGCTGTAACTTATTAAATGATGTAAAATTTTTATTAATTTTCATTTAATTATAATAACCTAATAAAAACATTAAAGATAATTAAATGCAAAATACAGTGAATCCTGAGTAATAAGCATAAAAACATATGAACTAGACTTCCACATATTCATGATGAAAATTTGGCCGAAAACTTGAATTTTGAGGGAAAACATTTAACATCTGAGCTTTAATAAGAATTATTCAAACTAAAAACTCTTTTGTTATTCTCTGGAAAATAGCTGATTTCAGTATTCCTTTTTAATTAATTATTTAGAATAAGACAAATGTCCAATAATTTCTGGCAGTAATTTCGTAATACAATTCATTGATTGTAAGCATTATATCAAAACAATTTATATTATCTATATATGTCTATTTTTTTTGTAAAAATATAGAATAATTAAATACCATTTCTTTGTCACAATAAAAACTCAATATTTAAAATCGTCACTGATTTTTGCAGTTCTGAATTCAAAATTAAACATAATGATAAAGAAGTTTTGACTACGTCAAGAAACAAATTCAAACAATTATTACCAATAGATCTGATACTTTATTTTTATAAAGCATATGGCGTCCGAAAAATTATACATTTCAAATATTTAATCTATAAAGAAATAGTCATGAAAATATTTTTATTAATTTTTGAGTGAAGACTTTCAGAGTTCATTAAATGCTGAGGCATGTCTCTTTTTTTTTTAACCTTTAAGAAGTTTCTTTTTGTCGAGCCATTTTATTCGAAATATGGAGAAGTGAATTTCTTTTAATGAAATGCAATTATCTTGTCATAGAACATTAAAAAAAATTAAAATAAGTTGAAAGAATTTCATAAAGTTATAATTGCATGTAATTTGCTTAACTAAAGCACTAACTCAAATTTAAAGTTGAAGAAAATTTAATTTATTTCTGAAATCCGTAAAATTACATTAATTTACTCTTCGTTTCGAATTAAATTCTTCTTTAATAATTTTCATTCTTCAATTCGTCCTACAACATTATTTGCTTTCAGAACGTCCTTCATTATGTAGAATAGGTCCACAAATCTCAATATTTATAATCAATTTTCAAAATCACGAATTTTCATTTTTTGACGGCTATCATACTTCTATTTTGTATTCCCGAAGTTGCAAATGTATGCATAAAATACATAATTTTAGAATAAATACCCATAATCCATATCCTAATTGAATTTACAGACATTGAATTTCATCAATTAACTTTTTAATAAATAATTCAAAGCTAAAAAAATACATAAATTATTACAGTTACGAAGATACGAACTTCCATTTAAAAGTTTTAATGAATTACAAGGATTTAAGAGCTTCAAGAATTAGGAAATTCAAAGTTTTAAGGTTTATGAATTTTCAAAGAATTTCAAGGATTCGGATTTATTTAGAATATTAATATTAATCTAAATATTTTTTTAAATCGAATTAAATACCATTTCAAAATTAAATGTTTTTTTTAATAGTTTTCCAATTATTATTCTAAATACACATCAATTTTTCTTAAAATACTATAATCCAGAATTGCAAGTATGCATTCTATAGCAAGAATTTAAAATTTAAGCAAGCAAACAAACAAAACTTTTGACAATATGTTTAAAATGGTACTTCTAAATTAATGATCTGAATTTGAAATACGATATTTCAATAGTATTTTTAGATGTCAATTTCCATTTATTTCCTGACTATTTCAAAGAAATATTGTAATTTTATTTTGTTTATTAAAAAGAACCAATCAGTTTCCTGTGTTGATGTGATATGGAAATAAAAATAATTTAATATAAATATGATAGAGGAGTATACCCTTAAAAATAAAATAGCATTTATCATCAATTATTAAAATGTAACACAATCAGTTAAATTGCCTTTCTTTTTTATCTCAGTTGGCCTCATTTTAGCCTCAGTTGGTTAGGAAAAACCCTATAATTATTTCTTATATTGAAGGTTGGTTGGTTGGTTTTTGTGTTTTTTTGGCACAAGAGCCATTCTTGGCTAAACTGCGCCAGACTTTTGTTGAATTAAAGTTCAATTCTAGAAGCCATTTGAATTAAAAGCGATAAAGGTTTTAAAACAGAAGACACGTATGATACGCAAAAATGATTATCAAGAAAAATGAAAAATGTTAAATACTTATATAAAACCCAATTGATTTTAAAAATTTAAAAACATTTGGATGGTGTTTCTCACCAATCAAGTCTTTTAAGTTAAGAGAAGTTGACCAATCAGTTGAAGAAGTCTTATATTGAAATCATTTGAAATAAAATGTATTTTAAGAAAAATTACTTTAAAGTTTCGAAAAAAATCAACTTTGGAGATTTACAAGAAAATGACTGGAAAACTTCTTGTCTTAAACAATAATTTATCTCATATTCTTGGAATAGAGCCATCCATCTTGCTTTATTCTCTAAATCATCTGAACTAATTATTAAACTATAATAGCTACCGATTTCAACAGCAAATGTTTGTTTCACATTCAAATGCCAGCTTATTTTAGTCACACTTGATTAGTAAAATATCGAGAAATGTTTCCTATTTTGAAATCATTTGGAATAAAATTTAATTTAAGAAAAAAAAATATTTAAACTTTTTGAGAAAAATCAACTTTTGGAATTTAATACAAGATTCAATGGAAAATTTATTATCGTAAGCAATAACTTATCTCATGTTCTTGAAATAGAGTCATCAATCATACTTTATTCTCCAAAGCAACCGAACTGATTATTAAACTTTAATAGTTATCAATTTAAATAGCAAATATCTGCTCCACATTAGAATGGCAAATAATCAAGAGAGTCGATTCAGAAGTTGCTATGTTTAGTAATGAAGTGAGTTTCGGAGAGATTGACCTTAACAAAGACAGTTAGCTGAGGGGCATGTTAACTATAGTTCTAAATTATTCTGCTTCTGACAAATGAGGCTGGTTTCAGAACATCATACAACGAGACTTGTATACTGATAAATGATGTCTGTCTATAGTTACATTTATATTTATAGAGCAATAAATCAGCCATAATGAATATAAATGCAAATTGTGGAAGATTGTCGAAGATTATTCTAACGTAGTGTATACCATTTAAACCTATATGAGTATATTTTTTTATTAAGCTCATTATTTTCTTTTCTTATATAAACACTTATTTACAGAATCAAATAATATAATATATTTATAGCAAGCAAAATTACTTTTTTGATTAAAAATAAATCCTTACACATATTTAACGGACAAACCATTGATTTTTCAAATTACTCATATTAAATTTGTAAAGAATATACTGTCATTATTTTCTCTTGAAAATAATATATTCTTATATTTGTACAGTAAATAATAATTTATGTTAATAAAAATTCTGAAAATATTATTTATTTGTCATATTCTATGAATTATTTATTACTATGGTTTAATTTTGTAAAAATATTTAATTTATTTTCATTTAATTAAATATTCCAACGCAAATCATCATTTTTTATAACTCAACTCTCAATAAAATAAATAAAATATTTTTTTTGCTATCAAACTGAAACTGATTATTAAAAAAATGCTAATGGATTATGATAAAATTGCAGTTTAGTTAAGCATTATTTCTTGCGAGATTGAAGTTGTTTCTGATTGCAAAAAGTTAACTTTTAATCATTAAAATAATTATCACTTTTTGAAAAATTATTTCATTCTCTCATACATCTGAAAATCTATTAATCATTTGAATAAATTTCAATTTTTGACGGCATCCTATAATTTCCTTTTTGTTGTTTTTATTTACAACTGATAGTTTTTGGCGGTCTGCTGGTTCATCAGAAATATTGTTTTTGTTTTACTTTCAAATAAATCTCTATATTCCATCTTGTTTCTGTATGGTCATGATTCCCTCTAGAAATACATTTTTAAAAATAAAGTTGAGACAGGCGTTAAGGCCATTTCCTTTTAACGACCTTACAAAGCATGTTAATTGTATACGTTAGACATCAGAAAGAAGTTAAGTTATGTGAAATCAGAGTAAAAATAAAAAATAAAAACTTTACTGTTAGTTAAATCAATGAACTTTTGTAGCTTTATTCACGTTTCGATACGTTATATAAACTGCAAAATCTTTCTTTCTTATGTTTATAAGTTGAAGAAAATCACACGATTAAGACTTTGATGAAACAATGAACGCGATTTGAATTTCGGGATAGCAGTGCAATCTGTTGATGAAAAGTAAAAAAAAAAATGTATTCCAATATGTCAAAATTCAGAAAAAAATTGCACAATTATTAGGTTTATATAACTTAAAATATTTTTTTACATAAAATAGTATTAAAACAATTTTTTGCATTAATATTTTTGGAAGTTATAGCAAAAGAACTCCAAAAATTTTGTTTAATTTTTTAATTAATTAAATATTTTAAAATTATCTCCGAGGTTCACATTGCAATCCTCGAAAATATATTAGAACTAAATTTAGTCACACTAAGTTAAATGGCATGGTCTGTGAAGCGCTAACACTTACTCACTGACACACTGAAACCTTGTTTATTATTAAATGAAATGGACATTATTTTATATGAACTTTTATTTCAATGCATTGAATGAAAAACATTTGGCAGTTTTTTCCCCGAGTTAGTGAAAAAATTATACAATTACATTTAAAAGCATTTTAGCTCTGATTTAAAATTTATCATGTTTCCTTTGCTCCGAAATGAAATGTTTTATATAAATTGTATTCCTTCATTCCTTAGAACATGACAGATTTTTAGAATATATTTTTATATATCTTCAAAAATTAAAACTGATTTTTACAATATTTTTTAAAAATAATAAAAATGGATGCCAATTTCCTATTTACGTGAGCATTAGTTAAAATGCTTTAGTCAGAATTTCATAATTAATCCGTTTTTTTCGATTTTAAATTTTGGATCCATTTAAATTTTTAGATTGCTGTTTTGAGAGCCTAAGTCAACATCTCTTATAATGTAGAGAAAGTATGAATATTATCAAGACGCCAAAGTGAAATATGAGGGCTCAACCCACTCTTCAAATTTTATTAGAATTTTAATTAAAGAATATTTTATCCAAAGATGAAATTTTACACATATTATGACTATGCAATGTATTGTCTTAGCTCGAATATATCAGTTACAACGTTTCTATGATATCTTACATTACATCAAAAGCAGGTTAAACAATATGTTTTTTTTAATATAACTTAAAATTATAACTCGTCTCATCTTAACCAAGACTGAGAAAAAAAAATATTTCAAATATAGCAGAGATAGTAAAAAGATCGATTAAGGAAACAAGCCAAATTAATGTAGAAAAAAAGATGGCAAAAATATTTCAGACAGCCTACTTATCGTGATGAAATTAAAATGGCAACCTCACATTTTCTTCAAAACCTTATTATTGTTTATTAAGAAATAAAACCTTTACTTTTCTAGAAAAATCGACTCAGATGTAGTTTTATATCCTATAAAGCCCCGAGGTATAAAGAATCTTATATAATTTTATGCATTTATCAGATGATAGAAAGAAAACTCTTTTATGTATAAAACGGCACTATGGCTATTTTCCTAAACAAAATCCAGACCTCAGAGTGATTCTTAAATAATCACAAGAAAACAATTTTTTTTTTAAGTCTGCCAGATGCATAATTTTGCTCAAGGCTGAATAAAAAATACTGGTTTTGTCTTCTTTTGTTTGTTAAAAAGCAGTTGAATGTGAAAAGAAAAATTCGTTATTCCAGCTCGAAATAAAAAAAAATTACTGCTTTAGGCAAATTATTATTTTTCTGATAACAGTTGAGGATTTAATCTCGGCTGGTGACATTAGAAATTATTTTCGTTCTTAATATTATAATATAACTGTCTAAGGCAGAATTGGGGAATTTCTTCCCAAGGATAGTTTGGGGAACTACAAGAATTGTATAAGTGTTTAATTCGATTTGAAACTTTTACCAGAGTTATATGGGCACTATCAACATGTGTGTGCTTAAGAATGACTTTTAGTTGAATTATGATTAATTATTTATTATAAAGTTGGTTTCGAAATTCGAATCTATATTAATGCTGTATAATGTCTAGATATTAAGCTATTTGAAGGCTACAGTTATAGGACATACGATAATGAACTATGATCCGAAAAGAAGGATGAAGAATGTTACAGGAAAATCCAATTCTACATATGCTATTCTACATGTGCGAGACATCCAGTGACACGAAAATATGCATGTGATATTCCAGTTCTCTCCATACCTGTGATAGAATAACTACTTTAAATGAGTCCAACACGTTAGTTACCCTTTGCTTCAATTGCTGTAAGTCCTGGGGAAGAGCAGTTATGGATACTTTGTGTTTAACCAAATCTCAAAGGGAAAAAAAATCGCAAGGTGTAAATCTGGGAATCACTTACGCAAGCAGACAATGTCCAGAAATTGCTTCACCGACCGTTAGACGATGCAATTGGCCTTTAACAAATGTTGTGCAAAAATATTTTCAACGATGGCAAGTGACAATATTTTGGTCTGTTCAACAACACAGAATGCTTTCTCTTTCATGGATATTCGATTTCAATGACGACGACGATGAACACTTTCTCTTTGTGACCTTTAGCGGTGATTTCGTTTTTGGAAAAATCTTCACTGTTGCCAGATAAAATTCGCATAATTGTAGTTTCAGAAAAATCAATTTCGGTTAAATAAATAAATTATAGAATTCTGCTATACTATTCGTTTTCTTCCATTCAATATGAATAGCTTTGTATTGTTATTAGATTACCTAATAACAGTATATTAAGCGATTAAATTTTTTTTTACAAGAAGAAAAAAATGAACACTTTATATAAGATTTAAAAAAATTTAATCAAGAAAAAATTTTTAGATATCTAAAGCGTAGCAAAATAAATAAACAAAAGAAGGAAGAAATCAGATAGTCTTGGATAAAATTCTTCTTGAATTGAGTATTGGAAAATGCATTTTCTTGATATCACAGCTTAAGCGTTTATTGAGCTATTCTATGGCTCTAGGGAATATTGGCTATGATCAACACAGAATGAAAGATTTATAGACTTTCTCCAAAATTCTCCATAGGGAATCATTCTTACCTAAAAGTGTGGAAACTTTACTGAAACTAATCAATCCGTAGTATAACGTTCTTCCTAGAAAAATTTATTTCCTTGGTCTTTTCACTCTGTGTTCTTCTTTATTAAATCTCACTTGTATTCCTTGAACTTTATTTATCTACTTTAGACATTCTTCTAGGATGAAAATTTGGGTCTTATCAAATCGTCAACTAAAATTGACGATGAATGTTACCCTAAGCCAATTATTTTGTTCTGTTAAGATGAATGTTAACGATATTATTCTGTTCTTCTGTTGCATTAAAAATTATAATTTTTACTATTCTGCAATACATATATCATTCATACATAACTTTTTTCATGTCTGAAGGACATTTTGTTAATTTTAGGAATGGTTATTTCACACTGTTGTTTTAATTAGATTTATCAAAACGACAGGCAATTTAATTTCTAAGTCTTTTTCTGGTTAATTTGATAATAAAGTCCTTCTTATTAAGTAGTTCATCTTTCTTTATGAAAAAAATTAAAGAAGCTGGGAATCTATACTGCATATAGTGTCATAGCAATGACTCATCTATCCTTATATTGTTTTTACAAATTTATTTTTAATTATGGTAGCAATATTAATTCACACAGAAATTTATTTTATAATGTTACAGTTCTTGTGTACATGAATGCAGTCCCTGAAATAAGGAATGCATTTATTAAAATAAAAAAATGGAAACAAAATTGGCTTAGGGTATTTGGCGAATCCTATACTGCAGTAAAATGATTCCTATGCTGTATTATTCTACTAAGTTGTACAGGGAAGTTTTTTAAACTTTATTTCACTTTGATTAGAAATCAAATTAAAACTTTGAAATCTTTCTTAATACCTATTGCTGAACAGTTCAATAAGTTCCCACTTGATAATTCCAGACACTTAACTTCTCTGTAGTAGATATTTATCATTCCTGTTTTTTCACGCAATTATTTATAGATATCAAAAAATTTTAGAAGTCAGTAGATATCACATAAATACATACCTTACATCCATAGATATTATGAAAGCATTTGTAAGTATTCAAAAATCTGGTTTATAATTAATAAGAAGTAACTAGTCTCTGTATACTTACAATAATAGAGAATGTTTAGGAATCTATGTGGGGGCCGCGGTGACCTGGTGGTAAGGTCTCGGCTTCGGAAACGGAGGGTTTCTAGCTCGTGACCCGATTCCAACTAAGAACCGTCGTGTAAGGGGGTCTGTTGCACGTTAAGTCCGTCATGACCAAATGTCCTCCCGCTGGCGTGGTGTGGTGTGGTCTGGAGAGGAGGTGCCAACTAAGGTGTCGTCCTCTTCATCTGACCATGGTTCAAAATTGCGAGGTTCTCCCAAAATAGCCCTAGTGTTGTTTCAAACCGGCCGTTAATATAACCAAACCAAACCATTAGTAATCTGTGCATTCTACAGCCGGCTGTTGGCATTCAACAGCTTAAGCAACAGTTGGCATTACTTAAATCTATCAAATTTTGAAATATATAATTTGAAAGATAATGTGACCTCGAAGTGACTTTTTTACATTTTAATTGCTTAAAAATTAAGGGAAATTTTGATCTTACCCTGATTTTACTAAAATACAGCAGGATGAAAATGGCTTTTAAAACATCTTAAAATTCAAAAATAAATATAATATAGATTACATTGTTATTTTTTGTTATATAATTTTTTGTACATTTATTAAATTAAAAAAATACTCTCACTTTAAAACGATATATTTCATTATTGAATGAACTTGAAATTGTGTTTGCTACTATATCATACTAGCTTTTACTCACTGATATTTTTATAAAGATATGAAGATTCGATTTACTTTTTTCCATATTGAGTAAATTCCAATAAAAAATGAGATTTTTGTAAAAGTTTTTGAGATTTTATTGTGCATGCAATTAACATTTAATTTCAGTACCAAGTAAGGGCCGAGGGGTTTAAAATGCGTCTATTTTTAAATACTGCTACTCCTTTCTGTGATGTATAAATGTATGCCTAGAAAATTGAAGAAATGTATGGCACAAAGAATAATGTAAATCTTCTAAAACAGTGTGAGTTGAATGCACGTCAAAATTTGGAATTTAAAATTATTTTTCAAAGGAAATTACTAAGACATAATTACACGAAACATTTAAATGAAATTTTTTTGTAGTCATTAATTTCAGTACCCAAATGTGTCTAGTAGTTATCAAAATAACTACTAGACATTGTTTCATTTTTAATGATTTGTCTTTAAAGCATTTTTTTATCACTCATTAATGGGAACATACACCTGAATGTTTCCATATGAAGCCAATAATTTTTTTAATTTCTTCTCAACTCTCTTCAAACAATATAAAATATTTTTCTTTGAATCTTAATTCGTTAAAAATCTTAAGTTGGTCTAGTGATGAATCTTTTGCAATCTATTAAAAAATAAAGACGCATAAAAACGTTATTCTTTCATAATGTGGTATTTAAATGTGTGTTTAAAGTTCGCTGCTCCATTAAATTTATAATCTACGGCAAACTAGATTTAAAAGCCACTTTTCTGTGTCAAAAAATTCTTGAAGGATTAGCGGAGGAAAATTTTTAAAGTTCCTGTTCTAACAATTTTCCTGATAAGAGATTATGCCTAAATACAACTGAGAAATTGTCTATAATTACCTATTGGCGATGAAATACGGTAAACAGTTTATGGGATAACCATAAACTGTAACCATAACTGTAATAACCATAACCATAAATATGTGATCTTATTTATCCAAGTTAGATTTCGCACAATAGAAAAAAAAATGAATAGAATGTTAAACAGATGTTGTTGTAATGGGGACTTTAAAAACGTTAAAGAATTTGAAAAAAAAAATACTTTTTAAGGTTTTATCAAACCCGTTATTATTTTGAAAATTAAAAATGTATTCATAGTAATATTTCGAAATTTTAGTAGAAATTTTAATTAAATTTTTGGCTAAGTTTTAAGGTTTTTTAGCAATAAATTCAGAAGCCTTCATGGTACAAAAATGATTTCTAAACTCTTTCAAAAATTTTAAAAAATATGTCTTTTTAATGATATCTATTTATTAATTGTATACATTTTTCTTGATTTTTGGCAATTTCTCCTGATTTCTAACAATAGATTACGATATTAATCTGAAACTCAAACCATTTTATTATTTCATCACCTATTTTTTAGGAGATTTTCTTCGGTTATTGAAGGCTAAGGGGAAACAAATAATGTTTCATATCTGTGTAATTTTCAGTGCGAATAAAGAGTTAATGTGAAACTAGGTTACACTAATACGAAAGTCATACTTCTGACTCACCGACCCACCATGAAGACACACGGATTTAAACCATAAACCATAAACCAACAGCAACACTTGCGGGAACTTTAGTTGAGACCTTAGGTCCATCACCGGCCACGGTACAACCCTTCCCGAAGGAAGTACGTCCCGTCATCGATGGGAGGAGTCAGATCCCCCACTTACTTGTGTACCCTCGAGGATGACAATTAACGAAATAATGGACAGGAAAATACGTCTGAGCTATTTAAATGAAACTGTATGTAAATAATATTCCAATGAACCAGTTCGTCGCTAAATGGGGGTTTGAATTTCATGTTTTCAAGAATATAACGACATTCCATGAAAAATAACGAAAATGACGAACGATTCATTCCGTCTTAATTTATAGATTAAAATGTTTTATAACCTTTAATGGTAATAATACAATTAACAACAATAAGTTGATAAAATGCAAAAAACTGTGATTCAATTAAACTAATATTTAAAGAAAGCGTAAAAAATAATATTCTCTTCAGAAAATAAAAGATTTTTATCTGAACTATACATGCAATCACTGTGCGAAACAAAGAAATGAATTAAATTAAAAAGTAAAATACTGAGATCAAATGCCGGATACGGAAGATTAAATACTTACCTTTGTTTAAGACGATATTCGAGAAAACTACTGGCATAGAAATTTTTTTTCCTTTCTTTTCAAAAAAAAAAAAGAAAGAAAGAAAGAATAAAAGTGGGAAAAAATGAGATAAAAAGGAACTCATCATATCAATTTTATTTATAAATCCCAAACATTAAAAGTAAAAGAAAATCAGAAAATAAATAAAATGTCTTTGACTGTGATAAAAGTATTTCAGCACTGAACGCATGTTCGAATATATTCGGAATAATAATCAAAGGTTCATTTCTTTGTTTTCTTTTCAAATTAGTTTTATTGAATTCTCCGGCATAATTTTAATGAAATATTTAATGTTTCGTTTGTTCATGAAAGAATCCATTTGGCTATTATTAAAATAATTTTCCAATTATATTGTGTTGAAATGGCAAATAAATGAAAAAGATATTAAGCGAACTAATCTTATTCAATAAATATAATGCAGAGAAAAAAATATTTCTTGAATATTTAAATCATGATTGAAATGTAATAAGTTATTTCTATCAGTTGTTTCTCTTAATTCTTTTATGCATTGGGTTTTATGCTTTATAATTTTAATCAGAAAGTAAAAAAGATTCAAATAGAATTCTAAATTTTTTGTTTCATTTTCAATTTATTTCTTAACCTTAGAATTGAGTTTCAGCATATAGAAAGGGATGGATGAAAATGCTTTATTCTTTTATTAATATTATATGAATTGTTTAGCTGCATATGAAGGTAAAAACATGCTTTTGCATATAGTGCATTTATGAAATGTTGTAAGAAAAATAAGTTTAATGAAAGCATTCGATCTAATTAAATTTCGCCAGTTATCTATTATTTCAATTTTTTAAAACTGTTTACATTTAGCATGTGAAGATATTTTTGTTATAACGCAATGCTACTGTATAGGAATGGAATATCAATATATGAAAAAAAATCCACTATTATTATTTTTCTAAAATTGACGCAAATCTTTCGGAAGCATTTAAATTAATAATGGTTTAAAAGTTTCATGAAAAGAGGTTCATTGTTATTGAATAAAAATTCATGAAGCATTTAAATTTGCATATCAACCTGAAATTCTAGAAAAAAAGAAAATATAGCACAGTAGTTCCGAAAGAAAATATCAATAAATATCTCAATCATTCTTTGTACAAAAATATATCCATTATCTATGTTTCTCTTCTGCTAATACTTTCTTTTCCCTCGGGAAATTATTGTTCCATTGCTTTCATTTCCAGGTGTTTATTTGGATATAAACGACTTCCTAACAAATTTATTCACACGAAGGGAAAAAATGTACTTCAGGAAATACTTTGAAAAAGAAAAATTTCCTTATTTTAGAAATAAAATAAGGAAAACCTGATCTATTTAAATTCTTCTCTGAATACGAACATTTACATAAACACATCCATTCAGAAGAACTCTGAGTGCCGGCGTCCTGGCATAGGGGTCCCCGTGATCTGGGGGTCTTCCCCCGTGATCTGGGGGAAGACCCCCAGATCTTCCCCAGATCTTCCCACGTCTTCCCCGTGATCTGGGCGTCCCGGGTTCCAGTCCCGGTTTTGGGCATGGTTGTTCTTCTGTTGTTCTATCTGTGAGATGTGTGAATGTGCCCTCCTGTAAAAAGGGGTTGTGCAAGCGAATGAATGATGCGTGAGTGGCAAAGTCGTACTCTTGGCCCTAGTTGGCGCTGCTATAAAAAATAAGAGACGTTCCCCTCAGGCTTAAATCGCTGTCTTCGTAACAGCGGGCTTGTCAATGGCAAGTGCCATAAGAAACAAACAACAACAACAAACAGAACTCTGAGTCTGCTCTAAGTCTCCAAAATATTTAGTAGCTAGAAATCAAAGGCGCTAGATTAAAGTAAATATAATTGTTTGTTAGCAGAAAAATATTTCATATTTCTCGTGAATTCCTCTTCACGAATCAGAGTTATATACGAGGGTAAGTAAAAAACCATCTACTCTTTTGACATGATTTATCTATCTTCACAATTTCACTTCTACCCTCACAAACTGTTGCGATAATGCTATGGTAGTTTGATCCTAATTTTGCTTGAACTTCCTCTCGGCCTGCTGAATTTTAAAAAAAAAGATTATTTTTATCTCTTAATCTCTCCGTGATTAATAACTGTTCTACCATTTTTAAATTTTTTGATCCACAAAAATAATATCTCAATTGATAGAGTAATTTTCCCATATTCTTAAAGTAGACTAAGATGAATTTCTGAACATTTGATATCATCCGGTTGGAAGAATGGTGTATGGCGTCCAAAAGGCGCCAAGAAAATATTGCGTCAATTTTGCGATTTCAAATGTTTAATAAATGTTTCAAATGTTTTCAAAATGTTTTATAATATATAAAAGTCGGCTTGAATATATTTTTATAACTTGTCGAAAGGTTTTTGAGCTTGTTGTTCGCCGTTAAAACCAAATTGTACCGGAAGTATTATGTCGCAGCTTTTGGGTTCCTCTTTGATACAAATTTCTTATGGAACGTCCATGTTGTATATGCTACAGAAGGAAATAAAATAGCTGAATTAGTATCAAATTTATATAGTATTATCTCAATAATAAAACAATAAAATAAAGGAGGAAAAGTAATCAGTAGAGAAATGACAAAATAACAGATATTTATTTTTGGATAGCCACGTAACTATCTAATTCACCAATTATTAAGGGAGAAAATGTTATAAAATTAATGCAGATTACTGTAACTTTGGATGACATGAAAATATAGCAATGGATTCATCGATCAAAATTAAACTGAATGTTATTTTCATTTTAACAAGACGTCAGAGTCCTTTTTTTTCTTCAATAATTACAGGTAAATTGAGAATCTGATGACAATTTTTAACAAACAAATAAATATATTTCAACAACTGATAAAACATTTCCAAGTTTCTTGCAAAGAAACTACAAGGATGTGCAGTCAATTCCCAGTTTTCATTTTAATAAGGTCCATTCCGAAACGAAACAATATTTTTTCTGGAAATGTAGTCTCTAATATGTATGGTAATCAAGAATCTTATTACTTTCTACTCCAAACAACAAAAAGAGAATTCCTATTACAGAGTCCCTCAGCGTGCTGGTTTCTTGAAAAACTTAGTATTAATGAAGAATAAATTAAGGAGAATGGTTATTTTTCTTAGACAGATTCAAAGCTAATTGTTACTTTCTTCATTGCATTCCGGTTTCAAGGTATGCATATAAAATTATGTTATGTTTTTGTTTCTCAAAAGCTTACTTCTGGTTTTGACTATAATGAGCGCGTGATTTGAATTTTTTCCGTAACATTTTAATTCATATAGAAAAAAAATGTTTGTCTTTTGACCTTAAAAGAGCATTAAAGAGAATTAAAGTTTTGAGAGAAAGTTCATTCTTTTAACAGAAATGACAAATTAATCGCTGATACTAGATATTGTGAAGCTATTTTCTAAATGTAGTTTGTGTTTTTCTTATAATAAATGTAAATATTCAGTTTTAGAATCTATGTTTTTATAAGTTAATCGTTTAAGTTATAGTTTTTCGCCTACGATATGAAATGGATAGTACTAATATTTAACTGTAACCAATAATCTTTAAAGAGTTAAACCTACCTTGACTTGAAAAAATTACCGTTATAATAGTAAACAAAACTCAAGAGTGATATTTAAAAATCACCATTGGCTAGTAAAGGCCAACATAAAGTGCTTTAGGAGACATACAAGTAACTCTCAAATAATTTCTATATCTGATGCAAAATGTATGATCCTCTTATTTAGTCAATGATTTTTCATCCACGTACTTGTGGTGCAAAAGTTTCAGAATATGTTAGAATGTAACTAGCAATTAAACAATAAGTTCAAAATTTATAATAATAGTAAAAGACTGCAAGAACTTATAGAGTAAAATTATAACCAACCTGACAGTAATTTCAACCAATTAATAACAGTTAATGAAGTTACCATAAGTACTTGAAAACTATAATTACTTGAAAATAATCTATACTTTCATGCTTAATTGCACTCTGATGAGAATAAAAGGTTAAATTTAGTTTGAAGTTGCAAATAGTTAAGTTTAATTCTCATAAAAAATAAGAAGCTTTGTTATCTTCAATAAAATTCTCTTTCAACTTTTAGGGAATTTTTTCTCAAAATGACCGCACATTCTTTTAAAATATGAAAATTGCTTTTCAAATAAATTTATATGAAACATCGCGGTTCATGTATTTTCTTAGAAATATATGCGTTGAATATGTATCCTTATCATGAATAAGAATTACGTAAATTGTAGTGAATAAGAATTTTTATTTGAAGTGAATAAGAATACGTTATTTCATTATTCCTTAACGTTTTTCATTAAACGCACAAAAATAGTGGCCAGTTATATTCCTTTCTTACGTAAAAGAAAAAAAAAGTATTGTGTTTTCATTAAATTATTACAAGTAGAAAAATACATAGTAAATCCATAAAAAGGATGCTTTTATCAAACGCAGCCTGAGTAATAAACAGAAGATTTTGAATTAAAACTGCTTGCATAAAAAAAGAAATATTGTATTTGCAGATGAATTATTGAGCAAGTAAAAAATTATATAGCCATTTTAAAGTATTAATTTGATTTGGAACATGAAAACTACTATGGCCATGATTGTTATCTTAAATAAAATTAATTCATGATATTATCACAAAAAAAAAATCCCAGAAGAGTGGTCTCCTAAAACTTTCTAGCCTAATATTTGACAAATTTGCCATGTCAGAGAATGTCTTGCATGGCTTTGACGTACAGTAGTTGCTAAATAACTTTTAGCCTGAATTTAGCATTTTAACCCTTTAAATGGCCATTTTTTTCTAGTCATATTATATTAAAATATTTTTAAGCTTGAAATTAGAATAAGAAAAGGGGTTCATTTAGCTTATTAGATAAATTTAATCTGATTAATTAATCAATTTGTTTAATTGATAATTAAGTAACAATCAAGACCCATCATATTGTCTGAGATGAAGAATTGAAGCATCTAAGTTTCTGACTTAAGAAAAACATTTGTCAGAACTTACGCCAACCTACATAATTTCATACAAAGATTGATAAATTTGGTGGGAAGCATACTTCCCACGGCCCTAGAAAGGGTTAAATGAATCTATCTGGTCATTCTTGGTCAGTACTTTGGAGATTAATCCCTGACATGTGATTAACAGTATCGAATCGAATGTGACATGTGAATGAATGAACAATCGAATGTGAATCGACATGTGATTAACAGTAAAATCGAATTTGTGTATTAGACAAGTTGTCCTAATCGATTGAAACAAAGATTTGACAAAAAAGGCTTCATTTGTAATCACAAAATCTGATACCAAATTTGATATATTTAAATCAGTGCATTTTTGAATTACTGCGTTTACATGTTTCTAAAAGTACAGCCGACAGACAATCAACCCATTATTGGATTTTGTTTACCATTTGATAGGTCTACATTGTAGATGCTGATTTTGTGTAACAAATCTTATCTGTCGACCACTCTTCGTTTCGTATTTATCGTGTTAACTTATATTCGAACAGCCGGACAGAAAGACTTCCTCTGAACATACTTTTCTCAAAGTTTGATAGAATTTTATTTGTAAATTTGGTGTAAAAACAGTATACCAAATTTTAACTACATAGTTCAAAGCGCTTTTGAATTATCTTTGTCACAGACAGTCGAAACATGGGCTTTTCAAACCCGGGGAGTTCTAAAGCGTGGAAATCTGTTGAAATCTCATTTATTATTATTTTTTTTGACGATTACTATACCTTTCTCTATACTATATATACGAGAAAATAATATATCATAGTGTAAACCATAAAAATTTTAAAATAAATAATTTACTAATCACTGAATGATTTATTCTCTATTTCAATCTCGCCACTTATCAGAAGTTGAGCTATCTATATAAAAAGTCTTCATCCTCTCATTAAATCACCTCCCACTCTGCTTCATAGGTAACAGCATTTAATTAAATTCGTGTTTTACCGAAGAACTTTGTAATAAATGAAATTCAACCTTTATTATGGAGGGGAGTGAATTAATTGTTGGTGTTCTCTTGAAATAATTGGGGTAAAAAAAATCTTTGTAAGCAGAAAATGTTGCCCGCTTAAATAGCGAAGACTAAGATTTCTTGCTTAAAACTTCGTTAAAATGTAATGTTAGGCCTAGGATTAAGAAAAGCTGTAAAAGATAAATTTATGGAGAAAAAGTCCACATACGTTCTAATAAAATATGCTGGTAGTTAAATGGTAGATGATTTTTTTTTCTTTTTTGGATCGCTGGGTTTGTGAAATTTTGCTACTCTACCAACTCTCTCTGATAAATGAAACGAAATTTTACTGCCTATAAGGTTCAGCTCGTTTTAATGAATAAAGATTCTTGGTTAATGATACAATTAATTTCATAAAACTATACAGCATGTGAAAATGAGAATTTTTTATTAAGCACAGCTAATGGTCTGATACGTATACTGCAGAACAAAAATGTGACATTTATGGAAAAAAATTTTGATGATTTTATTAGACTTCGGTTAAGAACTTTTGATCATTCAAATAACACTCTAGCTGATATACATATTTGAAAAAGAGTAATATTATGGAAAAGAATTTTGATATCTCTATTAGACTTTGGTAAAGAACTTTTGATCATTCAAATAACACTCTAGCTGACACACATATTTGAAAAAAGAGTTATATTATGGAAAAGTTATATATTACGGCTTGATGATTTTATTAGACTTCGGTTAAGAATTTTTGATCATTCAAATAACACTCTAGCTGATGCACATATTACAAATATCATAAAGAAAATTCTATCGTTGTGATATTTATTATAATTCATAGGGTATAGAATATTTTCATGGCTTGGATAATTTCTTTGGTTTAAAATATGCGAATGATTTCAAAATGAATATCTTAAAAAATATTCAAAAAAGTTTATATTTTTGAATTAATTCGTGAAGTAAATTATAGATAGGTGACAAAATAATATGAACACCCATGAAATAATAGAAACTTTATTACTAGGTGTTTGGAACACCCTTTGACTTAATTAGAGATTATATTTGACGTGAGAGGGATGCATCGAGATCATGAACAACATTTAATGGAATATGTAGCTATTTTCCCTTGAAAGCAGTCTCTTACTCTAATCATAGATGATGGAGGAAATAGAACACATATTTTTGATTCCAAACATTATCCCAAATGTTCATTAAAGTTCAAGCCGGGAGAATGAAGGACCAAGCACGATGCCGTACTTCTTCCTCATACTCTTCAAACCCTTTTTGGACGATTTTAGTAGTGTAGATATTAGCGTTCTCGTCTTGATAAAGTGGAACCACCTTCTTCGGGAAATAAGGTGTGAAAAATAGATTCATCTGATACCTCCAAGAATATTGGCATAGTGAGCGGCTGCAGCCTTCTCTTGCAGAGTATCAAGTGTCTCAGAAAGAATCAAGACAAAATATCGTATCCCATACGTAAGGAAACTACCTCCATGTTTCACAATGGGTAAGAGGTAGTCCAGTTGTTTGAAATATGGTGAATCTTTGTTCATCAGACCACATGGCATGTTGCCACAATTGTGGAGTCCAGGGTTTGTGTGTTTTTAACCAGCGGTACTGAAAAGCCTGACGCAAAGTTACCATTGGTTTAAGAATTGCAACTTTTCCATAAATATTGGAAGTATGAAGTTCCCTTTGGTTACGAAGATGACAGTTTATCTCATACATTATCTAGGATAAAAGTTACGTAGGCTTTCGAGGCACTGTACGAATCAACAATCTTTTATTCCCGTCAATAAGTTGTTTTATTCTCCTTGGATGCCACATTATCGCATATCGTGTATAGCTAGCATAACAGTTAATCCAATACACCTTCACATTCCAAATAATAAGTTGTTTCTGTCACCGAGCATCGAAAACACCGCATTCCAGCAATCATGCATTTTTCGAATTCTAACAGTTTAGTCATTATTGAAATTTCCAGGGAGTATGATAGACGGATGCAACACCAATGACTAAAGTAGAGGTACTGATACCTCATTTTTTATAACCATTAGATGGCAGACGGGAGTGCAAAGTTACATTCGCGTTCTGCTTCTTTCAAATGGACCACGCTTTTTTCATGTGTGTTTGTATTATTAAACCAACCTTCTTTACCAAACAAAAATGTATCAATTTTGTCTATTTAAAAATGTATCAAACATAAAAGCCAACAACCTTTTGAAAATTGGAAGAAATAATTTTTTTTAAACAAAATATCAAACAAAAATCTTCTAGTAACGAAATTGAGCAAATGATTTATTCACACTCTTTCCGAAAGTTTAAGAAATATATTGTCTTGTTTCTGATATAAGAAATAAGGAATATTTCCATCGAATTTTTAAATACTAGAGCCCTATTTACAAATAACTAGAAGTTTAATGTTTTTTTTGTATTACGAAGCATTAAAATAAATGCAAAATCTTTTTAAAAGACAAAATTGCTTTTTTTGTTATATAAAAAGTGTAAAAAAGAACATTAGAAAACTGTTACTTAAACAAAAAATATACACTTTATGAGTTTTTTGGACGTGGATTTAACAAAAATTTAATAACTGATAAATAATATTTGAAGATATAAAATAGTATTAAACCCTAAGTTTCACAAACTAAAAAAAAAAGAAATCTTTCCTCAAAAAATTACATGAAGGCAAAATTCAAATGGAGAACAATTCAAAAATTAAGAATATTGAATGAAAAAATATTCAATATTTTCGCCAAAATTCGACTTATAATTTTTTTTTTCTCTGAGAAATGCTGCTGTAATTAGAAAGAGAGTTTGATATAAATAGATATTATGTATGATTCACATATGAGACACGTCGCAATTAACGCGTTAAGCCTATTTTTATAATCAATAGAACTTCTGTATGATGTCTATTTCTATCATCTTGATTCCTTTTATATCTTCTTTCCTCTAATTTTCTGGAGTTATTGACGAGCTCTATTCTGAATATTTCATACATTATTCTATAGCTCCATTAATTAACCAAATAAAGTCTTGAATTAAACACTTCCATAAAATCATTCAATGAAGCAATCTGAATTATTCACGTCTAGTCTATCTACTTTTGACTTTTGTCCTTCCACAAGAAATTGTTATAATGATTTCTGTGCCATGCACGATAGCTTTTAATATATATTGTCTGCATGCGTGACACGACCACTCAAATTATTAGGCAAATTTGAACCCTCTAAATACTTTAAAAGACTTCGACACTTTCAGCAGGCCTTAAATTTATCTAATAGAAATCTTTATTATGCGGAGATATAATTATCAAAATCAAGCGTTTTACCTTCATCATAATTCTTATTAAAACAAATTACATATCTTGAAATATATGTTTTTTATGACACTTGCCGTGGACAAGCCCGCTGTTACGAAAACAGCGATTTAAGCCGGAGGGGGAGCGTCTCTTGTTTTTATAGTAGCGCCAACTAGGGCCAAGAGTACGACTTAGCTACTCACGCATCACTCATTCGCTTGCACACATCCTTTTTACAGGGGGGCACATTCACACATCTCACAGAGAGAACAACGGAAGAACAATCATGCCCAAACCGGGACTCGAACCCGGGACGCCCAGATCACGGGGAAGAAATATATTTAATAATGAAATGATATAGTACCACATATCAATTACTGTAATTCAATTAAGATAATTTTTGTATTTATTATTCATTCCATATGGTTATACATTTTTAAAAAAACACAGTTTACAATTTTAATCAAATACTATTTATTTGTATATACCTATTGATAATCGCCTTTTCGAATTCGAGTGGTAATAGTTTTAGATATAGACATTTCTATCATTCTTCCGAACTAAAGGATAAAATTTATATCTGAAAATTGAACAAAATAGATAAATATTTACTGAAATATATATATAAAAAAATCTATTGGCGAAATCCAAAATTTAATTCTTTGATAAAATTTCAATTTCTAGAATTAAATATTTAAATATCATTTGTTTTCAGAATAAAATGTTGTTCTTATATGTGTCTAAAAATCGAAATTTACAGCTCAAACATGACGTTTTCTATTACATTGCTTATTGTATTTGAAGTTTCTGTCGCGGAAAATGTTTTATTTCTGCAACGACACAACATTTTCAAAGTTGCCTGACTAAAACTTTTATCATAAAAGGCAGCAGGGAACAAACGTTTCAATCTTAATTAAATTTGTCTGGATTGCATGGCATTCGAAATTAAATTTCCTAAAGCAGTTCAAGCATATAAGCGTTTCTTTTACACTTCACAAATCACTCGTATTTTTCATTACTGAACTTTCAAATATTTTGAGAATTATTCCACTGTTTAATTTCTTTCAATTCAACATGTCAAGAATTCCAAACTTTAAATTTAATTCAAACGAATAATAAGGAACCCTTTTTTTAATTCCTGCTCGGAAGCGTTTATCTACATGGAAACATTGCTGTCGATCTTAAAGGAATTATTTCCAAATTTTTCTTTCTTTAGTTAAACTTCCATATAAACATAGTTCTATGAATTCTAAAAAGAAAAGAAAATTAATCATCTTTTTTTAAATTTTTAATCACTACAATTACAAAAGATCTAAGCAAATACAGCTATAAAATTTTATTATAATTTCACATCATCATGAAATACTGAAACATTCTTCAATAAGTTTTAATATAATAGATTTAAATCAATTAAATGTTGAAGGAAAGAAATCCAGAGTTGCAAAAATAAAAACAAGAACTGCACAAATTAATTCAAAGCTTTATCTGGCCATTCTCTAAAATTTCACGAAAACTGAAAAGAAATAATATACTTTTCAATTTTATGTTTAGAATCCAACAAGTACAGATTACGTGTTTTCCATATATGCTATAAATTTGAACGAACAGCAAAAATTCAAAAACCTCCTATTTTTTAAATTTTGGTTTAATTTCACACATATCTCAAATTTTTATTCAACATGATTTAGGATTAGTTTGATTAGGAAAAAATTTTTTAAACTTTTCCTTTTTTTTTTCTTTTTTTTTTTTCAAATGATTGTATAAGATGAAAGACTGGTCTTTAATTTCCAAAGTGCATAATCATGTTCTAGATGTTTTATTTAAAAAAATAACCTTTTAAAAACTAATTTATTATTTCACCACTCCCAATTATAACTCATAATTAACCTGCGTTTTCCCAATTACCCCCAAAACTGTGGGATATCTAAGCAGATTTGTCCTCATTTCTGATCACAGTAAAGATCTGATTAGAGGAAAATAAATTTGAAATGATTATAAACGGTAGAGTATTTTTAAAGAATTTATTTTACATCCGGTGTAGTACCCAAAATATTGATTTTTGTTTTTTTGCTTTTGCAATAAAAATATATATATTCTATTTCATGGAATATAGCATAAAAAGCAAACTAATCCCTTAATATCTTCGATTTGGAATTATTTCTAATTCATCTACTCCAAGTTTTATCAGAAAAAGCTCGAAGAGGAATTTTTATTAGACAGAATTGATTTATAAGTCTTTTTTTTTTTTTGCTTGTAATCTACCTGAGAATTCTACATCAGAGTTTGGAATATAATATTTCTATTCTAATTGATTGGCATAATAACTTTCGTCTAACACTTGGAAATCGGAAAAGATTATTTACCATCATTTACCAAATAAATTTTGACTTAGTCTAATTAGTACTCTTCAATTATTCTCTGTTATATTCAGTTGATCTCCCAATTTATCATTTCCTCAAAATTGGCCTTCGGTCTGATATTTTCAATAAATACATGATACATTCAACAAATCAAAATATACATGTTGATTAAACATTCCACCATGAGATATCTGAAATAAAATTATTTCTTTCGTCTCCACAGCTTCCATCACTTATTGAGAAAAAAATCAAAGTCAAGAGATTTAGATTCTTTTTTTAGCATCACATTTTTCTTTCTTTTTGTTACTGTGCTGTGACATTATTTTCCTAGTTTTCTTCCACATCTGACGTTAAACGAAAAATTACAATTAATAACCAAATTTTCTTCATAACAAGTAATATGTATGTAGAATACATGATAGATTTTTTTTATAAACGTCAGTTGTTATTTAAATACTAGATAATGAACAATTCTGCTGGGAAGGGATGCTAAGTATTACCTAGATTTAATACCATATCTTTCAAGAGATAAATTATTTCAAATATATTCATATTGCATACTGTTTTTACTTTCGAGCACAATTGCAGCTTAAGTTATTGAACATTTGACAAAAATACTGAAAAATGGGAAAGTATTGTATGGAAAAGCAATGGGAAAGCAACTGGCTTCCTTTATTTCTTGTTATTAATTGCCCCTTCTAATCTAATTCCTTTCTAAATTATTACAGAATATGTAATTATAAAAATTCCTTGTTAATAAAAAATGCTGAAAACAGGAAACAATGTATTACTGTATTCATTGAAATATAATAATTACAAATATCTAACCAAAATTCATCCCAAGGAAAGGTAATTGGACGTACCTTTTAACTGCAGTAAAAAAAAATATTTATTTTTACATTCCCCCATGATTATTACTTCACAAAAATGGCTCAATTTCTATGATATATTTTTTTATTTCTAATTATCCAATGTCTAAACGTTAAGATACTGACTCCTTTTAATTACTTTTCAACCTAGCGTGCTCTAATCTTCTATTCATCATTTATTTTTCTTTACTCTCATAACAAGCCGAGGCATTCCACTCTTTTAAATCTGCAACGGAATAAGAGAAATCCTTTCTCACATTAAATTACATGTCATTTAGAGAAAGAAAGATTTATTCCTCTCTTTTTAGGGCTTTTTTATATTATTTTAATTTTTTGTTTATGTCGCAATTGTTGAAAATAACAAATAAGTAGTAGCATGTAAATCGATCACAAGTTCGCTGTTACTGGAATATTCTGGATTCTATTGTATATAAAAACCAATGAATATAAAAAGCTTGCAACGCATAAAAGGATAGCCCTCTAGCGTCTATAAAGAAAAATAGAAAATCAACAACTTACAATAGGAAATGCAGCATCGTTCAGTTTTGTCTAAATTGTTTTATGTGTTAATTGTGTTGTATTTAATTGTTTATGATTGTAGCTCAACAGATATTAAATAAGATATTATTTGAGCTAGCCGATGTGCATCATTCTGAAATCACTCAGCCACAAATTGGCCAATCTTGATTTTGAAATTGTATTCTAGTATTTATATAATAGTTACAGAGTTTTAGAGAAATTTGCAATTCGTAATAGTGCTTTTGTAAGGTATACAAAAAGTTGCTAAAGAATAAAGATGAGTTGCGTATTACAAGTCTCCTATTTGTAAAGCGAATTAAAAAAGAAACCAAACGATAGTCTCCTGACTCTTAGCGCGAAATTAAAAAGTAAAAAATTCCAACCAAATTAATAGTGCCATCTGAAGATGACGTCACTTTATAGAAATGCCGAACACTCTCAAAAAATGAAATTGACGGATTCTATCTGATTTCTATATTGTTAGGATTAGACATATACTACCTGTTAAATAATACTTTAAATACAGTAAAAATTATATTTATTCTTTTAGAGTTAATGAATATTGAGTGAAAAAATTACGGAATTTAATTTTTATGCAATCTTTCAATCCAATTAGTCATATTTAGTGTTACAATGGTGGTACGAAAACTTCATCAAAAGCAACTTTGCCATATTTTTTGTATTTATTTCTATCGCATGAGATTTAATTTAAAATCAGGTCAAACAATTTTATTCCTTCTTGCTTCTTTTTCGAGCTCTCACAAATATTTATTGAATAACTAATTGATTCAAAACATACATAAAATAACAAAACATATAAGTCAAAATAGAATTAATATATTCATTTTCACAAATTATCATTTCCTATCTGGCAAAAATTTAAATTGTATATAATTTTATCCTTTTAGTTCTTCTATTAATGAAAAATTGAAACATATAATTCTATTATATTTTCGGGTATTATGTATTTATAAGTACTGTAACAAAATTTAAATGTGACATTAATTTACAAGTACTCTAACAAACTTTAAATGTTACATTTATTTATAAGTACTCTAACAAAAGTACGAGATTCAATCCAGAAATAGAAAAGAACATTGCGTTTGATCTGTATAGCGCTTCATTAACTATTTCAATTCTATAGAGATTGAGAATAATTAACTAACATTCTGGAATAATTAACTAACTTAGCAGTGGAATGCAAAGATAAAAAAAAAAAGAAAAAAGGGGGCACTGTTCTAGAAAAAGCTAAATCTAGTTAGATGATGTTTGCATGGTTTCGGCGTAAGTTTATCTAATTATTAGGCATTGCATCACTAAGGCTATTGATTTCTCGAACATAAGGAAAGTGTCTGAAGAGGTCGTTTTAGTTTTGGAAATACATTGGATATAAGTTGAGTAATTTAAAAACTTATAAAGTTTGTTTAAGCCTAACGGAGTGCGTTGTGATACTGCTGTGATACTTCAGTCTCCAGTAACTTAATATTGTTGCAAAAGACCAAAAAAATTTCTAAAAAAATATATTTCTCAGAGTAAATAAATAAGCTTTAATAAAATTGGAACAGGCGTCACTAAAAAAGCAAATATATTTAAATACACTATGGGGAAGTAAGTAGATATAATGAAATGCAAGATATTCTTCAAGTTATAGATCATCAGTTAGTAGGAGATTTAAAATATACGAAATCCAGATCAGGCCAAATTAAAGTTATTATTGCATTTATTTTAGGTTACGTTTGATGAAGTGGTAATTAATTTAAAACTTATTTCTGAATCAACAATTTTAAAAGAAACACATTCTATATCATAGTAATACAGCAAATATAATTATGCCATAATCAGAAAAAAATAGATTAAATCATATTGTAAGAATATCATAATATTTTGTAAATTTTAAAAAGAAAAGAATATTGCAAAACTGATGGTTTGTTTGAAAAATGGAAACAAGCAGAACATGTTCACTGCAATATTTTGCCCGAATTCGATGTACAATATGCTAATATAAAATTTCTAACGATGTCAGCAAAAAAATATTAATAGAAATTTCACTGTCGAACATATTAACATATCGTTTCAAAATAACATTCGTGTTGATTCCAAACCGAAGTAAATACAACAAAACTAAGCTAATTTTTGATTGACAGTCCATTTTCTAGATTCAAATTGGATTACATGATGGTTTGAACTATGTGACTATTAACTATCCTGGACATTCAGTACATCAAGTTAATAAAGAATGTGATTTTTTGAAGGATTTAGGAAATGTATTTAAAATTTGGAATAAATGTGAAAGTTTCTGTATAATTCAGATTGATTAGAATGATCAGTATTTGTTATGTATAAATTTCAACTGAGGTGTAGTATTAAGTTTCACTAAGTCAAGCATTAGAGGGATGAATTATCCAAAGCAATTTCAATTAGTTAATAAATTTAATCAATTTTAAATGATTATATATGTTATTGAAATTAATGAAATGCTAGCATCGGCATTTTAGTTTCACGTTTAAATCCGATATTATCACTTTTTTCATGAATCTTTTTTTATATTATATTTTTTTTCGTATACAAAGTAAACAAACAGAAAGTATTAAAATCTTGGAAAATATTCAAACTCTAGATTTTATTAAATCTCCAAGTCCGAAACATACATTTTTGGAATTATGCCAGCCGTTCGGTCTTTGAACAGGATTATTAAGAAATGCTTTGGGCTAGATGGATGAAATTTGGTGTGTGGGCCTCTACATTTGTAAATTTCTGTCAAATTAAGAAAGAAATCCATTCAGGGGAAGTCTGTTAGCCTGACTCTTCGGATATAATCTAACATGATAACGATAAAAAACGAAGTGAACTGCACAAACACAATTTGATAGAATTCAACGCCTAAAGCCTAGATACATGCGAAATTGGGGACCAAATGGTTTAAAATTTAAATAGTTAAATGGTTTAAATGGTCTGTTAGTTTGTTCTTTCATATTTATATAAATGGGAAACGCAACTTAAAAGCTAACTCAAAACCACAATGACAAATATATGAAAATTGATATGTGACTTCATTTGCAATGTTTGCCAAGTTTCGGCATCAGTCAAATGGAAAAAGGAAGAACAAATACATATCCAAATTTTTGGTACTTGTATATTTACTAAATCATAGCAATGAATTCTTAATATAAATGTCCAACTATCGCACATTATTAAGCTCTTTTGTTACTGTTCGTCAGAGACATGTGGTTAATATTACACATTTGCTATAGAGTATGTAAGAATGTTTCAGCGAGACTACTCCGGCTGGTTTCTACTTTTAATTACATATTTTTATTATAGGAAATATTTAGGAATTAAAATAAGATTGAAATTTCGGAAATACGTCGTCATTAATTTGGTATGTTTCTAAATAGTTTTCACTTTATATGGGAAAGTTAGAAAATAGGAATAAATAAATAAAATAGTAATAAGGAAATATTTAGAAATTAGTAATAAATATTAACAATGCCATTTTGTAGCATTTATTAACTTTTTTAAGGTGGATCTGAGAAACAGATAATTTCTTCGAAAAAAAATTAGAGTATGCAGATGTTATTTCATATTTTTATTTAACTAACTCCTCGCCGGCGTCTTGGCAGAGGGGTAGTGCGTTTTCCCCGTGATCTGGGGTCTAGGGTTCGAGTCCCTGTTTGGGCATGGTTGTTCTTCCGTTGTTCTATCTGTGAGATATATGAGTGTGCCCTCCTGTAAAAAGGGGTTGTGCAAGCGAATGAGTAATGTGTTAGTAACTAAGTCGTACTCTTGGCCCAAGTTGGCGAAACTATAAAAACAAGAGACGCACCCCATCCTGCTGAAAATCGCTGTCTTCGTAACAGCGGGCTTGTCCGTGGCAAGTGCCATAAGGAATAACAACGACTAATTCATTTATGTAATTCTTGATACAATTAGAAGGAATTAAATAAACATCACTTTGCTTTTAGAATGATCCTGAAAAATCTTTTCATGCAATCCTTTGACATCATGGGAAAAATATGAACCTTCACAAATAAGTGCTCTCAAGATTACGTTTCTTAAGAAAAGTGATAAATAATAATGTGATCTTGTATCTGCATCCTCTCTAGGGTCATCGTGTGTCATCTTCTAGCATTTTCTTGGAAAGATTAAATTTTGTATATCGTACAACGAGTTGTGTAATGGATTTTCTTAAACTTCAAAACTTCTTTGTTTTTCTTTCAAAGTTTTAGTTAGATATGAACTCATAATACATATAAAACTTTTTAAAAATCATTTTATATCAGTATTTAATTTTTGCTTAAGAAGACATGTGCTTTTACTTGAAAATTCCGCGTCTCATAAACAGAGCTCAAGGGATAGCATTTACAAATTTTTAGTCGCTTAACATTCTAAATTTTATTAATAACTTATTTAGTTTCTAAATCTGTGTACTAATATTTAAACAAACTTGAAACTATATTTTACACGGATTTTCTCACATAAAGAAACTTAAAAACTTTTCATGAAATGAAGTTTAAGAAATGCAGTTACTGAAGGTCCTTAAAGTAAAGATTTATGTATAGCATCTCCTCAGAGTACTATGCTCTAAGCTCTGTTTTCGTCCAAACTTTTATGCTTTCCTTCCCGACTGTTTATTAATGCTCTTTATTTTATATTAAAATGGTGGCAGGAAACTTATCGAATGATATGGTGGAATTATATGCAAAGAAAAAATATTTACGTTGCCATTCTTTTATTCTGTTATTCTTTTATTTTTATTCTATTATTCTTTATATTCTGTTATTCTTTTACTTCAGAAAAAAATGTATAGACAGAATTTCTTTAATATCTTTTTTCGCATTAGGGGATAGTTACTTAAATAGTCAATATTATGGATAGGGTGTCCCTTCAAATGGTGAAGTAATATGATTAAAATTCGCATCTTTTTTTTTATTATTAGTTTTAGCAATATAAATGTGGAACTTTTTTTTGTTTGAATGTTTTAGTGTCAAAAATTTTTAAGTAAAAACAAACAAACAAAAAAGATCGGGGGTTCTATACGAAAATTTAGTCTGCAAAAATCTTCAGCACTATAATTTCTCACTCGACAATATGAAACATAATTATTTATGTTATTTAAAATAATTCACCAATATCTTTTTTTAATGTTTTAAAAATTGTTATTGGGCCATGATTAGTGTAGATGGCATGTGCAGAGGGTTAGCTTTTACTTAAGCACCAACTTTTAAAAATTATTTTTATTCAATGAAAAATTCAAATTATTATTTTATTTAGTTAGAAAAATGAAAAAACTTTACCTTAAATGCGTGAAATATATATATTTTTTAGAATTGCATTTGATAAAATGTTTTCCTTTAAAATTCGGAATGAAATATTACATGATAGAGTAAATTAAAAAGAATGGTATCAAGGTATGAAAAATTGAATTATATCACCAAATTATTCGTATTATATTTTTTAACGTAGTTTATGTGCAATTGCAAAATATAAAAAAATAAAGAAAATCATTTCTTTTCCGCCATAGATTATTTTCGGTGCTGTAGATTGCAATGAATTAAGTGCATCAAATTTAAATAAAAAAATTCTATGCACTATAAATACAGATTATAATGCAAAAATTGCAATCAAGATGTTTCACTTGTATTTTCAGCATTTTATTTTAATTCTGGACAAATTAAACATTTTGACTTACATTTCTTTGAATATTTTCGATTTGTTATCCAGCTACTATATGAAGTACTATTCTCTCAGATTTCAAGTTTTCTTTAAAAAAAATTGTAACATATACTGTGTTCCCGGTTAATATGCAGAGTTCTACTAGAATAATAGGATGTACTACTGTTCTCGTAGTACATTCAATACAATATTTTCTTGTATCTTATTCTCGTAGAATATTAATAGGATGTACTACTATTCTCTTTGTAGATGACGCATGAAAGTACATATTTCTAGAGAACATATTTTTTTAAAAATATCTTACGTTTGTATCATTGGAGTCTTATATATGGATATTCTCAACGAGAGCAGATGTCTACATATCAATAATTTTATTAATGCATATTTTATATCCATCTACTTTCAGATCAAGATACATTTGAACTTGAATTCTCTTCTTGATCTCAAGTAGTTGAACTTATGAAAGCTTCTTGTTATCCCATTGATTAGAATAATTTATGAAAATATTTAGCTTCGTAATTCAAATTTCTCAGAATATGAGTTGCAAGGCAAATTCTTCAGTACTCAGTATCTTTAAATTGGCACGCAATCCTGAAATTATAAATGAAAGACACATTTTGAAGTTCCTTCGTTCTACTGGATAACATTTCTACAAGTTGAAATGATAATTTTAATATCTGTCATTATCAGATACTTCGTTCATGAGATAAAAAGTTATATTATATAATTTCGAAGTTAGATGTATGAATTCTTTCTTGGAACCAAGTTTTAAACCTATAGAAAATTTTAAAATGCTAATTTTATAGATATGAATCAGGAAAAATTGAATATTTATTTTCTATTATTCATGCAGAGTGTATCTTTAAATGCAAGAATAGCATGAAATTTATACCTTTAAAAAAAACAAAATTTCTTTATAATAAGCATAAGGATTACAATCACTTTCATAGAAGAAATACCATGCATAGGGTAAGATGATAATTTTACACTTCATTTACTTCTGCGTTCGCAGACTGAAATTCGATATCATATTCCGAAGGGAATTTGATCTATTTTCATGAAAGTATGCATTAAACAGGTTCCAAAATACCTTTACTTGCATGGTATGCGGAATTAGTGTTTTTTCATCTTGCATAATGAAAATATTCAAATATTATGTTATTCCAAATAGAATTTTGAAATTCGATATCATATTCCGAAGGGAATTTGATCTATTTTCATGAAAGTATGCATTAAACAGGTTCCAAAATACCTTTACTTGCATGGTATGCGGAATTAGTGTTTTTTCATCTTGCATAATGAAAATATTCAAATATTATGTTATTCCAAATAGAATTTTGAAACAGGTTAATTTAATTAATTGAAAAGATTCATCTTTTACAGGATAGACATTGAATTCTTTTAATCAATCAGAAAGCTATCATTCATTTTATAAATTGTTATGCTCTTAAAAGAAAAACTTTAGTTATTAAATAATCTATCATATCGAAAGCAGAATTGTTTTGAATTTATTAAGGCAATATCACTTACAGAGCAAGGAAATAGGAAACATATTTTATTACTAAAGAAGTATCATCTGAAAATTGTCGTAAAATATATTTTCATATAAGCATGATTCAGAAGAATCCGGGACTATTCGATACATTAGGGAAAATTGGGTATAATCAACACAGAATGAAGATTAATGGAACTACTATAAAATTCCCCATAGGGAATAATTATTCCGTATAGGTGGAGCAGCTTGGATCGAAACTGATAATAAATTAGTTCTGCCTAACTAACGGTGAAAAAATTATTTCACGGAAAATTTGTTTTTCGCTGTTTATTATCGTGAATTCATGTAAATTAATAAATAGTTGTAAAAAAAATGGTTTGTGTGTGTGTGTATGTGTGGAAACTCGAGATTTTTTTTGGAAAGATGCCTATATAGAAAAACTTAAAAAATAAAATTTATCTAAATATAAAATTTAATACAATTCGTTAGAACCAATTCCGAGATACACGATATATATATGTAAAGATTTTCGAATCCTGCCAGCTAAATAATATGTAACATATTTTTTGTTTAAGAAGAATGCTGGTTCGAAGCCGTGAAGAGACTTGGAATTTTTAATTCCGTTTTCATACCCATTTCGGGAAAGCATAATTATTAACAACAAGGCGCAGAGCGGCACAAACACAGAAGTAAGAAAAAGGCCGAACAAATGATCACTAGTCTCATATAACATAGGATTTCCGGCCACATGCGATTGGAATACATATGATGACCTTTGACAAGGACAAAAGTATCAAATGAAGTATCACTTTCATTTAATACGTAGTACTGATGAAGCATTAGTTTTACAGAGGAATTAATTAAACTGAAAGTGGAATTGGATCACGAAATAAGAGAATATTTTTAGAATGAAGTTACTATGGGCTAAATTAAGATAAAATCTTGGAAATGAATTAAATTGAAATTAGAATTAAAATTATATATATATATATATATATATATATATATATATATATATATATATATATATAAGAATCCCTTGTTTAAAGTTATAAGATATTTCAAGCATTGTTACTAAAATCATATAGCTTTTACACTTATATGTAGTATTTCAATAATGAATAGAAAGTTCCATTTTCCAAAAGCGAACCCATCGCTTCTGTATGAAAACCAAAACACTTTCCAAATCCCAAATTAAAATCTGTAAGCACGTTTCTTGGAACAGGATATAGAGTAAATAGCAATTATTAGAATCAAAAATCATTCCATGTTGATTTGGTTCTTGAGAAGGAAAATGGAAATAAAAAGGGATACACACTGATATGAGAAACCTTTTAAAGAAAAAAATCGTGTTGGTCTTGCTCTTAAGTAGTGAAATCGTTTGCAAATTTTTGGCTTTCGTAACGAAGATAATTACTTATTTCCCTTTATTACAGAATGAAGAAATGTAATTAATCAGAATAACTATTATCAAAGCTTCCGTGTTGCTCATTATTTATTCGCAACTCTCAGCTGTATGCTAATCATCTAGATAATTTAGGGATACTTAGATTAATTTTTGGCTTTGGAGTGGAAAAAAAAATAATTCGATGTAAATAAATTCGGAACTAAAACCATTTTCCATGTGTGACGCATGAAGTAAGTTCCAGTTATTGTTATTTAGAAAAAATAGCTGGTTTTTCTATTTGAACCTTGTTTTGAAAAATTTCAAAAAGCGAATTAGTTAATTTTAGAAAAAATAGCTGGTTTTTCTATTTGAATCTTGTTTTGAGAAATTTCAAAAAACGAATTAGTTAAAAAATTGGCCGATAATCAAATGTAATATTAATAAAAATGAAAACGTTTTGAATTTTAAGATCATAAAAAAACTATTTCTTCGCTATAACTTTCTCTATAGTTATTGAAACGAAACGTTCCTCAAAGTAAAAAAAAAATATTTTAAGTTGAATTAAATAAAAATATAATTAAATTTTAATTGAATTGCTTCCAAAAGTGCAAGTTATATTTTCAATATGTTATATAGCAAATTTATAACTATGTTTTATAACTCTGACTATTTGTGTAATTTTGCTGTCCAATTATTAACGCTGTGAGGATTTATTAAATCAATGATTGAAGACACAGTTTAACTCTTTCTTAAGGAGATCCAATTTCATCTGAAGACAGTCTTCTGAACTCAACAATTACAGTAGGATCGTGAGTTTTGGGGGAACAGGTAATGTAATCAGTTTACTTTTAGTATTGGATATATGGTGAGCTAGTAATGGAAATTTAGAAAGGATTTGATGGCCTGGTCATTCATTTCCATTCAAGTTTAATTCTTGTGAAAAAGATGTATCAGTTGCACCTTACTTAGTATGGAAGTTGGGATTATTGATAAAAGGATTATTTCTGATGTTCACAAGCAAATCAAAATTCTTCAGAAAATCTGCCCCAAACTATAACAGAAATATCCACACCGAAAAAATAGGTTTGGATTAGCGTTGCAAGCTTGGATCCAAATTTAACTACTTTAACCGTTTCTGTTGCTGTGGGAAGTATGCTTCCCACCAAATTTATCAATCTTTGTATGAAATTATGTAGGTTGGCATAAGTTCTGACAAATTTTTTGAGAAAGACAGAAACTTAGATACTTTAGTTCTTTATTTTACACAAAATGATGTGTCTTTATTTATTACCTAAATATTAATTAACCAAATTAATTAATGAATCAAATTAAATTTATCTAATAAGCTAAATGAATCCTTTTTCTTATTCTAATTTCAAGCCTAAAAATTTTTTAACATAATATGACTAGAAAAAAATGGCCCTTTAAAGGGTTAAGCCATAAGTCTTAACTTGGCTGTTATAACTCAATGTATTCGTAAACCATTTGAAATCTTGGATTTAGTTGCATAGCTCTTCCTACGATACTATAGCGAAGAAAATTCCTGCTACTGTTTTTATAAAAAATGTATAAAAGGCTAGATAAAACTCCATCTGCTACCATTGGGTCAAACTGGCTTGCAAGTTTTCCGATAAGCTACGTAACTTTACACACTTGTGGCCTTTCTGGAAGTATATTCTATGACACTAGCACATACCAGATCTACAACCACTGGATTACCTATAATCTCGGGAAAAGGATCTACGAACCCGTTTCTTAAAATTACATATTTGATCTTTATTTAGCTCAGTTTTCGCAAATTAACTTCAGCCCACAACATGTTTAAACTCACGTTTTTAATAACTGCTGAAATTTCAAAGACAGAGACAAAAGCTTCATGTACCTTGTCGGTTACTTTTGAAAGCGAATCTATATTCGCAATGTAGAGATACAGTATTTTCTGAGAAGAAATTACAAGATGTTGTTTACGTAAAGAGATCAAAACGTCATCATTTTCTGAACTTACAATGGGATTTCTCATCTCACAAATACTTTGCGAGAGTTATATTTCCAAGATTTATAGAAAACATCTCTGACTTGCAAATCTAGAACTAGAGTAAGTTTCCATTAACATTTCCTTCGGTGCTTTATACAGATCCTGTTAAATTAGAGATTGAAAAAGATATCTTACAATAGACAATACTTTTGAATCCAAAGTCGAAAATACACAGTGATATCTAATGTCATTAGCTATCTGAATTGGTTTTTTATTTGAAAAAAAAAATCCTCCCTTTGGCACTGATTCTCAAAAATGAAGAGATTTAAAAGACACACTAACCACATTGACACTCGCTTTTGTATTCTTTATTATAAATACGATGCATATAAAAATATAAAATTTCAGAGGCTAAAAATGTTTGAAATGAAAAGATACAGATTTCAAACAGATAAATGCATAAAAATGATTAGAAAAATTGAAAACAAAAGCATTATGGAAAAATGGGTGTTGCTTAAAAACCAAATAAGATTTGCATCTTCTAATAAACAGGACAAGTTTTAAGATCGAGTCCATTTTACAGATTATCGTTGGTGTACGGATAGCAAATGACTGCACTGGCCTATCTTTCAGCTATTGACAGTGAACCCAATAAAACATGCTAGTGAACAAAAATAATTTCTTCAACATAATTAAAACCATATTTCAAAAGTACAAAATTTAATAAACAGTTTTAAAATGGAGAGTATGGCGAGAGGCACAATCTACGACTTCCTTTATAATATAGAGACTAGCTTAGCTGACATGCGCAAGGATCAGTAGTTAAAGGCAGTAATGATTATTATGTCGATTGCCATTAAAAACTTATCTGAAAAAGTAATTGATTTTGTAATTACACTTTGCGTTACGATTTTTTTCAAATTTCATTTCTTTTAATCGTGCAAACTGTGCAGATATTATATAGAATATTTCTTCTTTAATTTTCAGCAGTGAAAGAAAATCAGCCGTGGTTTTTATAGCTATAATAATAATGTACGAAAAAATTAATCAAAATATTTCTCTAAAATAAAAATATATAATGGATTTATTACATAAGATTAATTATGCAGTTACAAACATTATGCACATTACAGTTAGCCTTCGAATAAATTGAAAAAAAATCATTTTATTTCCTTCAAAAAAAGGAGGAAATAAAAATGGAGGTAAAAAATGGAAAATGAACGAAGAATTCCAAAATGTAATTTCGTAAGATATAACGTAATATGTTTTTTTTTTTTAAAGCGTATTCTTAAATTTTGTTAACAAAATTAGAACAGCTTCAATTAAATAATTGTGTTATATCATGTTTATTTCATCCAAAATTGTTTTATAATTTACTTCCTTAGAAAAATTTATTTTCAAAAAAAAAAAAAAAAAAAAACTTTAGGGAACTTAGTATTTTTAAACAAATTAATTAATTAATTTTATGCAATATTTTTGCATAAAGCTTGACTGTTTATTATTCAGTTAATGATACGTCAAGTATATGATTTAAAATATAATTAGTTAATTACTTTCAGTTTATCGTCTTTTACGGATAAAATAAATGAAAAGAATACATTTTGGAGCAGAAATAATCTACTAGATATAAGGGATGAAGTGGTAAGTCACAAAAATAAACTGTTCTCTTATTCAATTTTCTTAATGGTTACAACATTTAAATAAAAATCATGTTCCTAAAACACTTGACAATTTTACTTTATTTATGTACACCTATGCAAGCGACATTATTTCTAATTCTCTTGCATTCCTTAAACTAGAGCTCTTATACATTACTTTCTTTTGCAAGTGTATTTATTGTTGTTGCCGTGTGCCTAATCGTGTTGTTATCGTTTGTCTATTGTCGTTGTCGTGTTTAATCTACGTTTTTGCGCAGTAGCTTCTGTGGGTAAAGACTCCTGAGCACCCGAGGGCAGAAGTCTGACTTCAAGCTCATATGAAGATAGCACACACGCACACACTCGCTTGCATAATCCCTTTTCATAACGGGGCTCATTCAAGGACCTCACAAAGAGAACACAGAGTAGAAAACAACCATGCCCAAACTAGGACTCACACCCTGGGCGCCTGGACCACGGGGAAAACGTGCTACCCCTAGGCCAGGACACCGGTAGATGTACTTATGCTAAATGTTTTATGTCCAATGAATGTCCAATGTCCAATGAAATGTTTTATTGAAATAGCATTCTGCTTACTTTCCGCATCCCGCAGATCTATACCTTGAATCAGACAATTGAATCAGGTTCATATATTCAGTCTGCATTTCTTCAATAAGATGGCAAGAATTTTCTGCATTTACTTCTTCGATGATAATCTCTCATGACAACACAGAATGCCCATCAATATTAAGATATCTTCACAATAATGAGCGGCCTTCAGAATATTCAACAGTATCGTGGGATAACGTACAATGTTTTGCACTAATAGGGTTATGTCCTCTGTTTAATATGTAGATTGCCCTAGGAGTATCCCTCCGCATACAGGATTGTCAAACTGCGACATTTTGTATCAAAGAATATGAATGAATACGAAACCAGAGAGACTGGGAAAATACTATCCCTCCGCATACAGGATTGTCAAACTGCGACATTTTGTATTAAAGAATATGAATGAATACGAAACCAGAGAGACTGGGAAAATACTATCCCTCCGCATACAGGATTGTCAAACTGCGACATTTTGTATTAAAGAATATGAATGAATACGAAACCAGAGAGACTGGGAAAATACTATCCCTCCGCATACAGGATTGTCAAACTGCGACATTTTGTATTAAAGAATATGAATGAATACGAAACCAGAGAGACTGGGAAAATACTATCCCTCCGCAAACAGGATTGGCAAACTGCGACATTTTGTATTAAAGAATATGAATGAATACGAAACCAGAGAGACTGGGAAAATACTACGAATCTCTCCGATTAAAGTGTTATTACATCACCCTAGCAGAAAAATATGGACATCAGGAAAAGTCACAAATGCGTTGCATGGCACTACTAAACAAAAGTTACGAAATACGAATGGACGAACGTATGAAACCAAAATGTAACACAATGTTGCAGTTTCAGTTACAAGGTAGCATACTAATAAGGTAACAAACTAACTTAAGTAATTCTGTACATGTATTATTGCATTTACATGTATGTGAAATTACATTCTCCAGTAGCCGGCCAAATCTTTGACAGATTTGGTTCAAAATCTAAGACAAATCTATATTATAGATGCTAAACCTGTACACCAAATTTTATTCACTCTTTGTGTTCACTAATAATCGAACTGTCGACAGAATTCTTCTGAACATAATTTGTACAGAATACGACAAAAATTTAGAAATTTAGTTATAAACCTATTCACTTAATTTCATAGGTCTAGCTCAAAGCGTTTTCGAGTTATAGTGTTCAAAGACAAGCAGGTAAACCTAGTTCAAAAATGTGTTTGTAAAGAAATTTGAAACTTGGGTCTTCATCAAAATCATGAGTTCTAATTTTTTGACTATTATAATTATTTATACTATTTATACAAGAAAATAAGGTAGCATGGAGTTTAACTTAAGTTAGCACGTTTTATTATTTTTTAAAAATTTACTTTAATTTTGTGTTCTACCTTCCATAATTTGTGTGTGTGTGTGTGTGTGTGTGTGTGTGTGTGTGTGTGTGTGTGTGTGTGTGTGTGTGTGTGTGTGTGTGTGTGTTACGGCCAAAGTCCGAAGTTCGTCCAGTTCGCGTAATGTTCGAAGTACTTGCAATTAATATTTTATATTCTACTTTGGTTATCCATTTTGCGAAGTGGCTGAGAATCCTTGGCCAAAGCCCGATATGATAATGGTAGACTTAACGGTAGGCGGCACATTAAAAAGAATACTTAAAAATAAGTAAAATGTACTCATTCTTGAGTACTTCATGTTGTTATAATAGCTCCGAGTACAATAGACAAATTTGAGAAATGCATGTACTCACTTTAAGATTACCTACAGGGATTCGAATATGAGTATGTGTTTTTCCAAATCTGCAGAAATTATGCAAACCTAAACCAACTAGGCTAACTCGCACAAAAGCGGTGTATTCCAAGAAATGTTTTAAGGATGATCGTCAGTCTTTTTTTGTGCTATAGACCTAATGCCAATTTTCCAGATTACGTTCTCTTCTGAAATATCGATTCATAAAATACGAACTTTTTTACAAGGGAAGAAAACAATATAAAGAGTAAATTAAAATAAATATGACATTTATGTATAAAATATAAATAAGGAGATGTTGTAGGTGAAATTTGACAGCTGGTGCCAACAAAAAAATGTATTTGAATAATATTAACAACAAAATTATTTTTCCTTCTTATTTTTTTTAATCAGCTCTTATATTTGCTATTTGACTTTGCAAAAAATTTCATATTTTTTGAAGCGATATTTCAGGAGACAATGTGATCGGGGATCTTTAACATTAGGTCTATGGAGGAGAAAAAGACTAAAGATCACCCTTAAAGGTAGTTGACAAATTGAGTACTCAATTTGTCTTTGTATTCATACACGATACACAACGCTTTTGCTCAAGATATAATTCGTCATTTTGAAGGGCGCAAATCTAATATTCTTCACGCTATCACATTGTTATAGTATATACGTTCACTGAATAATTTCTATTATCGCTTTAAAAGGAGAACCGAATAGCACGAGACCTTATTTTTATATATTACAAGCTTATTTTTAATTCAGAGGTGTCACTAATATTTGAACTCGTTTCTAAAACAATTGTTCTTAAAAATAAAACAGTACACAGAAATGCCCATTTTTAAATACTTCATTTTTAACAGCGTGTAAAACAATCTGCTCTTGATTCCTTTCTTCCTACTTTGGCCGATCGTCCCAAGCCACTTCGCGAATTGGCCGGCCAAAGCACGAAATCCCGAAGAAATCGGACATTGGTCGGTAAGTTTACAACAACGTTGCCCAAAACGCGAATTGGCCGATTTCGGGCTTTGGTCATAACACACAGATATATATATATATATATATATATATATATATATATATATATATATATATATATATGAATCCTTAAATTTTTGAGTTATCACATTTATAAATTCTTAAAACAACAGACTAACAGATTATCATCCTCTATTTAAATTTGATACATATCTATGATGATGTTAAATATGTGTGTCAAACTCTATCTATATAACTTTGTTTCGTAGTCATCCTATTAACTTATATTCATACAGCAGGACAGACATCCACCGATTAAATTTCGTGAAATATTTTATAAAAATCTACATATGAAATATAGATCATATAATAAATTTCTTCCGGTCTATCTCTTTTTGGTTTCTCATGTTCACAGAAATGCAGATATAGTTCCAAAATACAGCTTTCTCATTTACTTTGGACTGAAATGTGCAGATTCATCAAAATATCGAGTTTCGATTTTTTTTGATTATTACAATACTTTTCTTTCAAATACGAGAAAGTAAAAACCATAAAAATAATCCAACTATAAATATTAAACCCAAAGCTTATCAACTGGTATCATCAAAAGTACAAAGCCAACAAAAAATTGCCACTTTTCACAATCTCTATAATATGTTGATGAAGCTTAAATCTTGGTAACCACGAAACACTAAGACTTCTAATTCAACCTTCATCGGCGTATAAGAAAAGTATTTATGGGCACGATTAAGAGATCTTTTATTGATATTTCTGTATTTCCTGAAGAGATTCTAAATGAAAACTACTTTTATTTTTGGATAGCTTATGAACTCTTCTTCTGCAATTGATTATTCTAGAAACGTATCGAAGGATCTATTTCTTTTAGCAGTGATGTCTCAGTATGAAATAAACTGATAACAGCAAACTAAAGTTAAGCCTTTTTATTGCAAATAAATTTTCAAATAAAAGCTATAAAAGGTTTAGATTGAATTTCGGACTTAAAATATAATTAAAGTTCCTATAAAGACTATAAGATATGAGTTATTCTTATCAGCAAAGTACTTCTCTACGACATAATGAAAAATTTAAGAGCATTGTTCTGAATTCTAATTAATACATATATGAGAAACCAAGATATCATTTAGTAAATATGATTTTTATGTGCAAATAAATCTACATGAAATCTCTAGAAAAAATAAGAAGAAATGTTAGTTCTTGAAGATTTAGTTGAACTTTAAAGTCTATGATCGTTTTCAAAATTTAATCAAAGCTTTCGATGAGCGAAGGGAAGCAGTAGCATTTATAATATCTGCTTGCAAATCATTTCAATGACTTTAAATAAAATATTTTTCAAATAATACTCTTTTTTATTTCGTCATAGTCTTACGGGCCGCAGTAGCTACGTCATATCCGTCGGGGCCAAAAGTCCTCCCGCTGATTCGGCGTAGAAGCTTGGAAAGAGGTGTTTCCAGCTCTTGTGACGGGCTCGTCATATGACCGTGAATCAAAATTAAGAGATCCATGGAAAAATAGTCCTAGTGTTTCTTTAAAATGGGACGTTAATATAACCAAATGTTTCCTTAATAATGCATTTAATTAACAGTCGTAAATATGAATTTTTATATATTATAAGCTCCATTTTATTTAGTGTGTATTGCCCTTCTGGGAAGCAAAATTATCTAAAAAAGTGATCTAAAACTTCGGGCGCAAAATTATGAAATAAATGGTACGTCTTATTGGATACTATTTTCAATAATAAAAGATAATTAAATCTAGTACACTTCCGAGTATCCGAATTCAGACTATCCGGCTTTCATACCTTCTATTTTACTTCTTCACGTTACCGGCAACAGCTTCTTTGAATCATCGGGCCACGCTTACTTTCTCGAGAGAAATGGAGGACATAGAACTCAATAAGAAGTGAGACCTTTGTCTTCTGGTATTAGTGGGGAAAAAATAAGTTCAAAGAACTCAGGCCTATCCGTCTTTTTTGTTATCCGGCCTGACCTGCCGATAGATTAGGCCAGATACTCGAGAGTGTACTGTAAATTATAAAAATGAAACTATTGAAAAGCTTCAGTTTTTATATATGTTTCTAGAAAATATTATGCTTCCATTTGGAAGAAAAAATATTATCGTATATTATTAAATTTTATCTTCAGATCCATTCCTGGCAAGATATTATGCACGAAATCGATAAATATTATTTCCCTTAAAGGAATAGTCCTGCATGAAATTTAAAAATTAATCTTTTGAGAAAAAGAATATTGTAAAACAGTTTCTTTCAATTCAAATATATTTTCTAACCGCTTTCACTCTCAAAATTTCAAAATTCTTCGTAGATCACTACTCTGAGCAAAGTTTAAAATCTATGAAAATTAATGAAAGCAGCTTACAGAGAACCAAACTCATTCAAACGTGTCATGGTCTGGATGGATAAGTGCATCCATGGATGCAGCTATTAATGAAACTTATGATACAATATATTTATCTCAGTTTCTAAGTGTAGCTAAGATTTATGGATCTCTTTCTCTACTGAAAATAGATTTTACTGTATTTCAGAAAAATAAATAGATTTGCTGTTGTTTTCAAAGTATAAGACATCTTTTTTTTTCAAAATCATTAATATCATCAAATATCATTAATATCATGAACTCATTAATATCATGAACTCATTAATATCATCAATATCATGTATCATTAATATCATCAAATATCATTAATATCATGAACTCATTAATATCATCAATATCACGTATCATTAATATCATCAAATATCATTAATATCATGAACTCATTAATATCATCAATATCATGAAATATCATTAATATCAGGAACTCATTAATATCATCAATATCATGAACTCATTAATATCATCAATATCATGAACTCATTAATATCATCAATATCATGTATCATTAATATCATCAAATATCATGAAATCATTAATATCATCAATATCATGTATCATTAATATCATCAAATATCATTAATATCATGAACTCATTAATATCATCAATATCACGTATCATTAATATCATGAAATATCATTAATATCAGGAACTCATTACTATCATCAATATCATGAAATATCATTAATATCAGGAACTCATTAATATCATCAATATCATGAAATATCATTAATATCAGGAACTCATTAATATCATCAATATCATGAAATATCATTAATATCAGGAACTCATTAATATCATCAATATCATGAAATATCATTAATATCAGGAACTCATTAATATCATTAATATCAGGAACTCATTAATATCATCAATATCATGTATCATTAATATCAAGAAATCATTAATATTAAATTATCATAATATATTACAATAATGTTTACATGCATTGAAGATTCTTTCAGAATCCATATATTAAGATCTCTTTTTGATGAATATTTTTTTAAAAAATTGTGAGTTATTCTTTTGATGTGAATAAAATTTTTTGAAGGTTAGCATTTTAATTTTGAACATTTATGTTATTATTATTTGAAAAAAGGTTTTAAGTAATAAATACTATTCCAAAGAATTTATTTATCAATTCCAAAATACAGGAAGAGAAATTATAAAAAAAAAGATCTGTCTGTTACCTTTATAGCTGTATTATATAAAATGGAAATGTTTGTTTTATATCTAAAATATTAGCAAAATGTCTTTATAACGATATAGCAAATTTCAGTTAAATCATTCAAGCATGTATGGATCTACGATACGTTTGCTACGGAGATATGAAAATGTCTTGATAGTATGTCCTAACAATAACCTTAAAGTTTTAATGCCATATTAAAAAGAAATTTCTACTATTTAAAATACTAAAATAAATTAGATATATGCGATGGGAATTAAATAAATATAAATTAATTAAAAGCTATCCAGTTTTAGAAAATCAAAAGAAATCTTATTACTATAAATAACTGTTGTTCGCTTAACATCCCATTTTTATCAATGTTTTTTATTAAATCAATAAAAAAGGAAATATTTGATTTTTATAAATTTTATATTAATCTCAATAATTACATTCTTTAAAATCTATCTACAATTTTCCTAGAAAAATACCGACGCTACATATTTTATGTTTCAACCCCCCCCCCCCCAATAGCAAAATGAATATTTTAATACATTTCACATGCTTATTACAGAAACGCACAAAAAAAAATCTGTAAATGTAATTAAGGTAAAATTGCATTTAAATACTAAACTACTTTAATAGAATTGCAACATATTTACTATTAATTGAATCGAATTTAACTTGGGAAGAAGATTTTATTTTAGCTTTTTCTTATTGAAGATTTTCTTATAAAATTATTTTTCAAATAATTAAGATTTTCTTTATCTTTACTCACATTCAAAGCCGATCAAAATAATCCTATAAAGTAAATATCGAGGCATGAAATTACAGACGATTTCCACAGAAAATTGAGACTTGCTTTACAAAAGCAGTTGAAATAAAGGTTTCTTCAATTCTTTCCAAATCGAGGGAAATGAATTCGAGTAAAAAAATTGATACAGTGTTACGATTAGTTTTTTATTAATTTAATGTTTGATTTTGCAGATTTAAGTTTTAGAAGAAAATTTTTGATATCTTTGGGTTTGTCATCATTAATACCATCAGAAACTTTAAAGCAGCGATTCTCAACCTGTGGGGCGCGCGCCCCTAGGTGGACGAGAGAATATCCAAGAGAAAATATTATCTAAAAAATTGATTAACTGACTGAAAGGAAAGCACACATACACATAGAAAACAAAATACATTTCGACATATTTAATAACTTATTAAAGTAAAACAACTTACTAAATAAAAACTTACTTAATCAAAACATACTAAATTAAAATAAATTTAATAATTAATAGTGACTTCCTGGGGACTGTCTTGCAGAGCAAAGTGTTTCGAAGGAAGGCTTAATATTAGAAATAGCCACTCTCAGTTCTGCTGAGATCTAAATTTTGTCTTCAAAGTAGCCACAGCAGAAAATCCAATTTCACAAAGGTAGGATGTTGAAAATGGTAGAAGAATGCGAAATGCCCTTGTTTTTAGTGCAATTAAAATCATCTTCTACTCCTGCCCAAAATTCAAATAGTGATTTATTACTAAATTGTCTTCTAGTTTCACCACTTATCGTTAAGTATATGAATTTTTCTTCCTCATCAATTGAGAGTCCTTCAAAAGTCTTAAGAATGGATCCTTAACTCACTCGAAACTTGCTATCAGTTTGTCGTCAGCTAGAAAATACTTTTTAAAATTCTTTGCCAGCATGGCTAAATGATTTTCAGTGGTTGCAAAAACAACTTTTACATGTTCTTCTTCATCCTTGTAAGTTTTAGTACAATCATACCCATTTGAAAACATTGTTAGATTTCTTTGCTTTAAATTTCTGCTCCACAATTAGTATTTTCTACAAAAAGCATTAATTTCATTACTCGTATCCAACATACGTGTATTTGGTTCTGGGAGTTGAAGATTCAAGTTATTTAATTTCACGAATATGTTGATCAGTTAGCTCAATTTCATCACAAAGAAACCATCGCTAAAATTCTCGGCCTCTGGTCTGTGTTCTTCTTCTAGGAAATTGGCGATTTCTTCTCTTAATTCATAAACACGTTGCAAAAATTTCCCACGTGATAACCATCTTGCCTCGCAATAAAGTAGAAAAGCTGAATGTACTGAACCCATGTCTTTACAAAGTGCGAAAAAGATTCTCGATTTCAAGAGGTCTCATTTTTTTTATAATTTACTACGCTTACAACTGTAATTAAGACAATATTGAAACCAGGACTCATTTCTTTCGAAGCCAAGGCTTCTCTGTGGATCATGCAATGTGTCCAGACACACTGACGTGATTTTTGTTTTACAAGTGCTTGTATACCTTGGAATTTTCCGGACACTGAACGAGCACCATCGATGCATATTCCGACGCAATTTTTCCATTCTCTGTTTGCCTCGTTCATAAAATCATTTAAAATAGCAAATAATGTGAAGGCCGTTGTTTTGAAATCTATTGGTTTACAGAAAAGTAGTTCTTCTACTTCTGACATATTATTACAAAATCGAACATAGGCAATTAAATGAGCATCTTTATTAGTATCTGTTGCTTCGTCAAGTTGTATTGAAAACAATTTGTCACGCAACTTCAAGAAAAGCTGACACTATACATCTTCAGCTATATCACCAATTCAACGAGTAACAGTATCATTTATAACAGGCACGGGCTGCAAATGTTTTGAAAAATTATCTCCACACATAGTTTCTACAATCTCAATTGCTGCTGGCAAAATACGCTCTTCACCAATGATGTGAGGTATTTTACATCTTACTATTTTATATGAAACTTTGTAAGATGCAATTAAAGCTTTTTTATTCACAAACGAAATTTCTTTAAAAAATGATTTTTGCTTTTTATGATTTAAATTTTTATTCAAAGTATTCTCTGGGTTTTTTGACGTACTCACTATGAAGCGTTTCCAAATGTCGTTTAAGTTTATTAGGTTTCATGCTGCCTTCGGCTAACATTTTTGAGCAAATGATACTAAGGGACCTTTCTTCATTTACTTCAGTACTGGTAAACCCAAAATATAAGCATTCTGGAGAATATTTTTTTATATTTTATTTTCGGAACCACGCTCGTCTGTGTACTTGTTGATGCTTGACTATCGTCTAATGCTCGCTTACTTCTGCTTAAAAATTTATCCATAAGTCTGCATAAATCCGCTGCCATAAATATTTAATATGGTGAATTGCAATTAACACAAAAACATATATAACATACACATTCACGATATATTCGATAGCAATAGAAGGATCGACTCGAATAAGACTGGCTTGAATTGAAACCTGCCTTATCAAACATTTTCCTTCTTCCTATGAGGAAACATCTGCGCATGCTCCAGATGGCATTGGTCGTATGGATTCTCTTCCAGAAACATTACTTGTCTTTTTCTCTTTTGTTTAGTCATGCTTCTGTTTTATTTCTTTTATTATTCGAAAAAATGTATTCCCAGTTTCTAAATTTAGATCACCCTGTCTAGGTTAAATTTCTTTAACGAATTTTTCTACTTTCATATTCTTTTAACGTTATCTCTATATTTTGCTTTCATTTCAAATATAATATTTAAATTTTCCCCGCTTTCATTCGCTTCATCTGTTCACTGCCCGCTTTGCAAAATGTCAGATGTGGTTTCTCGCCAATGTTGGCTCGCTTTTACTCTTTTTTTGACAAATAGTTAAAAATAATTTAAAAACAGAATACAAAATACTCAATATACATTATTGTTGTATACTTTTTATTGTAAGCGAGGGGGGAGGCGAGATGAAAATTATGATTGAAAACTGGGCCACGAATACAGAAAGGTTGAGAAACGCTGCTTTAAAGAAGTTTTTAGTTTCATACTCCATGTATTTGAAAAACCTATTATAACTATACTCTAACTGTGAAAATGATAACTCAAAAATGCTTTGTGCTAGAGAGGCGAAATTTTGTATATAGAGTTAAAAATAAATTGATAATTTTCTATCAAATTCGGAATAAAATCCATTCAGAGGAAGTCTGCATTCTCAGCTGTCCTGTAAAAAGTGCACACAATAATAGAAAACCTAACGCACTAGATATATAAAAATTTCATACACAAGTAAATTATGGGTCCAAATCAAATTTGAGTTTAACTGCGTCTAGAAGGTAACTGCCAATAGAACTGTGCTTTTGCATCAAGTAAATCAAATGTACTAAATAAATAAAATTTGTTGGTTATCTTGTTACTTCAATTTCAATTCAGTGTCAAATTTCTGTTTCAATAGGCATAAAAAAAATCCGAAATGCATATTCGACCTTCTGTTACTTGTGCTTATGCCAAATGGCAGCAAGTACGGCCCACAGGCACATAGTTACTACTGCGCACGTGTGTCGAATGCATATTTGTGGTGTTGCGCATTCCAATTAATCAGTTAGTTTGTCTTTTAATTATTTATTACACCATCACAAATATTTTACGAACACATAATGATATGGAATCAACATATAAAAACATCTAGCGTATGCAGGTAATAATTCCAGATCTATTTTAAATTTTACTATCGGCTATTTATCGGTTTCATACTCAACAGGCCTTACTTTAATCCAGGATGACGGAAATCCCTATTGAATAGGGACGATGCGCACCAGATTTTCCCTTTTTAAGGAATACCTCAGCCTGAAGTTTCCACAGCATATACCGTATTTATTTACTATATTACGAAGCATAAAACTCTCGTATTTGAATCACAGTAACACTCTGAGCACGTAACAATCACAGCCTTGCCCACCGTTTTATACGGATGGAACTAGTATAAAACTTTTATTAAAAAATACGCGAGAAAGTTTTGGAAAGACTATTCAAACTGGCTTTATTTCGGGTCCCTTATTTCTCCATTCATATTTATCATATTCTTAAGAAATAATTTATTATTTTAATCTTAAATTCTTAAATAATAAATCATGAAAAGTGGAAAGCACAATATAAACAAACTGAAATAGATTAATATATTTCGCCGATAATTATATCTAAAAATTTATTGCACGCTTTTCTTCATAATAGAGCCAGATAAGTTTTTCTCCCTCTCTTACAGATCTTGCTTCATAATAAATATCGTCTGCAACGTATATATATATATATATATGCTGAATCATTTTAATTACTTTTCAACTCCAAAGAATTATTTTCCAGTTCATTAATTTCTTCTTTTGTCTGCTAACTAGACGAATAATTTCCTCAACTTGAATAATTAAGGAAATGGGAGAAATCATTTCACAAACGAAATGATCCAGAATAAAAGAGATTTTTCATAGGTTTTTCTTTCTCCTTCCGCAATTACGGACAAAGAAAGTGATTTTCAAAATTCTTTCATTTTAATTTTGTCTGACGCAGCAAACATTTGACTCTGATATTTTTAGTTCGAACGTCAGATAAAATGTGCTAGAATCATTAGATTAGAATAAAGATGAGCTTCCTTTAAATATTTTAATTTTATTGTGTGTGTTTTTTATATGTTTTCATTTAGCTGTAAATTTAGTATGATTAAACATTGTTTTAAAAATTTTATATTTACTTTTAAAACGTTGTTTTTTTATGCCAGTTTTAAGTATTCAATAAAAATTTATATGTGTCCTGCAGTTTAATCAATAGAATCACAATAATAACCGATGCAGCAGCATTTAATTTGCTTTTATGATTTGAAGGATATAATATTAACCACAGATATTTAGTTTTATCATTCGATTAAACAGTCAGCCTATGTCTTTATTTTAGTTTTGTATTTTAGAAAATATCTGTTCAACTTTAGATTTCACATCTACAAAAATAAAGTAAGGAAAGTTAATTGAAAAACATAATGGCACAGTAGTATCAATGGTAAAATATAAAATCAAACTTTGGATCGTATTACTGTTTGTACAGTAAGGTAGATTCCTATGGGAAGACTACCTATTGCAATAGTTCTCATGTGAAGACTTTGGGAAAATTTTCTTTAGTTCTTCGCCGATCATGGTCACGCACGAGAACCCCAAACCATCCTTCGTTTAAAAGTTTACACACACACACACACACACACACACACACACACACACACACACACACACACACACACACACACACACACACACACACATATATATATATATATATGTGTGTGTGTGTGTGAGTAAACTTTTGAACGAAGGATGGTCTGGGGTTCTCGTGCGTCACCATGATCGGTACACACACACACGCACACGCACGCGCACGCACACACACACACACACATATATATATATATATGTGTGTGTGCGCGTGCGTGTTGTGTGTGCGTGTGTGTGTGTGCGCGCGCGTGTGCGTGTGTATGCGTGTGTGTGTATGTGTATGTGTATGTGCACTTGCTCAAAAGGAGTAGAAATGGCGGTGGTGAAATTTTCATTTTTCTATAACTTTCTTAATATTGAAGATAGAAAAATAAATCCAAATAGCTAAAATAGCTCTCCGTTAAGATGAACAATTTTGGTGTTTACGATACTAGTTTTTCGATAACTACAATATCTTAGCAGTTAGCGGTTGAAAATTGATTTTTACGCCCTAATTGGACTGTTTCGAACATCAAAAATATATGTTGAAAAAATAGTATCTCATATGTAAAGGAAATTACCTTTGTCTTCCAGCTTGCCGAGAGGATTTTTTTTTTTTAATCTTGTTTCATCTTGATTCTAGAGGCGGTAAGGAGGATATTACAAAAACTCAACTCTAATACGTTCATTAGAGTTTTTTTTTAATTAAATTCTTAACTTTAGAACTGTTGGAAGCTGTTGCCTTTGAAAAATTTGTCATTTTTGCTGTCTTGCATGTTTTTGAAACTTCGCTTGAGTAATTTCGGCTTACCTGTGGTAAACAGCCTCAACTATTCTAATTGAAATTTTTTTTCTTCTTTCCATTTCTCAAATTGAGTGTATTACAGGCCTCTACTCTGAGAAGAAAAATTACCTAATTTCTTATAAGTTCGTTTTTTAATGAAATTCTCAACTCTGGAAAGTTGTTACTCCTGACAAATTTGCAATTTTTTGTATGGCTTTGAAACTTGGTTGATTTTGAAGTTTGGCTATAATAAACAATATGAACTATTTTTCCTTTAACCTTTTTCTTCGTTCTACTTCAAAGATGGAGTGTATTACTGGCTACAACAAACTTCTGAATCTGCTACCGTACTCCTTTCTTCGTTCAGCCGTAGTTTATATTTTCATCCTTTTTTGTATCTTCATCTAAGGCGGCCTCATCTTTTTTTTTATTGAAAATATATTCTTAGGATGATGCCTAACTTCATAGTATGGTTTACTTTTTCCAGATGTCTTAAAAGTTGTCATATGCCAAATTAATGCTGCACATTTATTGTTAAATACTTTAAATAACTCTCTAATTGAAAAGTTGTATCTTCTTCAATTCACAAAATTAAACTAATTATTTTACATACAGATTGGTATTTTTACATTTATCACCCTGTGCTTTCGTTGTATAATAATATAACCTAGAAAAAGTTTCAAAATTTAACATAAAAAAAAGATTGAACTTAGTACAGGATTCGTTTGTGGTCGAGGGTACCAAAAGTTGCATAAACCGTTAAAGATTTTAGGTTGTAATTGAACGTACAAACTACATGTATATTTACTTAGAAAATTATTCAGCACGAATTAGAATATAATGGAAATTCTCACTCAATTTCTGAAGTTTTTTAATCAAGAGACATAAACCCTCAAACATTTTATCGTTTGCAATAAAAATAAAATCGTATAAAATATATCGTAAGTAATTAAAATATCTAAATAGCAAACATCAAACGGTTTTTAATGAGGTTTCTGGAGACCAATTATTGATGCTTTATTTTCTTTAATTCTGTTCTTCCTTTGTTAATGCAAGCAATATTTTTGAGAGTAAATATATTTTATGTGATGACTCATAAATAAACTAAAACTTAGTATATAAAAAAAGGAATGGGAATACTGTTAAATCTAAAATAAGGATGAACAATTGTTCCCATTTATGGGTTGACTGCCCTAATTGAAGAGAAAATCTCTTTCAACTTGTTTAAAATGGGAAGGAGCCATCTTACTTGCATCAAAAGATTCTATTTTTGTTTTCATGTCACGCTAAATAATAATTATCTTTTGTAAACTTCAAATAATTAATGTAGTCTTTACATAATTAAATAACTCCAACTATGAAATAGCTCTAAGCATAACAAGGTTTGCTTCTTGTCAAAAATTTTCTTTTAAAACAAGTAACATTATTAACTGAACAATTGTTTATAAATAATTAAATTGTTAATTATTAATAAAAAATGTTGTTTATTAAAAATTAATAAACAAAATTTGGTTTTAACTGTTTAAGTATCTGGAGATGTTATGCTTGTTTAAGAGTTCTGGAAAGAAATTTCTATGCAAAAACTTAAAAATACAAAAAAAAAAAAAAAAAAAAACATGCAACAGGAATTAGTATTCGCTTCAGAACGCATTCTTTGTTCTCATGACCTTGCAATAAAGTTTAATTCAAATGAATAAATTCTTTCGAAGTTTTACAATAAAATGTCTGGAACGAAAGCCAATCAAAGGCAAAGAGGAACTTTTTTTACTGGACAATTCGTTTTGCTCCTCTGAAATGTGTAAATAAGAGGAACTTGTAGCTATTGGAAATTTATTAAGCGAAGAGAGATGTATGCATTTAAAAATTGTATTTGAAAATCATTGCCTCAACAGGGTATTTTTTTCTGATAGCTTTAGTTATGATTTATGTGGTACTTTTATGATTGCTATATTTTAAATCACTACAAAACAAATTTAAAATTAAAATCTCCAAAAAAGTCTCCCTTTTGGGAATTTGAGATGAGTTTTTTTTATAAAATAATCTATAATATTACTTAATTAAATTCTTGTCTTTTTTTTTTATTTATTTCTTCTTTTTTTTTTATTTCCTATCTTCCAATTTAAGGCTAAACAAATATAAAACTATTCTGAGAAACGGATAACATCATATATTTATTATCTTATTCAGATGAGTACATTTATGTATTATATATAATTTTGACATCTCGTACTTTCATGCATTATTTCTTACATCAATACGTATCAATGTTAATAATAAATTTTATTTATGGAAAATAGTTTTATATAGTATTAATCCATCCAATAAGGAAAGAAAAGAGTTTTTTCACCTACCATCCTTTTTATGCTATAAATTTTAAATTTCAAATAAAAATCAAATATTTAAAAAGATTCGAAACATATTATTTGATTTTAAAAATATATTTTTCAAGTAAATTTGATAAACACCAGCAAAAAATTCGATAAGATTAAAATTCTTTAAATAAAATGATTTACTGCAACTCATTCTTTGTTTGAATATATGGTAAATATAAATTAATTCCTTGATAAAAAATTCACTCTTAATATTTTCAATTTAATTGGACATTTTGATATACATTTCAAAATACTTTTCAGTAAATGTCTGTTTGTCTTTTAAATAATCTATAATATTGTATTTTTTTCTTTTATAAATGAAATAAATATCTAGTTTATCAATAACATTCTAACAGCAAAATAAAATTAAATTAATGTTAAAATGCAAACGATTTTATAAAAGCGTTACTATTGAAAAAAATTTGTTTTTCGCAAACACATTCATACATTCTTTAAATCATGATTTTTCTATCAGATTGTTTTTATCCTTACATTTTAGATGTCGATTTGCTTCAAGATTTTAGCCTTTTCATATCTTTCAGCTTGTTTCTTTCTTTTATATAAAAGAAAATGCGAGAAAATGCTGTGTGAGTAGTTTTCATGTATGTCTTCTTAAACAAAGGTAAGTATTTCATCTTCTAGTTCCTACTTCTTATTTCAATATTTTACTTTTCAATTTCTCAGAAGAATTCTTTGTTTGCTACTTTTTTTTCCTCCGTGGTTCAGGTTAACAAAACTTTTATTACCTCAAAAAATAATATTTTACCTTTATCTTTGGATGTTTGATGTGGAAAGTCAAACCATCGTATTTGATCAGATTTTCAATATATCATTTATGAAATCTACAATAAAGAATATAGTAATCTTAAAAGCATTCGAAGAATTTCTATGTTTCATACCTCCATGAATATAAGAAACACGTTTTTGAAATTAAGTCTAATTACTGCTCTGTCTGAGAATACAAAAACTTAATATTTTGAGCTAGACAGCTGAATTTCGGTATGCGATATTTATGGCAAACTTGTAAATTTCTATCAAACTTCAAATATATCAGTTCAAAGGAATTTCGTACATCTGATTGTTCGAATACAAGAAAGAGCCCTAATTACAATAAAATAAGGAACTAGATGAATGAAATTTAGCAGATCTGTCAATAATCCATCTGTCTATTTTTAATTTCGCATATTTGTAACAGCTGAGACTCAAAAATGCTTGAATTTGATCAATGGAATTTTGGAAATAATTTCAGCATCCAAAGTGAAGGTTTTAACAATTTTTGAATCAAATTGGCTCAAGAGTTGACATAAAGTTTTACATGTTAACTTAAGAAATCAACAACAATATAACTGAAATTTGGTATGCGATTTGTTACTAGCTCTGTGCCAAATTTAGATTCTAAAATTATCTGAATGAGACTGAAAATAAAAATCTGAGCACTCGTGGCGTTCACAACCTTGCCCAAGGTACATAATTTCACGTTGGAGCTGATAAGAAAACGTCTTTATTAGTTAGTATGCCAGAAGGATTCGGAGATAATATTCCCACGTGTTTTAATTGAACGTTTAATTATCAGTATAATTATAAAATGTTGTAAGTCTGAAATTATAAATTAATGTATCACTCATTGATTTAGTAATTTGTCTCCGAACTTCTTCAAATTTGAGAATTTGATTTTGAGTAGAATTTGAGTAGAATAAATTTTTGGAAGGTTTGAATCTATTTACACAATGCAAATGTTTCCAATAAAAATTAGAAATTTTGAAATCTTCCATACATAAATTTTGAAATCTTGAAAGGAAAAAACTTTTTTTCTCTGAGAAACTTTTTCCAATATTATATAAAATTAATAATATCTTAAGCTATAATTTTTGTCCCCTATGAATTGTTAGTTTTGAAAATATTTTGGATGCTTAATTTTAAGGTTTATTTTTCAAAAAAATTAATTTGAATGAAAGTAAATTAGTATTGGTAAAATAATTTTTTTCTAGACATTAATTCGAAAGTTTCGAGTATTGATGCACTGTCGATAATTATTCTTATAAATCATATCATGTAGACACATTAGTAATGCGATCCTACATTCCTGATGCTTGCCCCTATGGTGATGACAGTTTGAAAGAAATTGGGAGGGGCAAATTTGTTATTTTCATCAACTTCGAATTCTAAAATCTGAATATTTAGAATGATGTTGTAATTGTGAAAAAGTGAATGCAAATTATACATTAAGCATATATATTTACTTCAATTTTTATTTTATGTCATCCATCTTTGACCACCAACGGTTTCATCGGGAATATTTCTTAAGTTTCATTACAGTTAGATTTCTATTCACAACTTAATGCGGATGATTCCCACGAAAAAATGTTTTAATAATGAAATGCTTTAAATACTAAAATGGCATTTTTTAAATATCCTTATTTTACAACTGTCTATTGCTTAAATACATCATCCTAATGATCATCCTAACTGATATAGTAGTGTTATGAACAATTTAAGTGTAATTTTTCTTCTTTTTTCTCTTATAATTCTTTTATGTTTTTCCATTATATATTCTATTAAGATCATTATCTAAATCCTTCTTCTTTTATATATATATGCAATTCCGGTTTTTTTAATTAATTAAAATTACAATGAATTGCATATTTTTACTATCCAAAGAATATTTGGGCTAAATTCTGTTACTCTAGATCATACGGCGTGGCTGTAAAACGCCAACACGAATTCTCATTTATTGTGAAAAGGAAATCCTCAAATAATAGAAAAAAATTTCAAATTATTCATTGCAGTTGGTCGATATCCAACATTTTCTTCTGTTCTTTCAATGATATATCTATTTTATCTGGTAATTTCTCACCAACATTTTCGTCTCGATTTTTGAAAAGGATTTATAAAACTCTTAGACTGGACATTCTAAAATAATAGGAAATTCTAACCAATAAATTAAAAAAAAATTATATTTGTCGCATTAATATGATAAATGTAGTTTAATATCTATAGTTTTCAAATTTCAAATATAAATGATTAATCTCAGTAATACATTTGTTTCAAATAAAATTAATCGTTACTTGTTACGACTACATAGACTGTAATTTCAATACTGTTTAAAGAAATAGGAGTTTTAATATATATTCTTTAAAGAAATAAAATAAAAGTGAATCATATTAAATACATATGTTTCAGAATGTTATAAATTTTAATTAATATAAAGATTAAAAATACTAATAAAATTTAAAAAAAATACGAAATCTAATGAAATTATTATAAACTAATAAAACTTTAAAGGGTAAATTAAACTAAAAAATGAAACGAGGCAATTTTGTGTTTAAAATAATTTACACACCTTAAAAATTAAAGTTATATAAAATACCAGCTGCATAATATAGATTTTTGCCATAGCAAAAAAGTGAGGATTTATTATTAGCATTCTCCAACTCATTTTTCCCATACATGTAAAAATGAAGGTAATGCATACATGCATCTTCATACTTCGAATCCTCATACTTACATATATCCCATACATGTGTGTTCAATTCGATTTCAAACAGACCAAAATCTTCTCTGTCAAACAAAATCCAAAGTAAATAAAGTTTTCTGAATACAGGTAAGTTGTAATAAACAGGAGGAGGAATAAAATGCCCAGGGAAATAAATTCTCTTAGAAAGAACTTTTTTATTATCAGTCGATTAGTTCGAGTAAAGTTTGCGCACTTTTAGGAAAAAGCTAATCCCTAGAGGAAATTTTGAAGAAGAACGATAAATCTTCATTCTGTGTTGATTATAGGCAGTATTCTCTAACATAGGAAATCCTTAAACTGTGGTTTTATGAAAATTCTTTTTATACTTTTTTTGCTTGAAATAATTTCATCTGAAATAAATGAGTTCATTTTTTTGTGTGTGTGCAAGTGTTATATTTTAGCTGTATGAAGAAATATTCAGTTAATAAATTTTAAAAATGTCTGCCTTTGGTGTACTGATGAACAATTGATTAAAACTTTTTCCTGAAATAACACATGAAACAACTTGTAAAATAGTTTATATTATCTCTTTTGATAGATTCTTGGAAAAAATAAATTTTTAATACGGGTATTGTTGATTGATTTTTTCAATTAATATTATCACTATGCATAATAAATTTTAGAAATCAATATTTAACTGTATCAAAATGCCCTCACGTTTTGGCTTAAAAAAATATTTGTACAGGAAATGTATTCATAAAATATTTTTAAGCCTTTGTTTCACAGAATGCTGCATAAAACAGTACGATATTATGTGATATTATATTGTATTATTCAACGTTCAACAATATTATACAATATTGTGCGCTATTGTGGAGACAAACTAAATGTATTATACATAAAGCAGAAACTTCAGGAAATATCTAAACTATACAATTTTGTACGATTGTCAAAAACTTTTTTTAATAGCTTAAAGATAACGAATTTAATAAAGGAGCATAAAACTTTGGCCTATACCTCTTACTCTGCCGTATCAAAATAAGGAACGCATATTCTTATAAATTGTAAGAATATCATACATTGCATTATTTTAAAATATACAATTTCATTTTTATTTTATATTCGAATATTATACAATATATATATATATATATATATATATATATATATATATATATATATATATATATATATATATATATATATATATATATATATATTTTAAATATACTAATGCATTTTTAATTTATATTCGGGTGATAAGGATGATTTTTAACTGTCCAACTCCCTCTCGTACAACGTGAGTTTTACGATATCTCCTACACGAAATATAAGGATCATCATTTCATACAATATTGAATATTCTTTAAAATCACTTTCTAAACTTATATCTCCACACATACCCACATCTGCGATTCCTGTGGGCTTCCTATAGATGTAATTTTTCTAAATTACTCTCTATATATTCAAAATAAAAAAGAAACAGATAACAGAAGAACTTGGCATTCAGCCTCAACCATTGAGCCTATTTTGACAGTTTTTCTTTTCATTTAAAGCTCATGACCCTATATACGCAATACTCATACCCCTGGAATTTGTCCGTCCGGGTCACCAATGTGGCGATTGCCTGAGCGAGGATAGAACCTGCGACGTTAGTGTCCGTAGCCGCGTAACATAACCACTAGAAAAAAGTGATCATCTCTGCCAGAATCTGTTAACTGACTTATGATGCTAGCGCCCTAATTTATCTCAGATTTCTCTCCCTTTTTGAGATATGTACAACTTTACTACATATTCTCTATGGAGAAAACTCCCAACAGAATTCTCCAGCCCCAGAAATTACTTCGATTTCATCCATTTTTATTAGATTATCTCTTATATCTAGATGCATCATCAATGATTTGCTCTCCTAATCTCCTTGGAATTTTGCTTTTTTTAATTCTTTGGAATATAATGAAAGGCTTTTTTATGTTATAAATAGTACTTTGCTTCCATCCGACCATTTGTGACGGACATCACGAAGTAATTCCCAGAAAAAGCATGGAACACTGTGGCATAGTAACAGAGCAGAGCACAAGGAGATGATGGATCCTCTCACGTCAGCTTTACGGCGCACCATCGGGACAAAACATTAATGACTTTACGTGGTTTTATGAGTTAAATGTAATGATAGAGCGAAAAAATTGTATTATGCTCCAGGCGCAGCGCTACATAAAGTTTCTATTTATATTATACAGCTATATTATATGCTTCATAATGTTACGATCCAGAAGCAAGCGTTATTACGTTGAAACCGGGGCAGTCCACACTTCGCAATGCCTCTGACTCAGCCTCAATACCTGGACCGATTTCGTCACGTGATTTGGCTATTTTGTTTTTTAACTATCAAGCTCAAACGTCTTATGTTTTCTATTAGGATTTAATACGATTTAAATATTTCGTTTAATATGATAAGGTATAATTTTTTTTAAATGGTTTTTATGACTAAATGCTTTTAAATGATGAGCCAACAGATGGTACAGAAAACGGCTAGTTTTCTTTAAAATTCAATAATATTTTAACAGTCCGTAGAAAAATATTTTAAAATTCAAAGTTTTAATTAAATTAATTTTAATTAATTAAATTCAAATTTGATTTTAGGAAACTACTTCGAAAAAAATATATCTTAATGATAATTTCCCACAACGTTTTACTTAAAATTTATAAAATAATCATTATTAAATGAAATTCTGATAAAAAAAATGTCTAGTTCTTGTTACAAATATTTGACTTCCTTCCACAAATAACAAAACAATGAGTTGCTTATTTAATTCTCGAAAAGACAGACCAGAAACCTGATATAAAATTTCATACTATTATATATATTTTAAATTATTTCAGTCTATAAGAAAACCATATAAGTCTGAATGCCAATATAAATCTTTTGAGAGTTCCATCATTGTTTTAAATAGTTACATTAAGAACTGAAACAGAAACTCTAAAATGCATTATAAAATAAAGGAATAAATTCATTAGAGAATTGACTTTCTTTATTATTGCAAGTAATAAAGAAAGAACAAAAGCTTGAGCGAAACTACTGGATTCAATGGATAGTCATCAGATAGCGTTACACAAGTACTTACTTTGTTCAGATTCAAAAATAATACAAAATACTTCAGTTTCAATTAAAAAGAACTTTCTTTTGTTGCAAAACTTTTCCTTTCTACATATGTTCAATACTAAATTTAGAAGTTAGGTAAAGCAAGATTAATAATACAAGAAGAGTAACTAGAACTTCGCAAATATCCAGTTTTATCCCATGATACTATTTTATTATAAGCAAAAGATTTGGATAAAAGCAAAAATATTAATAAACAAGGATCAAGAATTGATCCAAAAACAACTTTGGAAAACTTTCGTTAATTGAATTAATTCAACAAGGACTAAAACTTTGAAAATAAGGTGTATCACTTTAAGGGACAAATTATTTCAAAGCTCTTACTGTGCACCATAAAATCAAATCTTTTCAAGATAATATAAGTTGATGATCACCATGTCCTTAGAGATAATGTACTAATGTATACTTTATTTTTCATGTAGATATTAAATTCTAGTAAGAGAAAAATTCCTATGGGAAAGATCGTATTTTTCACTTTGCGTAAATTAGGAATGTACTCCTTTAAAACCGTGTAATCTGATTCGCAAGAAATGGAATAAAATTCCCGAAAGCTATGTCAAATAAAGCACAGATAAATAAATTACACGAAATTTCTAATTTCTTTGTTTTTATCCATAGGAAATATGTTTCTGAAATACTTTTAATCTGATGTTCCAGTATCTAAAATATGTTCCCAACTGAAAACAAGTAATATTTGAAATATGTTAGAGAAATTAAAGTGATGAAATTTACCCGTGTTTAATATTATTATTCAATGAACCTAAAATTATCACAAATATATTCTTTAAATCATTTAAATTAATTCAGAACATCATATAAATTAGTTCAGAATTTAACAAATGTTCAGCAATTTTACATCAATTATAAACATAATTTAAAACTTAGAAACGTTGTTTTACCTAAAAATAAAGAAGATAATCAATAAATTATTCATTAAAATCTGACTCCCACATTTTTTGAAAATTTTCAGGGTTTATTATTTTTTTATATTTTTATAAAAAAAAAACTTAATCTGTTTTTGTTCTGAGTAATTTTAAGCTATATAATTATAATCGATTCAAAAACAATCCAAATTATAATTACAACTGTATTGAATTCATTATTCAATTAATCCCCAAATAAAATAGGAATTTTTTATAGTGGGAAATGAAAAAGCATAAACTAAATGGAACTAAATCAAAGAACTATTATTTATAATATTACAACACAAAATTTTTCAAGAGCTTTTAGTGAAGGCAATATTAGTATCTCTGATTTTAACAGAAATATCATTAGCTATATTGCAAAAAATCGTTAAACACGGAAAAATAATATTTATTTAGTGCTAGTTTTTTAAATAAAATATTTCATTAGCAAATTAAATGTATCTGTCAGAAAAAAGCTTTTGCCTTTAAAAACGAAAGAGAGAGAAATACCATGGATAATAAAAAAAAGGTATCTATATAGTCATCAGCACCTCCCGTTTAATTTCACAAAGGACTCAAAACTCTAACACGACGAAATATCGAAGAATGCAGCACTTACATGCTATTATGCTCAATTATCCTTCGTTCTGCCACAATGCACATCTAAAGGATTGGATTGCAGTTCCCATTGCACACAGTGCAGGGTTTTAGAAACATATAACATATTTTTTGAACTCATCAATAAAGCATCGTTAAAGTTCCTAATATTGCAGAAAAAAATCCCTGCGCCTTATAATGGCATTATACTTTGTATCAATCACTACAAGAATTACATGACATATCCATCTATATCAAATCTTGACATCACATACGTGGAATGAGTTTTGACGCTATTCATCATTAAAAGCTCTTGTCTAATCTTTCTGAAAAATCTTTCGGCATTGGAAAAAGCAAAATTTCTGACTGATATGGATTAGAACTGAATTCATTCAGAATATACAAATGCAACCTTGTGAGTGATATATTATCTAAGCATGGCATCACAATTTTGAATTTTTCATTAAAAAAAGTGAGATCTATTGATATTATTCTTACCATTATCTATTCATTATAAATCTATGGCGATCTACAACTTTGCTTTTAGATTTTTTTTGTCCTATCTCTCACCAACTTTGAAAAACAAATGCTAAATCCGAATTTTTCTTTCATGTAGAGTCATAAACAATCTTATCGCTTAGAGATTACTACTTAAAATTATGTAAACTTTCCTCTAATAGTTTTAATCGTTAAAGATTTAGCTGAGATCTTGTATATAATTTATAGTGAATTTCATTATATACACGTCCAAATTTATATTAAAAGTTATAAATATTAGCGAGAAGACAATTAGGCGTATTGTGAATCAAAAGTATAACACAATTATTCCTTAGGAATTTGCTGAAATTAGTGTAAAGTAAATTTACACACTAAATTTATTGAATCAAATTTGGATTAAAACAGCACAATTTAGCATTGCTCGTGTAAAAAGGAAAAACACCAATTCAAGTAGGTTTGAGAAGGTCTTTTCTACATAGTTTTCCCAACCCAAAAGATTTAATCATCTATCATTTCCAACACCAAACGATTTAAATTTCTATAATTTCGAAACTGCGTACGGAAGTTATAAGCAAAATATTTACATTTCCTTCTCCATTTAAAACGAAATCCTGGTATTTAAGAGCTATTAAAGAGGGAAACGCACCTTCATTGTAATTATATTAAAGTCATTCGCCAGGATAATATTTTCTACTCTATTGGATGTATTCTTGCTTACTGGATTATACATGCGCAAGTTAGTTTAATTCTCTTTATTAAATTTAAATGAAGTTCAATTTACTTTCTAGAACACGTATGCACAAAGTCAGCTCCTAAAGCCCTTTAATGCTAACAAATCAAGTCCAAAGTAACATAGAGGCATATAATATACTCCTGACATTCTATTATCATATAAATAGACAGAAAATCATGGAAATGTCACTTAATAAGTGTTAATTTTCTTAAGAACAAGAAAGGAATCATTTTTCCTCTTTTCGATCTCTTCTTAAATTAATTAATTAATTGAGAATGAAACATCCTTAATAGAAATGAAGTGGTTAATGAAGTATGGGGACAAGCTAAATACAATATTTGAAATGGGAAGCAAACCCAAAAAAATATCCCCGAATGAGATTAACTTGATAGTTCTGTTTATAGATCGTTATTTTTATTGGTAGTACTCATTCTTTTTAGTGTGGGATTCTCTGAAAGTCTATGGCACACTTATTGGCAATACTATTTATGGCAAGTATCTTCTTGTAGCTGAAAATATCTATGAATATGCGGCATTTTTTAGAAAATAGTTAATAATCTACTCTCTTAAACATGGTCGCATGAAGCTCGAATATGCAAGTATTTTTCGAAAATAAAATATTGCAAAACAATGATTCACTCGTTACTGGCTTGTCATTTTGAAATCTCCCGAACATATTCTAGTCATTCATTTAAAGGTAATTTTGATATAATTTCCCTGTGAATTCTGTATCTCCTAAGTTATTTCCTTTGTAGCACATTAATATTTTAGACTTTTGTGTGATATTAAACTATATTCTCAATATTTTATAATGTTGTTGAATATAGACTAATATAATATAAGCTAGACAACACAATATTATACAATAATAAGTGATATTTTATTATATTATTCAATATTCAACAATATTCATAAATATTCGAAATATAGTATATCATATAATATTGCATAATATATGTGTGCTACTAGGGTATCTAATAATATTGTGCAACAGGTTGTACTACCAGAGCTATCCTGAATTTTGATATACCATGAATATTAGATATGAACTTAACTTTATGGTTTACAGTTAACAAAATATTCCTGAGTATGAATAAAATTTTGGAAAATTAATAAGTAAATATTTCAAGGTATTGTCAAAAATTTAGATGTTTTTCCCGTCTTTTGTTTCCATAGCGGCAACAAATAACTGAAAATATATAAATTTTAAGTGAGTTAAAAACAATTTATGAATGAAAAAAAAATCTGAATTTGAATAGAAAACCCAAAATTTGACTATTCATAAACATATCAGTTTCACAAAAGTCATTGATTTCTTGTGTAATTTTTTAAAATGCATCAGATAATTTATTATGCCACTTATTTAAATGCAATAATTCCTCAAATTTGAGATTCAAATGCAACTGACTATAATTCTTAAAATAACTTTAAAAATATACTTGTCTTCAAAGAGTCAAAGGGTACCACCCAGGGGGGGGCACCTCAAAATGAGGATGAGATGCTTCCGGCATGGTGGTTGGATCTCGCCACCCTGGAGGGTACACTAATAGGTGGGGGATCTGACTGTTCCCATCGATGACGGGACGTACTTCCTTCGGGGAGGGTTGTATCGTGGCCGGTGACGGTGGCCCTTAGGACTCAACCACAGTTCCCGCCAATGTAGCTTTTGCGGCGGTCCGGTCATTCAGTTTTATGGCTTAAATCCGTGTGCCTTCGTGGCGGGTCGGAGAGTTAGATGACTGACTTGCCTTCAAAGAGTAATACACATATAATTTGATTAACAGATTGGCACACTTTACCAATGTGATCTGAATGTTAAAACCAATATATGTAGGAAACCCAATAACAATAGGAAATCTGAACTACAAATTTAATATTAATTATAAATGTGAAGTCCTAAGAGTTTTCTTCATCATAACCAAAAGAAAATGAAAATAAAATTCTATCATTTGTAAAATTGAAAAAAAAAAAAAAGGATTTTGTAATTAAGAATTCAGTCGAGCAATAACTTTAACAAATGGAAATTCCAGACCAAATGGGAAGGATTTGTCAAATGATTCTGGAAACAATCTCCACATGATAATGCAAATGTCAAATGCACCTATCCTCGGAGATGAACTGGTTTCAAGAATTAATGAAAGCTGTGTTTGGAAGTGAAGGTTTAATTAATACAATTTTGGAAACTTTAATATCTTAAAAGTTTTATATATGATTTTCTTGAAGTTTAATACTTGATGAAAATTTAGGAGAAGAATCTATATAATTCTTCAAATTTATTTATAATCTTGCTAATTTTACTACCATTAGTGAAAATTCTTTCTAATTGATTAATTTTTTTAAGTATATCTAATAGACTGATTCAAAAGATTAAAAATTTCTTTGTAGAAAATTGAAAAATATCAGACTTTTGGTTTCTGTATTTTTTTACTTTAGTCTTTGTCAAAAAATAAATAAAAGCAGAAGTAAAATTCCTTTTTTGTGTTAAAAGAATTACTATATGATTACCAAGAATTGCTTAAATGATTGTTATTTGGTTAGCTATACGTGAGTGTGCGTGCGCGTGAGTATTACACTTAACATGATTGATCGAATATTATTAATAGAAACTCATAAAATTTTATTAATATCACTTTCTGAAATTCATGAATAGACATACAAAAATAGCTGCAACCATTTCCGCTTTTCTGAAACAACGACTAAGCTACCAAACTTTGATCAGGTCAGTTATATTAAAGTCTCGTTTTAACACAATACTAAAATTATTTTAGTATGGGCTCCGTAATTTTGATCCGTGGTTAGATGACGAGGATGTCACTCAAGCATGCACTCCCTCTCCAAACTTCTACACTACACCAGCGGTAAGACGTTTGGCCTCAAAGGATTTAACGTGCACCAAACCCGCACACATGACAGTTCTTGGGTAGGGTCGGGTTTCGAGCCTCAAACCCTCCAGTTCCGAAGCTGAGATTTCCTCGCCAGGCCACCGAGACCCACCAATTTTTGAATATCACTACTTTAAATCATTCCAATTGTTCCATGTATGGAGATTTACCAATAATTGGACGGCGTTTTCTGGAAACATTTGATCGATTTTAAATAATGAAATGCAGATACATTTGGTAACTCTTATTCAAGCCGGCGTCCTGTCATAGGGGTAGCGCGTCTTCCCCGTGTTCTGGGCGTCCTGGGTTCGAATCCCGGTTTGGGCATGGCTGTTCTATCTGTGAGATGTGTGAATGTGTCCTTCTGTAAAAAGGGGTTGTGCAAGCGATGAGTGATGTGTAAGTAGCAAAGTCGTACTCTTGGTCCTAATTGGCGCTACTAAAAAAACAAGAGACGCTCCCCCACCGGCTTAAATCGTTGTCTTCGTAACAGCAGGCTTATCCATAGCAGGTGCCATAACAAACAACAACTCTTATTCAGAGAAGAAGGGAATTTTGTTTATTTAGAATATTAGAGTTTAATTAGTCTAGTTAGAATTATTGTTAAGCATTTAGAATATTTTTTTTTCTTATATGGATAATAATAGTGCGCTGGACTATATAACAATTTAGATTTAATTTCTTCAACACTACATTTACTAACAAATAACGTAAAATAGATTTCTTTAGTTCTCTTCAAGCTTTTTTTTTTCCAACTGGAAATATATGCATGTCTTCAACATTTTATAAATTGTAATAATCATGGTATATCGTTAAATAGATTTATAAGTTCAGAATTGCGTTGAGGCTATACCGGACATAAAGGAGATTTTTAAACAGTTATGTTTTAATTTGATTTAATGAAAGGCATTTTTCATTCTTCACATAAAAAACTAATCAATGAAAAGTATCATTCTTTTTCTTAGCATGAACGGAACAACATAAATACATGCGCATTGATTAAATTAAAATTCGGAAAACAAAAATAACTCTGTACTCATATTTCATGCAATTGCATATAGTTGCAATATTAATATTTCAATCGTATATTTTCATCTTAAACTATAAAACCATTCCAAAGACTAATGTATACATAAAGAAAAATCGCTTGTTTCAAGAAAAACAATATAAATGTCATATAAATATTTCTAATAATTTAGCTCATTATTTTATTTTTAAAAGTAATTTTTTTTTAATAAAATAGAAAAAAATATTTAGAATTAATTATTTAAATAAATTTACAGATGTATAGAATTTAACTTAAAATTACTAAATATAAACATTAAATTCATTAAAAATGAAAATATGTTTCAGAAAATCAATTCATTACAATCAGTGAAACACATTAGTAACCTGAAAGAAGTGAGTATATTTTTCGACTGCATTTCAGAAGAATTCTTTTCTTTGTGAAATAGATTTTTTTGAGATCACATTCCTTGTTTTTCGAAATCTTCACAGGATATATAAGGTAGCACAAAGAGGCCAAAATTACGTAATTACCTTGTTATGCTTAAGCTAACTTGCTATGCCTCTTTTGATTCGTTAATTTACCTCCCAATAATTCCGTATACAAAAGCGACCCCTACAATCAGCATCGTTAACTAATTAACGCCCTGAGCAAAGGAAAGGAATGCTCAACTACTTCTTATTTATCTGATAAGCAAGCAATAAAACTATACTAGGATCACTTAACATGGTTTATTTTTCTCTGGAACTGAAAGAGATTTCTTATATTTTTTGTATTTTTTAACTTACTTTATTCAACTGCTCTTTTAATGAATTACTCTAGACTGAAGTAATCTCTGTAGAAATGAAAGGATAGACAGAAACTTAATGCAGTGCTGTAAAGGTGAAATGATTTGGTCGACTCTTTCAATTGATTATTGTCTTTAACTTTTTGTTAGCAAGCTTGTAAGTAGAGTTTCGGTAAAATACCGCAAAGACAATTGAGTCATACATTGCATCTTCCCTTAAAGAGAAAACAAAAAGTGTGATAGTCCTTTTCATAGGATTTTTTGTTAGAAATTAATGATATGGAAAAATGAACTTATTATTCAAGTTCCACTGTGCTCTGAGATCAATTTAATATTCTTCAACTTCTATATAATCAATTTGAAACTACTAAACATTTGTAGCTAAAAAGTTAGTTATTTTTCAATATATCCTATTGATCCAACCAATCCTAAAGGTAAGTTTTATCAGTAAACAAGGCGAAAACATTTTTTATAAAACATATTAAAGAGGCTTAAAAAATATATTCCCTTAAATGAACTCTTCAAAAAATGCATTTCTTATTAATAGTTTAACTATAAAAAAGGCAATATTCCAAATGAAAAAAATCGATTTTTATATTGTATCTATAATATTAAAAATTAACCATCTTTTTCTGCTGCTAGCTGAATGCTCCGTGTAGTAAACAGGCTTCCGTATTCTTCATTAAAAGATTTTTGAGGATAAAATACAATCGTGAGTTTTAACACTTTAATTGCAACATTAAAGGTTGTGGGGGTATGGTATGATCCCTCCACTTAAAATGTTCAGAGCTTCAAGAAACGACGCAACGGCATTTTTAGCAAGGAACAAGGGTATATTTATTTATACAACAAGAAATAAAAAGATTAACAGCAGAAGTTGAAGTATCTCGAGTTAAAAAATGAATAGTAAGTTCTTGCCGGTCAGATTGCATAGTGGGTAATGATACATTGATACCCACAAGGTTACACTGTATTTTTTGATCCATATTTTGCAACTGTTGTAAGATATTCATTTCCAATATCTCCAATCAAATGCAACTTTCTTAGTTTATACAAACGTAAAGCTTTAAACTGAAATACGAGAACCACTGCATATAATACTAAAAATTACCTTAATAGATAATCAGAACAAAAAAGAATTAAATGTTTCCGAAAGAAGAGCCTTCAAAAATATCATAACAATGTAACCTTGTTTTGAAGTTACCGTATACATATTTAAATAATTATTTTTTACGTATCAAAAAAGGGTATTATGAATTTTTACTATTAACAATGCCTTTCTACTTCTTACTCTAAGTTAAATTCTTTATATCACTCCAAAGTTCAAAATCATATAAATTCAAGTATAGAAAATATGATGGATAATGCAATGCAACTGTAAAATTCACTATCATGGTGGAAACTGTAAAATTCTTTAACTGTAAAATTCACTATCATGAAGGAAAAATATTCATATACATTGAGTGATTAAATTACAAAAGATGAAACCATTGTATGAAAAATTCATTATTTACTGTAATGATGCTCTATTTTAAAAAAGAAAATAATTTTTTACTACTAATTAACTGGGATTAGATAATGATTTTAGAGCTAAAACGAATTCTCACTCTAAAGGCGATAATTGCTTCTTTTAAACTCAAGTGATAAACTTTTCTTTCCGCATCAAGCCATTATTTGCAAATTAAAATGTTAAAAATAAAATCCAATTATTGCTTCTTTTAAACTCAAGTTATAAACTTTTCTTTCTGCATCAAGCCATTATTTGCAAATTATTGCAAATAAAATCCAATTATTAAATAATAAGCTTCAATAAAATTTACTCATTATTTTTATCTGTATATGAAATGATGAAATTGCAGAGAAAGAAGGAATTTAGTAATATGATCTTGTTAGAAAATTAACCACTCTCTTTAATACGTTCATTTCTATAATCTTTATTTTTTAAAATAATAACCTTCAGTTTTTAAATAATAACCTTCAGTGAAAAAATAACCTTCAGTGAGGGTCTATATACTATAATAAAGGATATTTTTGATAAATAAAAGGGCATTAATAAAACTCTTAATCCTTTAGAATTTCTAACATCAAATGATTACATAGAAAATATTTTTTTTCAAAAAAATGGGTTTTTTTTTTTATATAATGAGATTAACAAGCCAAATAAATAATAAATAAAGGTCATAAATATAAAAAGGGATAAATGTATAGGAATTTTTAATCTTCATTAAAAATAAGATTTATTTTAAATTATTTATTTAAAGTAGGAGGCTACAATCTGGAAGGGATTCTTTTAAAATGCTCAAAAATAGTTATATTTTTTTAACTGTTGCATAAAAAGGATTGGGAAAACATCTATGGAACCAAAATTGCTCTACCAGTTAAATAAAGATTTTTTTTTTTCAAAAAAATGGAAAAATTGAAAAATTGATTTTTTTTTTCAAATTATTAGAAGTAAGGGCATGTTTTGCCCCAAAAAAAATATATATAAAGGTAAAATTATTAAATAGCTTCAGAAATATATCTCTCAGTTCCTGAACAACAAAACAAGCTCAATTCCTTTCCATTTTTTTATTTTCATGTTATTTATAATAATTTATAAATAGCATGAAATTTTCGCATTTTTTTTTCGCAATCAATATGAAGCATTAAATCAACTATAGAATAGATTGTCTATATGAATAGATTATTTTTTTCTCTTGTTCAGGAATTTCAGAACATATTAAAAAAATATTATACTAAATTAATTTGAACAACATATATATATATATATATATATATATATATATATATATATATATATATATATATATATATATATATATATATATATATATATATATATATATATATATTAGATTTTAATTATGAGGTGTTTTGTAAGAAAATTCTACAAAAAATCAAAATTTCAGAAAATATAATTTTAAGATGTAAAAAAGCATTAAAGTAAATATAAATGCGAATATAAAAATCAGCATTAACTACAAAAAAAATACTTGGAAAACAAAAGTCAAACGATTTTATAAAGAAACTTGATCAAACATTAAGAATATTAAATTTTTAAAAAAAATTGAATTCTCGCAAAAAATAGACTTTCTAACGAAGTCATCTGTCTTAAAAGAGACTCGGAAATAAATTACCGAATATAAGGAAACTTTTATCCGCATTAGGCTGTTAAAAAAATGACATTTCAATTTGTTAAATAAAATGGAATCGCTTTTTCCCCCAGAGAGAATAACTAATGTATTTCGACGTGAAGTTAAATTATTGTGATTTATCTCCATGATAAAGAGATGTAGCACATCCATCACAGATATCCCTTTCTTTAACGTGTCTAAAAAGGATACATGTAACATCGTATAAATAACAATGTTATGTCACCGACCCTAATGCAAACATGAAACAAATGATGTTTCTCCTCTAGAGAGAATCATGATACATTGACTGAACTTTCCATTAAAGAAACAATTTCCTTAAATAAAAACTGCAATCGTCTTTCTGGCATAAAAGAAATTGCGAAACAATTTTATTTAAAGTATAACAGTAAAGATTTAAACAAAGAGAAGCTGAAGAAAGCTGATGTTGCAAATCTCTTTAAACCTTTTTTTTTTAATTATCCAGAAGGGTTCAATTATATTATTCCACCTTTGATGGTTTAACAATTAAAATGATTTTGGAAATATCAATATTTTTATATTAACATACAATTTTTTGAGATTAACTTTTCATTTTAAATCTATCAGACAATTTTCAGAAACACCTCTCGTTTTTAAAATGGACATATGGTTTGGTTTGGTTATATTAACGTCCCGTTTGAAGCAACACAAGGGCTATTTTGAACCGCGGTCAGATGACGAGGACGACACCTGAGCTGGTACACCCTTCTCCACACCACACCACACCAGCAGGAGGACGTCTGGTCATGACGGATTTAACGTGCAACAGACCCCCTTACACGACGGTTCTTCGGTGGAATCGGGTCAGGAACCTGAAACCCTGCGGTTCCGAAGCCAAGACCTTACCACCAGGCCACCGCGGCCCCAAAAAGGACATATGATCTAGGCCTCTTTAAAACTGGGCATATGATCCTACATTGTTGCGTTGCCTTAAGTTTTCATAATTCTAAACCATGGAAATTTCAATCTATGACATACTTATCGCGCGTAATCAACATACATATCATATGCAGATCTGTTAACAAAACTAACATTTCATTCAGTGGCCACCAATTAACATTTTTTTCCTAAATTACAACAAAAATTATAATCAAAGTAAAAGTAAAACCGAATGTATTTAAAACTATGATTCTCAACAATTGGGAGATGTTCATTTAATAAATATAATTAGACAAGAAAAGACGTGTAAATAATGTCAAATAACTTTATCGCTGAAGTCATTCATAATTCAACGTATGTAGAAACTTCTCGAAATTTCCATGCATACTTTGTAAGAAATATGCTTTAGTCTCCTTTTCCCACGTATAGATTGTGTTCTTTGGGCAAAGTGTTAACTCCCAACTCAGTATCGTTTTGTTCTTCATAATGTAGTGAAGAAAACGAGTTTGTATTTTGGAGACACTTTTTTTGAAAGGAAAAATTAAATATTTTGCTAGGATAGGATAAACTAAGAAGTATCATGAAAGTGATCGATTTATTTAAATGAATTATGAAATTTTAAATGAAAATTCTCGAAGGTTCTTGGCAATTTTTTCAGATATTTGTGTTAAGGCACGTTTTGTAAGAGTGTATGTTATTACAAGTATGCAACAGAATGTTTAAAGTTTCTGTATACGTCTCTTAAATATACATCTATGATACTCCCATAAACTTGCTTTATAAAGCTTTCTACCACATAGATTATTATTTTATTTCATTATTTATCCAAACACCCATAATTTTATATAATATAATCTAATTATTTTAATATCAGAAATTAATAAATACTATAAAACATATTGTGTCAATGGTTACTTAATATATATAATCCATTAAAAGAAGGATTAGGATAAACTAAGAAGTATCATGAAAGTGATCGATTTATTTAAATGAATTATGAAATTTTAAATGAAAATTCTCGAAGGTTCTTGGCAATTTTTTCAGATATTTGTGTTAAGGCACGTTTTGTAAGAGTGTATGCTATTACAAGTATGCAATAGAATGTTTAAAGTTTCTGTATACGTCTCTTAAATATACATCTATGATACTCCCATAAACTTGCTTTATAAAGCTTTCTACCACATAGATTATTATTTTATTTCATTATTTATCCAAACACCCATAATTTTATATAATATAATCTAATTATTTTAATATCAGAAATTAATAAATACTATAAAACATATTGTGTCAATGGTTACTTAATATATATATAATCCATTAAAAGAAGGATTAGGATAAACTAAGAAGTATCATGAAAGTGATCGATTTATTTAAATGAATTATGAAATTTTAAATGAAAATTCTCGAAGGTTCTTGGCAATTTTTTCAGATATTTGTGTTAAGGCACGTTTTGTAAGAGTGTATGTTATTACAAGTATGCAACAGAATGTTTAAAGTTTCTGTATACGTCTCTTAAATATACATCTATGATACTCCCATAAACTTGCTTTATAAAGCTTTCTACCACATAGATTATTATTTTATTTCATTATTTATCCAAAAACCCATAATTTTATATAATATAATCTAATTATTTTAATATCAGAAATTAATAAATACTATAAAACATATTGTGTCAATGGTTACTTAATATATATAATCCATTAAAAGAAGGATTAGGATAAACTAAGAAGTATCATGAAAGTGATCGATTTATTTAAATGAATTATGAAATTTTAAATGAAAATTCTCGAAGGTTCTTGGCAATTTTTTCAGATATTTGTGTTAAGGCACGTTTTGTAAGAGTGTATGCTATTACAAGTATGCAATAGAATGTTTAAAGTTTCTGTATACGTCTCTTAAATATACATCTATGATACTCCCATAAACTTGCTTTATAAAGCTTTCTACCACATAGATTATTATTTTATTTCATTATTTATCCAAACACCCATAATTTTATATAATATAATCTAATTATTTTAATATCAGAAATTAATAAATACTATAAAACATATTGTGTCAATGGTTACTTAATATATATATAATCCATTAAAAGAAGGATTAGGATAAACTAAGAAGTATCTTGAAAGGTGCTTGATTTAATTAAATAAATTATGGAATTTTAAATGCTAATGTTCAAAGGCTCAGAGCAAGTTTTCAGTTATTTGAGGTTAGGTATGTTTTGTAAGGGCATATGCTCACTAAAGTACCTTAAGTTTCTGATTATGCTTCTTAAACAAACATCTATGCCTATTCTATAAACTTTCTTCATGGAAAACCCAACAACTATGGCCCGAAAACTCAAGTCTCAGAAGGTTTTCCATCTATGATAGTTACAATAACTTCACCGACAACAGAAATGCAACTTCAAATTCTCAGCTGCACTTAACAGTCAACATTTCGCGTTGCGCTTGCAGCTGACAATTTCAAGAATCTTTCTACTCGCTTCTAAATAATGAAACGGAGAAATTCCATTTCTGTAGAAAGATTTGGCCTTTCAAAATTAGTGAGAACTTTACGTTCCCGTGAAGACGATCCAATAAACGTCCTTCTCGGCGAAGTGGAAGCATCCCTGTCTGCTACGGAGACATTGGATGGACAATAAGTGGTTTGAGGTTTCCATTAAAGGGAGGAATACAGCGTCCCTCCGAAAATTAAAACTTGAATACATCGCTCTTGGAGAACTACTGTTAGACTTAATTTGTAAAGCGGTATCGCTAGATTTCCAGACCGTTGAACATATAAAGGAGAAGGAATTCGAGAAGTCCGTTTAGAACCCAATTCAGCTGTATTCTCAAAGTTATGCGTAGTTTATGCAATTGAATTTTTAGAATAAATTGCTACGATGCTTACCTAAGTGGAAATGTTACTCTGGAGCAGTTTAAAGTACATATATAATTTTTTTTAAAAATGCCAAAATAGAGATTTTTTTTATTACATTATAAAATAGATATTCCCGAATTATTTTGTAACAATAAAAAATAAAAATATTTTTTAAACCATTTAGATCTGAGTTATTTTAAATTATGAAATTCAAAGGCCTCTAAATCCCAAAAATACTCTATAATCCCAGAGACCGCCTTGTGTACCATTAGCGTATAATAGTTACAAAATACTTACCATTGGCTTAAATATAGCATATTTACTGAATCTATCGTGCCTTCCTTGGCGAATGTTTTGGCGATTAATCACTGGCATGCGGTGAATAGTATCAAAAATCAAATTTATGTTTTAGATTCATTTCTTTCAACAGATTGAAATAAAAATTCGTCACAAAAATGCATTTGTAGTCACAAAATCACATATCAAATTTGATATTTAAGTCATTGCGACTTTGAATAATTGTATTTACATGATTCTAAAACCGAATATGGTAGGTTCCTTGTTTAATTATCATATTTACGTGTTTGTCATGCAACATTTAAAGAATATAGATATTAAATAAAATCTTTCTTCGTTAGCTCTCAATAATGGAAGAAAATCATGAGATTAAATATTTGGCGGAGCAATTAAAACAGTTTGAATTTCAGTTGAATAATGATATTTATCGTAAAAAATGACGCTGAATAATATTTTTAAAAATTATTATGTATAAATTTTTAAAATTATTATATAATACAATAATATTAGTATACATTATATAAAAATATTAATTATAAAATAAATAAACATAAAAATTATAAAAAAATATTAAAACCTGATGCAAAAAATGGTTAAGATTACACATTAAATCAGTTGTCACATTAAAAAGATACTTTTTAAATATTAAAATAACGTAAGGATTAGTTTGGAAATAATTGTTTTCTGGACTTGACAAGGAAAAACACAAAAGTGTCTCTCTTCATTCTTAATTAATCGAAATTTCAAACAAATTGATCCGAGATGTAAATTTCTAAACTTCAAAGCAAATCAGCTTCAAATTTGGTAAATCTATGTCAAATCATGTAGAATGCTAACACACACAAACATTCGCCTTTGATAGTAGTATAGAAGAGATAGTGCATAGTGCATGTTTTTGTAAATCTATAAGGCTCTATAAATGAGAAAATAAATTTTTAATCATTATCTTAAAGTTTCTTTGATATTAACTCTAGTTGCTAAACTCATGAAGCCATTCTATGTGCCTCATAGACACATCTTTTATATCCAAAGCCAATTCATATTCCTATTTTTTTTTTCTAAAACAAATTCTGTATCTGCTTTAAATATACATAGAGAAATTACTTACTCAAGTTGTTCCTGTGGTAGAAGTGCTTATTGCAGTATGATTTCAATACTTTTTTCTTTCATTGAAATATTCAATTTCTTTCAGACATATTCTTTTAATGTCATCAGATTTTAAGTAATATGATAATATGATATTTTAAGAATATAAGATTTTAAGATTTCAGTATATGATGTCATCATATTTAAAGTAATATACTTTCTGAATTTTGGTTCTATATTTTACACAAAGCATTCAACATCAAAATTTTTTATAATCCTTTTAATAATAAAAGCTGTTTTGCTTATATTTTTTATTCATATATATTTTTTAAGAAATAATAAAACAAGGATAAAAACTGTGGCGAATTGAGATGTGCTAGGATAGAACCTGGGACTTTGTGGTTTGCAGTCCAGTAACATGACCACGATACAAAAGATAGCTAAAATATTCAGAAAAAAAAATCCATGCATTTTCATTTTAAGTTATTATTGTTGAATTATAATAAATATATTAATGGGAAGTCATACTTAATCAACTTATAATGAGAAGTTCATTCAAAAACTGATTTGTTTCCCAAAAAAATCTGAGAAATTGTGAACTACAATAATTACATAGCAGTTATACAGGAATTTGAGCTCAAACGGTTTTAAACATCAACAAAACATTACAAACTACAAAACTTATATGAAAGAATAATTAGCAAATTGATTTCTTTTAAAGAAATTCAAACCAATTTATATTCAAATTTAATGTTTTAGATTTCAGTTTAAGTGCTGTTAAGTGCTTATTTAGGTGTTTATTTGTTAAGTGTTTCAGTTTAAGTGCTGTTAAGTGTTTATTTCCAACAAAGAATAATCTCTCTATTCTTTCTTATTGTCACTTCATTTCACGCAGTCTTTTTTTTTTTTTGTATTTTTGTCTTCGCCGAAAATAAAAACCTCTTATATGTTTCATAAATAATAAATTCCCCAAAAAATATTGTTCTTATATAATACAAATACAAATACAAAAAAAAATCTTATTCCAAAACTCTTTACCAGTATGAACAGGATGATCTAAGGATTAGCAGAAGAGCTGTCAGCTGTGCCTATAAATACCTCTTTTATCATGTCTTATCCTTTAAGCCATCGAGAGCTACTCCTGTATCTAGTATTTCGAGATTATCATGAGCTAAGCTACATTAAGAAATAATAGTGTTTTTGAAAAACAATGGTAATTGTTGTTTGTGTTTCTGATTCTAGTTGTTCCTGCGGTAGAAGTGCTTATTGTTGTATGATTATCAGGGCTTGTTTGGTTGTCGTTATGATATGTGTTTTGGTATTCGATTGAAATTATAAATAAATCAGCAATAATGTGCGCGTGACATAAATAATTATGTTTTATGACATTCATACTCATTCAACAAAAAAAATAACTCTAATTCCTTTCTGAACCCTTTCGACGTCAATGGGAAGTATGCAATATATATTCTATTATATTACTATTATATTTTCATGCATAGATATAGTCATCAATGTGACGTATAAAATATATACGTCACATTGATGACTCTATTATAAACTCTATTATATTTCTATGCATAGATATTATCATCAGTGTGACGTACAAAATGTAAACGTTACATTGATGACTACATTATATACTTTATTATATTTCTATGCATAGATATTGTCATCAATGTGATTAATAAAATGTATACATAATATTGGTGACTCTATTATATACTCTGTTGTATTTTTATGCGTATGTGACGTATAAAATGCAATACGAACATTCAAGTGATAATTGGTTTAAAATAGGGTCCAATCATCGACGATTCGAGAACCACATGCGGTTCTTTTAAAGTATGATTGATGCTCTTTACAGGTTTAATCTAACTAAAAATATGATGGATCAATGAAAGTATATATTTTTGGAAACAGAATTTTTTTAAATATAAATCGACCAAAAACTCTTATTAACAGTAGGAGTCTGGCATCTAGTTTAAAAAAGAAAATAAAGTCATTTTCAAGGATTTTTCACAAACATTCTCCAAGAATTTCAACGCAGAAATTTCATTAGTATGCTTATTATGTATTGCGCTTATATTTTATGAAGGGTGCATTGTAATTTTATTTATCGCAATTAATTTAAATGGATAATAAAAATAGAAATCTTTGCATACATTTTAAGGGAAGTAATATGATAATTTAAATATGTGTGTTTAAAGTGACATATTTTACTGAAATTACTTTCTCGCTATTTTCACCCGCTTATTTTTGGCCCGCATTTCAAAAATGTTTCAAAGTACAGCCTTGCAGCTCTGTGAGAAATAGTTCAGTAAATATAACTCTAAGAATAAAGAAATAAGTCTGTCGATTCCTAAATTAGAAGATTAATTTTTTTTTAAAACTAGGATAGTTTATTATATCATTATTTTTTAATATTGTAGATAATGTTATAGATTTATTATTTTTTTTAATATTTTTATTATTATTATGGTATTTTCGAAAGGAGCTTAATAAAATGCTAATAAAAATACATTCTGAGTCATAAACAGATGCATTCAAAGTACAAATTCGACAGAAAAGTTTCATTAAAATTAATTAAAAAAATTTTTTTCAGTCTTTAATACTTTTACAATGTGTTTCAACAGTCAATTATGTTTCTTCCGTTCACAAGAATACTGACTCTTAGAAATACCTAATTGGCATCATAAATGGTAAATAAGCTAAACAGAGAAAGAAACCCAATTTAATACATTTATTGCTGGTATAAACACTTAAATACACGAAGTAGTTAACTAAATCAAATCAAGTAGATGCAAAGATAGCGTGCAGAAAAATACGAGAAATCTCGTGACCAATCTGTAATAGATGGAGTGCAAAGTACAAGTTACCACATGATTGATTGTCAAGTTTTAACATATATAAATAATTTTCCAACAATGTTATTTAATGGTAGTGGATCTCATCTGTGTAGTCCAGTGTTTCAATTATTATCTAGAACTTCCGATAGCTTGCACTTTAGATGGAATTTTATCATTTTATTCTTTTTTCTTATTTGTGAAGTATATAAAGAGTACCCACTTAAATCCCTTGAGTTTCCATTTTTCAGAACAACGTCTGCTATAGTCATGCAAGTGGTGTATATATATATGGCTATGTGACAAGTGATATTTACAGCGGAAAACCAAGAAATATGCATTTGTATCACGAAAATAGTACCAGATAAGAGAAAATATGAGTTACAGAGTTGTAACGCGTTGTTGATTCAGTACAAATGACACCGTACACATATTAATACTAAGAATATTAGAACAGTACACTTAAAATGCACATTTGGTTGTTCGCTTTTTCGAAAGTGTAATGATTCGATAGGCATGGATAAAATGAGAAAATGTTATTATTTTTGTAGACAAAAGACAATTTTGTGCAACAAATTTTTCCAAAGGGAATAACTCAAAAAGCAATGAGTTATGAATTGGTTTTCTGCCAACATTACAAGACTTCCTATAAAGTATTACTGTTGCTTGTATTAGCATAAAAATTAATATGCTAGGAAGAGTAAGACGTTCAGATTCGAACTAGGACCCATATCTGCAATACAACTGAAGTTTGAACATTGAAAATAAAAGTGTTTTGTGAAAACTATCTGGTTTTTCTTTTACTCTCTTTTAGATGAATTTTAATGTTTCATAATTTACGAAATTGTGAGTAAATTTGAATTTTGTATGTTTAGTTTTTAGTATTAATGTATTTAAGTTGTTTTTTGTATTGAATCCATAATTTTCTACAACATAATAAATGAAAATTTTCTTTGTCTTTTTACCACTTTTAATTCCAAAATTTATCATGTGCTCTTTAAAGAATCTAATCATCAAACGCACAGCCATTTTATCATAAATAGATACCTCTTTCATGACTATAGCTGACATAATTCTAAAGTTGAGAATTGTAAGGGATATTAGAGGTCACCTTGCATATGCCCCATCAGCATTTCGAGACAATTGAGAATCAAGTTTATTTGGGAATTCAAATATTACGAAACTTGTGAGAAAGTTTAAATGCAAAATAATCTTTACTTAACCTAGAAAGATTTCTGTCAATTGAAAATTCTTAACGAGCTTTTAACACAATAATGAAATAAAACCAAGCAACGTGATTTGTATTCCCCATGTAGTTGTGCAACATTTTTATTAATTCATTGAAATAAAAAGGAAACTCGTCAATAATTTATTGGCATTTTTATAGATAAATATATCTTTACTTAATCTTTTGGTAAAATTGTAAATTAAAAAAAAAACTATTCTTTTCCCTAAATATGGTATTTTTTTTCACTGAGGCGTCTTCGAAAAGTGATTCTTTCTTCAAAAGATAACAACCATTAGTTAATATATTCACCAAAGTTGCCACTGTCATCATTTTGATTTGTGATTTGGCAACCAAAATTAAACCAGCCACGAAAGTTTAACTTGGACACAAAAATTATTTTTCTGAGAATACCAATTGCGCAGTTTCATTTTATTTGTCTCTTCTGTTAATCATACGACACTGGCATTTGCAATTCCTGGTGTTCCTATAGCTGATGCCTATAAGAACTTCTCAAAGGCATGCACGATGCTATATGTAACAATTAGAGGGCATTTGGAATGATTTTACTAATTAAATTCAAATCGATTTTATTGTAAGCAAAGATTCGCCGTTCAGAACTCCATTAAATAATGATATCTTCTATTATTAATAAGGGAAAATTTGATTTTGATTAACAGAAAATATTTCATTCGTTAGTCAAGAATATTCATTGTCCGTTTCCATTCATTATTATTGTTTATTATAATGGTCTTTACTCCAAATATTTGGTTATCTTTTCATTCCTAATGGCACTTAGTATAATAGGAATTAAAGACTGTACATCGATAATGGACTGTACATGGATAATGGACTGTACATGGATAATGGACTGTACATGGATAATGGACTGTACATGGATAATGGACTGTACATGGATAATGGACTGTACATGGACACAGTAATTGGACATAATTGTAATAATGACCCATTTTGAAAAGTAAAAGAAATAAGTTATCTTTCAAAGAACAGAATTTTTAATGCTTCATAAATTGAACGTTTTAATTGCAAAATTATATCTAAAATTAAATATTAATTTCAATTGCAATATTATTAATTTTTTCAATCAGTTATAATAATTTTTTTTTTACATTAAGATAAAAATTTGCAAAATTATGTAAATTTGTATTTTAAGTAATTTAGTTACAATTTATTTATTTAATTTAAAATAAATCTTATGAAATTTTTATACAGATTATTTTAATATTTTATTTAATAATTTAAAACCTTACTTCAGTTTCTTATTATGGTAAATAAACATTTATTACATATTTGTTAAATTAAATGTTAATGCCAAAGTAAACGCATTTGTCCTGACATATGCTAATGATAGTTTAATATTTCTGAAACTCTTGAAAAAATGTTTTATCTAAATATTTAATTAATTCAAAATTAAATTTCACGTTTTGACATATTTTATTTAGATAATTTCAAAAGAGATAATTATACCAAACAGTGCTTTTTTTATGAAGGCCTTGTCAGATAATTGCTTGATTAAGCTCAAAATAATTTGAAAATAAATTCATTTTATTAATTCTGTTAGAAATACATCTAATAAAAGAATCAATTAAAAATTTTAAAAAAAACAACAATCTATAAAATAGGTTTAGTTATAAATTAATCAACACTTTAGCTATGTTTAACTTATTTCTTATGTCTAAAAATGGAATCCATTTTCCTTCACTTAAACACGAAAATTTCTATGTTATAGATAATTACTTTTCAAGACTTTGAATATCCTAATAAATAATTCACTACACGGATGTTTCGATAATAGTTTCTCTTCTTGGGTAATTCAATTCTTTCATTCACAAACGAGGATTCTTGTATTAAATAAGAAGAAAGAAAAAGAAAACTAAACTTTATAACGGGGAGGAATTTGCAGACAATGATTTCGCTAATTGCGGGTGTGAACTTTTCTTTCTCCAAAAGTTTTCTTCCTTCCGTTTTGCTGATTTAAATAAATTTCCGTGAACAAAATCACGGTGTGTTTGATATCAAATAGGCTCTAAAAGTTATTTTTCAGTTTTTTTTTTTTTTTTTTGTTTCTTTTAAATATCCACAGGGCTGAATTTTCGATTTTGCTTCAGATTTTTTTAGAGACAGATATGCTATTATTTGGATTTGGTTAACGTTTGATATTCAAATCCTAAAACAGTCTCTAAAAATGATTTATTAGTGTTTCTTACTTCTTTTTAAACATCTGAAGGTTTGAATTTTGGTTTCTAATCTTTTTTTCTTGTAATATAGACATGTTAAGATTTGTTTTCAGTGTATTTAGCTTTTAGTTTGATACAAAAATTACCTAATTGCTTTTAGAAAGCTCGGTGGTTTTGACGACAATATTTGAAGCATAATTATGCTTTAAATTATAGGACTCAACAGGAGTTTGATATTTAGACCTCTCAATGAAGGAAATGTATAAATAGAGATATGATATCGGCTCCTAATATTTTCAGCTTCATATCCATAATTTTTATAAAAAGCATTAATTTGTAGCAACGTTCGGATAGAAAGTAAAATTATATTTTCCGCAGATGTCAAAATGAAACGATATCAAAAGAATTTATGAAAAACAATTCAAAAATATATTTTTACTAGTGTAACAGGGATACTTTTTATTATTGTTCGTTTTATTTTTAACCCTGAAAACATCTTTTTCCCAAATTCATTACAAGATTATACTGGTAGAATGTAACCATAATTTAATAAAAATAAAGATTAACTGATTATTACCTTTTCAAACTATTAAAATAGTATATTGTTCTCGAAATGTATTAAAGTTCCCTAAGGCTCTAATGATAACTAGCTCTGACCTTCCAACGACACAAATTATATTTTAAAGTTGTTTTTTATGTTTAAGTTCGTTCATAATTTGAGTCATACTTTATTTTTCCATGAGGATTATTGTTTCTAAGAAGCAAAAATATTTACAGTTCTTTTAAATACAAGATTAAATTAACAAATTCGATAAGCAAGAAGTCTGATAAAAAATCATTCATACAAATAAAAAAAATAATAATTTAATGTTAACTTGATTATGTTTCTTTTTTATTATGTTTATTGAGGTATAAAATATTCCTTTTTTTTTTTTTTTTGAAAAAATTACTTCTGGTGTAAACTTTTATCCCTAAACGGCCTTCGGGATTAAGGCTGTTATTAAACTCTGCACAGAGAAAAGAAAAACTATTCTATTAAAACCTCACAATGGTGTTACATTGCCTAAAATTTAAGTATCATGGCTTCTAACATACCTACGAAAATTACTATTTTTTCTATACAATGTAGTTATTACTTTTAATGTGCCTTGTAATTCCGAGATACATATTTAAGAATGTTGCTTTATTTTGGTTTTCCCAAAAGCGTAATTTTGCTCAAGGCCATTTTTAAATTAGTTTATTAACTTGGTTTTTATGGTTGTTGTTCTAATACTTTTTCACTTAATATTGCATTTGCTAGAGAAAGGAACTGTTAAGTTTAAATAAGACAATTACGAGTGTTGACGCCTTTAGCGATGAATTAATTTTTGCCAAAATTCCTTTTCTGATTTCTTTTAATTAATATTATTACATTATTTTCTTTTTTTGAATAGGCACTTTTTAAAGAAAATCATACATTTTCAATTACTTAAAAAATTTTTCCCGATTCCGAAGGTTAACAGCCTCTATGGTTTTTTTCCAGGACGTGATAACTTTTACATTTAGAAATTATAACTATTAGGGGATTTCTTGTAAAAGAGTATTAATTAAAAAATTTAAGTGAGCTTTAACCTTTTCTTACAATAACTGTTAAGAGACCAGTGTAGCCCGGTGTTGGAATCGCATCCCTTGTGTAGTGAGTTCGAACCCCACTGGCCGAAAACTCTTCGTGTATAAGGTGACTGGTTCACGGATAAATTTGTCTTGGTCACAAAGTCCACCAAGTATAGACAATACCACTTGGGGCACTGTCTAGAGAGTCTGTCTGTCCTGGTTAGAGGTGATCGTTCTCTGATTCAGGTCTAAATTACGATCTGCGGATGAGTGAATGAAATGTATGAATGAAGTCCACCCCGTAAAACGGGTTGTGATGCATCAGTAGTTAAGTTGTACTCTTGACCCTATAGGGCACTATTAAAACAAGAGAAATAAGAAACAACGAAACAACGACATAATTATTAATAGGTGGATACAAACAAAACAGTTCTATAAAGAAATGTCACCTCTTCTTTCGACCGCGATGGCCTGGTGATAAGGTATCGGCTTCGGAACCGGTAGATTTGGGTTTGAGACCCAATTCCATCGAAGGACCATCGGGTAAGCGGGTCTGGGGCATGTTAAATCCGTCTGTGGCATTGAGAGAGGGGGTGTGGTGCCAGCTCAGGTGACATCCTCGTCATCTGACCATGGTTCGAAATTTACGAGGGCCGCTCCAAAATAGCAGTAGTGTTGCTTTGAAAAAGGACGTTAATATAACTAAACTAAACTAAGTCTCCTCTTCTTTGTCTTCAAGAAACTTTTGCATACTTCTCTACAAAAAAATTCTTAATCCAAAAAATTATTATTGAAAGGAATTTCTTTAGATTTTTGCATATTAAAAATCAGAAACTCCGATATTCCTATAGACAAAACATGTGCAGGAAATCTCAATCATTTAACTGATTAAAAGATATGTTAAATTAAATTAAAATTATTGCAACTTTAGAAACATGAAACAATCAAAATAAATAAAACAGCAATATATATATATATATATATATATATATATATATATATATATATATATATATATATATATATAAAATTTGTAAAGAAAACTTCAGTAAGATTTTTAGATTATAACATTTGAGTTATTAAAAATTTACTACGTTGTATTAAAATTAAATTATATTTTATATATTAAATGGAATGGTACTGATTTTTTTCATTTCGTAACTTTGATGATTTTGGCGACAATTTCTGGAATCTGAATATTTTAAAATTATTTATTTTATTTAATACTGTTTTTTTTATTCCTATAGAATATTTTTCTATGGCTATAACAATGTTTAAAAAATTTATTGCTATGTATATGAAATTTGATTTACTCACAAATCAGTATATCGCATTTTTGCTGTATAATATATTACTGTTGAGTCGATAAATGAAATAATTAAAATTTTGCTTAGTTTCAGGATATTTTTGTTTGAAAACACAAAAATAATTTGAGGTGTCAATGTTTGAAATTGGATAATTTCTGAACAAAATGGCACTTTTAAATATTTAAAATATTTAAAAGTAGAGCAATGCACTAAAGTGTAACATATTCTGTTGCATTTTCGGATTATCTTTTTATAAATACAGAAATGTTTGAAAATTTTCTGAAATGGAAAGTTCCAAATTAATATCCACTGATGCATCGTTTTGACTTGAAAAATTTCCTTTTTAATCAATTACTATACAAAACGAAAGAAACCAAATCAAGAAATATTTCAAGGAGAATCATTTTTATTTTAGCTTAATGTTTCTAATTTATTCTATTTCTGGAGGAAAATAAAATAAAAAAAATATATAAAAAATTTATTTTTGCTGAGTGTTAAATAACTACTGCAAAGGAATTTTGAGATTTCAGAAATTACTTCTGTTCTTAGCAAATAAGAAGACAGAAAGAAAGATTAATAGAAAAATAATTATAAAATCAACAATATTTAATTTGATTCACTATTAAATACATTTGCATCCCAATTATGGAAAATATGAACTCATCATGTGCATCATCATAAGATAAGCATATAATATCACATATCTTACATTACGCATGTCATATCACATATGTCACATAATGCATATCATATCATAATGTCACATTACGCATGTCGCATCACGTCGTTTGTCACATCATGCATATCTCATCGCGTATGACACATCATGCATATCATAACAAGTATGTCACATTACTCATGTCACATCATGCATATCATAACAAGTATGTCACATTACTCATGTCACATCACATATGTCACATCATGCATATCATAACAAGTATGCCACATTACTCATGTCACATCATGCATATCATGCCAGGAACGCTTCATCACGCATATCATACTAAGTCACATCATGCATATAATATCAAGTATGCCACATTACGCATGTCATATCACGTATGTCAAGTGATATGATATGCATGAGGCAGTCATACAGTGTGTTGTGATATTTATGTTACGTCATGTATATCACACTGCCAATCATCATTTCCCTTCAGACATGTCACACCATTCATGTCATAACACACTGTCACATGACGTGTGCCGCATGAAGCTATTTAGAGATAATCGCTAGCTAATAAACATAATTGGGATACATTAATACTGTATCTGAAATAGTTTCTCTTATTGCTTTTCTACCAATATTTTGAAATAAATAATTAAAATCTTTCGAACAATTATAAACAAATTTACGTTTTGGAAAATGATAATCAAATATTTCCCAATAAAAATGCTCACATCATCATGAGATTTTTCATCTTGATAGAATAAAACAGCGAAACGTTTTTATAGATAAAATGACAATTGAGCGCAAATTAAAAGATTTATTTAAAGACCATAATGGACGCAAATACTTTTAAGCTTTATGATAGTTTACTTTTAATACTTTGATGATTATCTCTATACTTTATTACAAATACAAATACAAAGTATTACATATTATATACAAAGATATACAAAGTATTATCTTTAGTACTTTGATGATTAAGAACAAAATCTGATACTCTAAATGTGTCTTCATGTTCCATGAACCCATTTTAGGTGCAGAAATGGAGCTATAAATCCCGTCTAGGCTTCACTTAACAACTGAGATCCTGAATTATAAGAGCTATTAATATCTCCTTTCAAGTGTACTCTTATCCTTATACTCCGTCACACGTTTGGATGGATTTGGACACTTTGTAAGCGGCTTTCATTAATTCCGTAGCTTTTAACTCCGCCGAGAGAATTTAACTTCGAACAACTTTGCGATCTGGAAGCAATAGTGTGTTCGAAGATATATTTCTCATAAAATGTATTGTTTTAGTATTTTCGTTTCCTTATCCATTGTTCGTTTTGAAATTTCACACATCATTATTGTCTTTGCAAGACAGATATTTATGATTTACATCTATTGTTTACTTTCAGGATTAAATTGGAAATAAATTTAACTTAAAGGATTGGGATTATATTACTCCTTTAAATTAGACAATACCTATTCGAAAATCAGCGTTTAAAAATTTTCGCATAAACTTTATTGAAAAAAATGAGTAATGATGAAAGACATCATTACGAATCCAATTTTGCAATCGATTTTTTTTAATATTATTTGGGAAAATTAAGACTATTCTATTGATAAAAATTGAATTCTAAATGTATTAAAATTTTTGTATTGTCATCAAGAATAAGCAAATATCAAATTTCAAGAACTCCAAGAAGTGAGTGAAAAAAACAATAGCAAAATTCTAACTTTGCCATAGAATGAAACAAAATTTCACCAAAATTTCAATATACATGTGATTCTCAATCGTATAGTAGCATTCACGGTTCGAAAAACCATGAATGCGGGTTTTGCTTCTATTCATTTAAAAACCACTATTTATTTGAACACAGTGCAAATTAAGTCAATCCATGTTAAGTGTTTACTGGATTATGGGAAAAATAATTCATAAACTAAACATTAAAAATAGGATTAAGAAAGTTTTTAATTTTCCTTCAATATTTTTAACACATTTCTTAAGCTTTCATAAGACATAATTCATGAGATTTTTAGGCTATTTTGTTACTGTAATAAGCTATTTTATTCATAAAATTTAATTAATTAGAATTTTACCGATATAAAAACCATATAAGATTTCATTTACTTATGCTGAAATAGTGTCCGCGTTACCACGAAAAGGGGGTGCAGTAACTTCTGAGGGTAAAGACCCCCTGAGCGCCCGAGGGCAGAAGTCTGACTTCTAGCTCATATGAAGATGAAACTCACACATTCACTTGCAAAACCCCTTTCTTAAGGGGGGCACATTCACACACTTCACAGATAGAACACAGATGAAGAACAACCATGCCCAAACTGGGAGTCGAACCCGAGACGCCCAGATCACGGGGAAGATGCGCTACCCCTATGCAAGGACACCGGCATTTACTTATGCTAAATATATTTTTGCATTTTCGTTGGATATTCCTTTTATGTTTCAATATACTCTAAAATCAAACCTCATAAGATCAATATATATACATTCAATATTCAATCAATGAACTGTTCTGAATTAAACTCTTTGTTTAGGCCTTATCTTATTAATTATGAAACAATATCCAGGAAGTTTCAATTAAAACTCCGTAAGAATTTTTGTAGGATATTGTAACCGGATTGAATTTCCTTCAATACGCATTTCCTAACTTGGTCCATGCTCAGGATATGATGCGACTTCATTCCTTCAAATTATGCGCAAACATTAGAGGTTACAATCACGAATTGTGTTATAACCGTTCAATGTTTCGGAAATATGAAATCAAATCTTTTGTCTTTAAAAGAAAACTCATCTTCGCTCCGTTAGTAAAATTGCATTTACAAGTCCATCTACTCTAAATGTTATAACTATAAAAATAACAGAAGATAAAGATATATATTAATTCTTAATTGCTATTCCCATTTAATGCTAGTTGAAATCTAGTTTAGGGTGCCTCTTCTCCTCGCCAAGAATGCCAACTATGCAAAGCCGCCAAAGTAAAAAAAAAAAAAAAAAACGTTTGTTGACATTAATTGTTTTACAGTATTATTTATCTCATTGGCCATCTTGATTGGTGACTTGTTATTGTTGGCATCCTTGGCGAGATTTAAGGACACCTTAAACTAGATTTCAAACCAAATTCGTGAAGCTAGTACATTCAAAGGCAATTTTTCTTTCTGTTTTGGTTTTCGGCGCAAGATCCATTCTTAACTCAGCTGCTAAATGCGTATGATTAAAAAATGGAATCGAATGAATTTTTCTGAATCTTAAGCGGACGATAAACTCGATTAGGCACTGAATTACTCGCTTAGGGGCGTGACATTTTTTATGCATTTGTATTAAAATATAAATAAGCCCAATTTCTTTAAAAACTTCTTAAAACAAAATATTTTATTTTAAAAAAAAATTAAAAGATGCATACTTTTTAAAATTTTAAAATGGTCCAGACGACTTAATTTTAAATTTTATTATTTTTTTCCTAATTACTTAACTTAAATTTATTTGGAATAAAACTGTGTATGATTTTGTAATTCCAAATAAATGCTAATTTTTTAGAAGTATTTTTAGGTACACTAACTGAATTTTCATAAGAATTTTATATTTTACTGAAAAAAAATTGGCTTTTAATTATCTAGAAAATCTCGAAATATAAAATTTTTACTGAAATCTTTATTATAAATTCTATTTAATTTCTTCAAAAATTAAGAACCTGGAACATTTCAAAGATACTTAAATCTAATTACAATATTATTTTGAGAAAAGTCATTAAAATGTACTTCAAATATTTATTCTATTGAACAATACATTTTAGAATACTATTTTAGTTGAATATAAACATATACTTTGGTCATGAAACGACATAAATGAAATTTCATATTTCCGTTCATTTTTGCTTACTTTAAAGTCCTATGTCATCTTAAATGTATTACATGCGCGAAGCTTCAATGCACTGGTATTCATACATTTAGAGACCCTCATAAAATGCTAGCATTCGTACAAAAAATAAATTATAAGTTGTCAAAGAAAACCGGTAAAATTTCTAGTTTTAGGTAATTGGTTCTGAAATTTTTCAAGGAATATGCTAATAATCAAACCAAATGAATTAAACAAGAGGACAATATGTGGTATAAGATAATATATATCAGTTATAAACACGATTTATCTTCATATAACAAATGATATGACTTAAATAATATGTGGGCGATTTTACCAAAGAAAATATTGCGATAACCCAGGAAGGACATACATCAGGTCTCCAGCACCTAAAGAAACCAATGGCATTCCTTTCCCAAAACTTTCTCACATATTTTGGATTAATCCCCCCCCCGCCCTCCTCCCATATAAAACTTAGGAACTCGAGTAAGATCAGAAATGCATTGCATATCGATCGAATTAATATTTAAGAAATATAGATATTTGGTGTGAATCTAGCATATGGAATCTCTCATGTGATCTTGGGGGAGTAATACCTAGCATGCATTTATTACGCAAGTAAAATGGAATTTGTATTTTGGTCGCTATTTTCACAACCGATTCAAACCAAAATCTGACTTAACAAGTAACAGTATAATAACAAATTCACCATCTTCCATCAACATATAGGAAGTTGACCATAAATACGATGGTGGCATTACAACCTGGACAGGCATAATATTGAAGGAACATAGCAATTTCATGTCTTAGGGGGGAAGCTAAGGAATCACAGAGTTTCTTCCAGTTGTTCGAGGTAGATGTCTCTCGTTTTTCTTCAATACACTGTTCAGTTTCATAAATGATTCTGTCCGCTGTCGTCATTCGTGAATATTGATGATCTTAACGAAAACGAAGTATTACATTGAATGAAGTGACTTGCATGCTCACCAACATGATTCACAACAGAATCTGTATTGAAGGCACTTATTAATAACACATGTATCTACATTTATAAAGTATCAGTTGAACATACTCTTTATCAGATTATAACGTAGAAGTTGAGTTAATTATTCTACTTCTGCTTAAGAACCAAAGGTCCATGTTTTCCCGGGGATTATTCATTTCACTCTATCTTGCATTTTTCAAGAGCCTTTTTTTTTTCGAAGCAGCTCATACATAATTCTATAATTTTTCTCTTTATATTTTTTCTTTAAATTCGTTTGAGTTTTATATGTATACATTTAAAAAAATAAGTGTCAGAGTATTTTTAAATACAAATTAGTATTCTCTTAATTTAGGGACATCAGTATAGTTACATTGAGGTATAGTTTCATTTATGCATATTAGTGGGATAATCTTGATAAGACTCAATAAAATATAAATGGTGAGTTCGAAACCCGCCGGCCGAAGACTCTCCGTGTTTGTGGCGGCTGGCGCACATATAAATATGTCATGATCACAAAGTCCTCCATGTCAAGAGTAATACCAGTTCGGGTACTGGATCAGAGGTGATCGTTCTCTGTTTCAGGTCTAAATTACGATCCGTGGTTGAAGGAATGAATTGCATGAATGAAGTTCACCCCTTAAAAAAGGTTGTGATACTTGAGTAGCTAAGTCGCACTCTTCGCCCTAGATGGCGCTACCGAAAAACAAGAGACAAAAATTTCGGTTTAAATTCGCTAACTTAGTCAGCGGGCTTGTCTATGATAAGTGCCATCAGAAACGACAACACAACAAAATGAAATATACTTTTCCATTTTTCCAAATAAACGAAAATCCTTTTGTATGTATCCCGAATATTCAATTGCAAATATAAGAGTTGTTAGGTAATCCAAAACCAAATCATTATCTTACCGGATCTTTATCAGAATGTATAGAAGGTTTCTTAGGATTAGCGAGAGAATTATCACTCGAGCCTAAAAATACCTTTACATCCTGTCTTCTGTCTTAGACCCTTGAAAGGTGCACCTGTTATTTCGAGATCTATTTGCACGAGAAAACTGCACCTACTTCTTCTGTTATCTAGATCTGAGCTTCATGAATAGGTAATAACGTTCTTGAAAGGTAAAAGTGTTTTTTCTGATGGCAATGGCGGCTTCGTCTATGCTTCTAGTGATACCAAATAATAATAGATTGTTTTAGTGTGTTTTATTTTCTCGTATGCGTAGAATAGAGAAAGTATAGTAATTGTCCAAATATCAGAGCTCGATATTTTGACGATTCTGCTCATTTAAACTCTCCTGAGTTCGAAAAACACATTTTTGTGAAAATGTCCATCAGCTTGTCTGCCTGTCACAAAGATGACTCAAAAACGATTTGAACTGGACGATTGATATTTGGCATGCGGTCTTTAATGACATTTGCAGATTTCTATCAACTTTTGAGTAAAATCTGCTCAGTGGAAGTCTAGTTGTTCGAATATAAATTAACACGATAACCACAAAAAAAGAGAGCTAGATGGATAAAATTCGGGACACAGATTTAACATCTATAATGTAGACAGTTATCAAAGTTCGTGTCAAATCCATCTACGAGTCTGTCTATCTGTCTATACTTTCAGAAACATGTAATGGTGGTAACTCAAAAACGCAATGACTTAAAAATATCAAATTTGGTATGGGATTAGGGATTGCAATACCGGACCAAAATTTCAATACCGGTATTCGGTATTTTTTAAATCTTAATACCGGTATTAGAAATTTTAGAAAAAGAAAGAAAACACAGACGTTTCTTTTTTTTATTTGCCAGTTTTGTTAGAGAGTGTAAATATTACAAAAAATAATTTGTAACTTATAAATTATAACAGTATATAATCACAAAAAGGTAAAGAAACATCTTATTTATTTAAATCACAAAAAAGTGTAAATATCACTATTCAGTCTGGGGTACTATTACAACTTTTTGAAATGTGATCTTAAAAAACATAATGCATCAATTGTACTGTCATTAAGCCTGAAAATTAATTTTGTGTAAAAATGACCAGCTGTCGAAAACGCTCTTTCGGCATCTACACTAGTTGGTGGTACTGTTAGCAATGCGCGATATACTTTTTCCAAGTATTTACCTCTAAATTCCTCATCTTCAAATAAACGGATTTCTCGTCGGATGGTTTTGGATATAGCCGATTTCTGTATTGTATTTTGGTTCGTTGAAATTTTTTTATTTATCGCTAATTCTAATTTTTGTTCAAGAGACAATTCCTTTTCTCTATAGACAGTAGTGACATCATAATTTTCGATAACTGAATCGAATTCTTCTGAATGTGGATAGGGTTGTGGGTAAAAAATTTTAAGAAAATTTACTCTAAACTTAATCAGATTTGAAATGGTTATTTTCTTTTCTTCTTTTTCATTTTCATTTTTAAAATCATTATAATTATATAAATACCATAAGACATTTTCTGTTTCGGTATGCCTTTCTTCTGTGCAATTTTTCAATGTAATATATAATTTTTGAGATAGTGATGTGTGCTGTTCTTTCAGTGACTGCAACAGGAAATTTATTGTTGCATTAGCTGTTAATAAATTAGAATCTCTCCGACATAATGCCTCAACAGCCAGTTTTATTGGAAGTAGATCTGATACAGTTCTGGATATTAAGTCGAATTCACTATCTGAAAAATAAAGTTGTAGGTTTAAGTCGATTATTGCATTTTGGATTTCTCAATTTCAAAAATCGTTCCATCATTAGGAGTAAACTATTCCAACGTGTTTTAGAATCTAATATTAACATATATTCTGTTTTATTTTCAGTTAGTATATATTTTAGTAAAATATCCTTTTTATAGGGGAACGTTTAAATATCTTAACAATTTTTCAAACTTTATATATTATAGGAAGCAATTCTTGATGGGTTAATATTTCATCCTCATTAGCAATATCTTCTTCAACAATTACATTGTCATTATCTTCATTGTCAATATCACTCTCACTCTCACTCTCAATCTTTTCAAAGTTGGAATCCGAAATTTCTATATCCACAGTATTTGGATTCTTCTGTTTTTTTGGTATAATACATCTATTACTACTAATTGAATTCCATGTGCAATGCACAACTGCTGATTTGCACCAATCAACTTTCCAACTTTTTTCATAATTGTTGCTCCATCAGTCGTTAAGGATACAATATTTTCTTTCAGGGATAATCCATGTTTCGCTAATTTAGATTTAAGCAATTAATTAAACCGTTAATTAACTAATTTATTTCGCCCGTTATGGAGATGTAAAAACAAAAACGCATACTATTTTGCTATGTTCACGATCCCTGAACATATAGTGGAGAAATTTTAAAAAAATTCTAGTAAATACCGAAAAACCGGTATTTAAACTTGTGAATACCGGTATTACGAAATTGTACAAATGGCTCAAAATACCGGTATTCGGTATCCCGGTATACCGGTATTGCAATCCCTATATGGGATTTTGTGACTACAAGTGCAGTTTTGTGTCAAATTTTGGGTTTCCATCCGGTTGAGAAAAACGTGTCTAAAACACAAATTTGGTTTTTGGTTACTATTAATGCAAGTCAGAGATAAAAGGTGCAAGAAAGAATCTCCAAAACATTCGCCAATGATGATACGATCGATTTAGTAAAAATGCTAAAATTAAGCCAAAAGTTAATATTTCGTAACTATAGCATGGTGATATTACGAAAGGCGTTCTCTGGAATGACAAATTTATTAGAGAATGTGCGAGTAAGTTTTCGGGTGGGCACTTCTGCTAGTTATTTGTATATGATTGTCAAATTTTATTTCGATGAAATGTTTTTAGTGATATTTTAAAAACATTAATAAAAAGCACATGCGTAAGCTTTCGTATAATAACTTTTGCTTTTAAATCCAAAAATGTGATTATATTTTTCTTGGAATGTTGAAAATAAATGTTCTCCGTAAAATTTTCAAACAAAAAAAAACAATTGCAGTTTAATGATGAGAAGGTATTTACAATATATGCACAATTTTCGATTTCAGAAATCAGCCATCATTATTTTTTGTTTGCCGTTTTTTGGTAATTAATGCGAAAATATGCATATTTAGTGACAATTAAAAGAAAAACAAAAATAAATATTTATTGTTTAATATAAATATATATTATTTGCTGCATTAAGCTAATTTTCAAAATAAAAAAGAAAAAAAAATGTATGGTGATGTTTATTTATAATATTGCATTTTCTGTACTTTATTTTTTCTCTTATCTAAAATTACAACTTGTTTTAACATAAATATTAGTACTATGTTAGAAGTCTGTGAAAAATTTTATAGATTTATATAGTAATCATTATTATAAGCTTTGCATCGGCTGAAAATAAAAGGATATTGAAGCACCTGATTGAAAAACTTGCTTGATTGCAAGATATGAAGATGTGGCGCCATCTATTATAAGCTTAAAGAGACATTCAGTTCTACTTTTTTTTTAAATTAAAATTTTAACGAATGATAGGTTTTAACTTAAACTGAGTATGTTGTACCAAAATCGAGAAACATTTCTATAAGCTACAGACTTAATATTATTGAGAAAAAAAGTTGATTATAAAATAGCTTAGATAAAATTATTTAAAAAGAATATCGTAATTTTAGCATAACGATTTATTTAAAGAGAATATTGTAATTTTAAACTAAGAATTTTTTTGGAAAAATATCATAATTTTAACCTAAGAATTATTTTTTAAAAAAATTGTAATTTCATCCTAAGAATTTCTTTTGAAGAAATAGGATCTGATTCTTAGTTTTAAATTATTTACAGAAGGTTGATCTCTTAACAAGTATTTTTCTAATTATTTCGTTTATACTCTGAGCAAAATGATCATTAAAAAGTTCTTTTTAAAACGAAGCTCAACCCATTAATTTATTGATGTTCTCATGGTGCTTAAATCAGGCTACGAATTTGATTTTGCCAAGAGTACAAAATGAAAAATAAAAAGTCATGGATCTCTAACATGCTGAATACATACGATTCTTGGCGTTTCAATAATTCATAAATTTTTAACATGACTTGAAAATGATTGCTTGTATACATATATAGGAAAAATTCCACACACTATACATCATCAGGAAAAAAAATCATAATAGATAAAAAAATAACATATATTTTTTATGTATTTTATTTATTTTATCTTTTTGAAATTTCTATAAACATTTACTCAATTTGACCCATATTCAAATTTTATATTACAGCATTGTAATATTAACTATGTCGTAACTTTGAGGAAGCAGTGACTAAATAGACAGACCCTAAATTCGAATTAAAAATTAAAATTCATTCTCGAATTCACTTGGGTTCTAGATCCTCGGGGGGTACCAACCAACTGTAGATATCAACTAGGAATCACCTGAATGGTTTAATATTCTGAAATATCATTATATTTATAAACCTGCAAATCAAAAAATTTCAAGCATTTTTTTTTTGGAATCTTAAAAGTTTAAGATGTTAATTGACATTTAATTTCTATGTAACAAATAAAATATTTATGGTTTATTAATATAAGATTAAAAAAGTAAAAAATAAATCAATTAAGAATCATTCAAGAATTTAGCCCTTTTTACTATTTTCCATCTAGCTTTCTTTTGTTTTGGTTTTTGATAGTTATTTTTGTTTTAGCTTTGTCATATATTAACTTTAAGAAGACATTAACTTTTTACCAGTGGATAAATATTACATACAGAACTTAAATATAACTTAGTTTAAAAATAAAATATTTCATAATCTAATGAGTGAACATATAATGATATCCCGCATTTGGTTGTAGTTTGACAGATTTTTTTTTTATCATTATATTGTTTTATGCATCATTTGAACTGCAATCATTATAGAGTGTTTTAACTCTTTTATAGATGAGGATCATGAAAGCATGATTCAATATTCTAAAGCAACCTGACTTTATATTAGGAAATTAATACTTAATTATGCATTTCCAACTCTTACGCCATCAATTGCAATCATTTGTTTCCATTCTTCTTTATTTAAATGTCATGCAAAAAAGTTTATTTTCCCTCCATATTTAACTTTGCTAATAAATGAGTGAGTAGCTCAACAAATGCCTTTAATACAGCAATATGCATATATTTCTAGATTAAAGAATGTATTCTAAACTAAATGTTTTATACTTGAAGCAATATTATCTATGTAGTATATTATTGGCTTCTTCTAACTTTGAAAAGAATAAAATTAAGTATTTGCTAAAAGTTAGGATTGTGGCAATTGAAATGCCTAGGACCGAACCTGCGACGTTTGGGTTCGTAGCCGCGTAACATAACCACTAGACAAAAGTGATTTTTTCTTTGTGGATATATGTAATTTTTTTTTTCCTCTGTGACATGCACAGTTGCCAAATTTAGAGTTATATCCTATCTTAAAAATAACCACTTGTAGAATATTTTTTAAATTTTATCTTGATTAATTCAAAATTACATGAAAGTCTTAATGTTAACATGTTTACTTAATAATTACATGTTTTTCTTAATAATTCCAGAATGGATGACCACATGAAAACTATTATTAACCTAAATTTAATGCTCAAATAAATGTTCCTTTCTTAAAACATTAATCATATTATTGCGCCAAATTACATCTGGCTAAATTTTTAAATGTTTGTGAAAATAAAAATCTGAAACAAAACCTGTACTAATATCTTCGTTTCTAATAACTTAAATTCTTCTTTTCCATTAAATAATTCGAAATTACACGGAAGTTTGTCTTTTGTACTGTTTTTTTTAACAATTCCAGAATTAATAATCACATTAAAACATTTACAAACCTTATTATTATTATTAAGAAACTATTACTAAACCATTCAGAATTACATGGAAGTTTGTCGTGTACTGTTTTCCTTAATAATTCCAGAATTAATGATCACATGAAACTATTACTAAATAATTCAAAATTGCACAGGATAATTCGTATTTTAGTTAAATTTTATTTGCCTTTAGAACTTTTTTATTAATAACTCCAGAATGAATGATCACATGAAAACTATTAGTAAACTAAATTTAATGTTCAAATAAAGGTTCTTTTCTTAAAACATTAGAAATTAATGTTAATGTTTTAAGAATGTTATTAATGTTTAATTAAACATGTTAATTAAACATTAATTAATGTGTAATGTTTAATTAAACATTAAATTAATGTTTAATATTACATTAACATTTAATTAAACTAATAATAAGGAATGTTTAATTAAACATGTTAATGTTTAATTAAACATTAATGTTAAATTAAACATTAATTAATTTTACAGAATTTATGAAAATAAACATCTGAAACAGAACTTCTACTATTATTTTCAACTTAATATTATAAATTTATCTTTTCCATTAAATATTTTTGAATATATTATTAAGAAAAATAATCTTCTTTATAAATTCGTAAGTTCCAAAACCTTTTCTTATCTTCTCGATACAGAAATAGAACCCCTGAACAATAACTGAAACTCGCTAATTACCACCAGGTTGAATAATTAATCTAAATTCTTCGAATATCCCATTAAATCATTCACAACACGAATGCTTCAGTAATACTTTCTTGGTTCAGCTTGTACAATGTTTCCATTCTCTAACGAGAAATCGTGCAAGAGACAAGAAAAGAAGACCAAACTTTATAAAATCTTAGAATTTCTATTCGAAGATTTCGCTAATTGCAGGTACAATGGAGTGTGAAATCTTCCCCGGAAGTTTTCGGTCCTCCGTTTTGCTGATTTAAATGAGTTTCTTACGAATTGAATCAGATTGGAGAGTTTTCAAAGTGTATTTGATTTCAAATAGATTTAAAATTTTATCCGCTGGTGTATTCTTTTTTGAGAGCATGTGAACGTCTTAATTTTGGAATTCGAAAGTAGTTTTCCGTTGATACAAAAATGTCTTAATTTGCTTTGGAGAAATGGAACTTTAAGAATGACACTGGTATAAGTCATTCATTTATAAAAGTTAGTGGATTTTGTTGAAAATTTTAAATAAGTGTTTAATTATATTGGAAGGTTAAGCGCAATATCGCAAATTAGAAGACTAGATTAAGAATGTTAAATATTGGTTCAATTATATTTTAGCATTATAAAATTTTCTAAATCACGATATTTAATGGAGGTCTTTTTAACGTAAATTTATATTTATTAAAGTTATTCATTATTTGTATTCATTGAGAAAATTTAAAGTGTTATAGATAAATTTACTTTTTTAAAAATTAAGAAGTGAATATTTCCTGAAATAAAATAAAAATTCTTTAGCTTAAATGTTGAATATTTCATAACTTACAGTGAAATATTTCATTTTATATCAAACATAAAATCAGCATATATACACCGCCCTCTGTAACGCCGGACGAAATTAAAACTATTTAGCCGGCGACCTGGCATAGGGGTAGCTCGTCCTCCCCGTGATCTGGGGCGTCCTGGGTTCGAGTCCCGGTTTGGGCATGGTTGTTCTATCTGTGAGATGTGTGAAAGTGCCTTCCTGTAAAAAGGGGTTGTGCAAGCGAATGAGTGATGCGTGGGTAGCAAAGTAGTACTCTTGGCTCTAATTGGCGCTACTAAAAAAACAAGAGACGCTCCCCCACCGGCTTAAATCGTTTTCTTCTTAACAGCGGGCTTGTCCATAGCAAGTGCCATAACAAAAAACAACGAAACTATTTACTCTCTTTTAGACCCTTAGAAGTGATTGGAAATTCTTCCAAGCTGATTACTAAATTAATTTCTTCACTCAAAATTTAAAAACAAAATATGCAATTGAAAATGACTAGTTTTTTAATAACAATAATGCCTTATTTCCAAGAAATATATCTTGAAATATAAATATCAAAAAGCATCAAAAGTCTATGATTTTTTTAGTGAAAAAAAAATATAAAATTTCAAGTTGCATAAATATTTTATCAGGAAAATATATACAGTACATTAAATAGAAATATATTTTTGTGTGTGTCTGTAAAGCAAATATATTAATTGTGCATTAAATAAATCATATTCCTCCCGGGAGCACCTCTTATATGGGGATAAGATGCTTCCGACACGGTGGTTGGTTCTCGCCAGATAGGTGCAAAAATGGAGTAGGTTTGGTTACCTCTTCCTGACGAAGGAGCATACTTCCTACAGGAGGAATTGTATCATAGTTGCTTAAAGGCCATTTGAACACAACCATTGATTCTGTCAATGCTATCGTGATGTCTTATTATTCCGATTTTTTTCCCTATTTATTTCATGGTGCGTCGTAGAAATCGAGTGTCATTAATTCAATCATTATAAACAGAAAACATTCTATAATAAATTCAATACAATCATCATAATTTAATCAGAACCCTCATTTAAAAAAAAGTATTAAAATACTTACAAAAAAATCGAAAAAAAAATGTTTGGATAATTACCGTTCTCAATATAATAACTGGCCTTATTAAAACACGAAATTGGTTAACGATATTGAACCATGAAATAACAACAACTAACTGGAATGCTAATACAAAAACACCCTAGTAGATGCCAATATCATCTTATCAATGCTATGGATAAATTCGATTCGATGCTTATAGCAAAAAAATTACAAATTTTCTAATAGAAATCTGCTAATCGACCAGCTATTAACTTCCTATTTTCTATCTGAATCGTTTATTCAATCTTGTTAACCCACAGATTAAGAACCTAAAGCTTGGAATTAAAGTACTTTCCATTGCTCAAAGAATTATTAACACATGAGCAGTAATCTTCGTAATTTTTAATAAAAATTCATTTACTGATGTCTTTAAAAATTCTCTAAATAGACTATATTCAAGAGAGGAAAAAATTAACTTCCCTGAGCGGTTTTCCAGATTGAGATCAATCGATATTTTTAATAACTTCCAGAAATCCTGCTGACTTCCTCGACGGCTATTGTGAAAGAGGGAAATTTGTTTGCCTAAAAGATCCATAAAATGAAACGTTAAACCAGGGATTAAGTAAGGGAACTGTGGTAAAAATAGTATTTTATGGCAAGCAGTTCTCCTCATGCGTTCCAGTGAAAGAATTTAGTTATTATTAAGTGGTAGATTTTCTCCTTTCCTTATAAATTGTAGAATCAGGAATAGCTATGACCTTTACTGAGAGTTTTTGGAGTAGTTTATGTAATAAACTGAAGAGTGTCACTTAAAAATCTTCTTGCTTGATTTTTTGACATTATCTAAAACAATAATTTTATTTATAAATAAAAAGATTTTTTTTGTTTGTCTATTCTACGGCCTTAGACAAAGCACGCAAGGAGATCCCAACTTTTAATAAGTGGTTTATTTTTTTGAAAATAGTTTTAACGCTAATGACTTGATTTGGCTGTTCTTTTATCAGGTAACTATCATTTTTCATAAGCTCGATTATTGCATCATGCTTTACATCACACTCTAATCAGCACTCATTTATTCTTGCATACATTCTATAAAATTTTGGGTATTATTAACACATGCCATTGGCGAACAATAGTTACGAAAAAGCCTATTTTTGTACAAACTTTGGCGGCGGTGTGAAGATTAATTGGACGTTGGCTGATAGAGGTTATTATGCAAGCATGAGAACACAAAATGAGTATTTTGGACATCGTTTTTCCAACTGATCACAAGATCTCATTCCAAATTTCATACATTTAAGTAATTACTTTTTTGCGTTAACAAGTTTTCAAGATTGTGAAAGTAAAACGGACAAATGGACAATACCTTCACAGATTTGGTTCTATATTTTATATGTATCTACATTTTAGATTCAAATCTGTGCACCAAATTTTATCCATCTAGCTGATTTCATTTTGTAGTCACTTATATTCGGGTAACCAGAGATAATTCTTGCTCTAAATATATTTTGTTTAAAATTTAAATTAACTTAAAGAATTTAGAGTAAAGATTGCATGCCAAATTTCAACCATTAAACTCAAGGTAATTTGAAATTATTGTGTGCATCTTTAATCTTTGGAGTCATTGTGTATTGCACCGGCTTGTCTGCCTGTGTGCACAGACAGACAAGCCGACAGACAGACGCAATTCCAAAAATGCATTTTTCGGACTCAATGAAGTCAGAAACATCTAGATTTGTCAAAATATCGAATTCGAACTTTTCAACGAGTGCAATACTTTATACTTGATATACCTGAATATAAAAATCAATAAACTTCTATAACTACAGCAATGTAGTTTATTTAGGGTTGACAATTTTACTTCCTTGATTTCAACACAAATGTCTGAATTTAATGCCCTTCAAATAGTGAAATGTAAGCCCACCTAACAAAAATTGAAACCATCAAATTCATTTTCAAATTAATCTTTTTCTTAAATTCAGAAATGATGTTAGTTAAAATGGATGCTTAATTATTTTTGAGTATCCGTTAATTTTTTAATCTATGAACTGAAATTACTTATATTGACATTAATAGAAAGATTAGACTTTTATTTATGTATCTTTTAAATTTATTATACTAAATTTTTAAAGTGAATAAATCGTTTATTTTTATCATTTTTTATAGAAAGATTATTGTTAAATAAAATATCTTGAATAAGAGCTACAATTAGACGTAACAAATTCGTCTTTTTCAGATAAAATGATGAATAGCATATACTATGAGTAATAACAAATAGACATTGCCAGCTATCGTAACAAATTCATCTTTGTGAAACAAAATGATGAATAGAATACACAGTGGAAACTAACACAGACATTGTGAGTTAGTGTAAGAAATTCAACTTTTTGAGACAAAATGATAAATAGAATACACAATGGATAATAACAGATAGACATTTTTAGCTTAACGTTATACAGAAATTAAACACCTATTAATACATAAAAAATAACAGTCAACATACGAAGTTAGGATGTCGATTTGTTTGTATTTCTTCAAATATATTATGAAAGAGTGCCAATGGTCCTGTCTAATCCCAATTTTTTGATTTTTATTTTCAAAAAAAATGAAGTAATCTATTGAAAACAAATGAGTTATTAATACCCCCCCCCCCCGATTTTCTGGTAAGTTTGAACAATATGGCTCCTTTCCATTTAAAATTATCGGGTAATAAAGAGAATTGAATGAATTGCAACAATATCTTAATTATTTGACCGATTTGGAGCAAAATTTGATATTTATGTGCAATTTTAAAGATCAGGATTTTGAATTCATATATAAAGTTTGAATGATTGATGGTGTTATCAGATTTGCACTTCAGTTCGCTTGTTTGTGTTGGCATACTCTTATTTCACTTAGCTTGTTGGTGTTATTTTTTCGTTTCGCAAAAGCTTGTTGGTGTTATTTTTTCGTTTCGCAAAAGCTTGTTGGTGTTATTTTTTCGTTTCGCAAAAGCTTGTTGGTGCTATCACCCTCTCATTTTACCTAGTTTGATAGTGCTACATAATCTACACATCTTATTTACCTTGTTTTCATGCAAATTAATAGATGTACTAACAGACAATCAATTTGACAATAGGTTTGGTAAAAAAATTTAACATTTGTTTACAGTTTTAAAGATCCCAGTTTTAGAATTAATGTGCATACTTTGCACGATTTCGGTGTTATCGTGTTCACTTTTTACCTAGCTCTTTGGTATTATCAAGCTCTAGTTTTACCTAGCTCTTTGGTATTATCAAGCTCTAGTTTTACCTAGCTCTTTGGTATTATCAAGCTCTAGTTTTACCTAGCTCTTTGGTATTATCAAGCTCTAGTTTTACCTAGCTCTTTGGTATTATCAAGCTCTAGTTTTACCTAGCTCTTTGGTATTATCAAGCTCTAGTTTTACCTAGCTCTTTGGTATTATCAAGCTCTAGTTTTACCTAGCTCTTTGGTATTATCAAGCTCTAGTTTTACCTAGCTTTTTGGTATTATCAAGCTCTAGTTTTACCTAGCTTTTTGGTATCATCATGTCCTCCTTTCACTATTCATGTTGTGCTCTCCATTCATCTAGTCTGTTTGCGCTACCATCTCGTTTCAACTAATTTGTTGATGTTGTCTTTCCATTTCATCTAACTTATGTTGGCATATTATTTTCCCTAATTTGTTGTTCTATTGGCATACACATATAGACAACCGTTTCAAAAAATATTAGAATTTTATGCAGGTCTAATAAAACTAATTATTTTTTTTATTTCTTTGCTACCTTAGGTATTAGAGCTTTCATCTTTACATACCCAAGGACAGACAGATGAAAAAACTGGCGTAAGATTTCATACCAGATTATGAATATAAAGATTTTTTTATCAAATTTTATCTGTCTAGATCGTTCTGCTTTTAAATATTGGAGTGAAAAATATAGAAATACAATTCCAAAATCGATTTTGTAGGACCTATCGGGATATAATAGAACGTTCAGTTTTATCAAAATCTGGTGGCTGATTTTTTTTAACTAACAATTCTCCTTTTTTTTTACTTAATTGCAACAATGCAAGCCTTTTTTTATTTAATTACCTTCTCCTAATTTTATAATCTAATGCTTTCTTCAAAATAGGTTTATATCTTTAAAAATGATTTATTATTGCAGTTTATTTTTTTTAGCTAAAAACTTGCTATAAATTTTTTTTATAGTACATGCCCCACATTCTTTCTCCAGCGAAGCAATTAAATGCAAACTTTAGAGGGCTATTAATTTCTCGATAAAAATTTAAATAATCGATTTTTTTTTTTTTTTTTTTTAGTTTGTTAAAAAGTTGAAAATTTTTCTTTACGAATGAGTCTGGTAAATTCTTCAGTGAAAGAAGCTATTTAGAAATCTGTCTATTCTGCTTTGATTTTCAATTGAATTCACTTCAGGGTTTAAAGACTCAAGTGTTGAATTCAAAGGATTTAGTGTTACATTGCGGAATAATTCTTAAACATTTACAAGAAAACCAATTACTTTCGTTCAGTAAGAAAAAAAAAGATTTCTTTGCATGAATGACTCGAAAAAGTTTAATTTCAAATCTTAAGCAGTCAAGAAATTTTAGAAGAAATTAAACATTAGTTGTCTTTTCACATCTTAAAAGGCGTACCAATTCTGTATACAATGTTTTCTCCTTCGGCGTGCCAGAGTCGCCACTTCTCTACGCTGCATTGTCAAGGGAAGCCGAGTAATGGTCGCACCGTACGAGTGGATACCGGGAGTGCTGCAAACATACCCATTTCCCGACTAATGGTCCATAATGTAGTTGTACGGTTCTGCAAGGCCTACAACACACAACACGTCTGTCTTCCCAGGGGTTAATCACGTAAGGCAATTGAGATCCTGAATGCCTTTCAGTACGACTCAACAACCATCAATTCCACATTCGCATGACAGTTGTGTTGGATTTTGTCTAGTGTGACATGCAACGACAATTCACACTATCAATAGCCAACGATCCTGCTTCGACCGAATTTCGACTTGCTAGCAAGAATTATTAATAATTGATGATGATGATGTGTCCACGCTACCACGGAAAGTGATGTAGTAGCTTCTGAGGGTAAAGACCCCTGAGCACCCGAGGGCAGAAGTCCGACTTCTAGCTCTTATGAAGATGAAACACACACTCGCTTGCACAACCCCTTTTTACAGGAAGACACATTCACACACCTCACAGATGAAGAACAACCATGGCCAAACCGGATTCGAACTCTGTACGCCGGCATTAATAATAATTATATTCAATGCACAACACAATATTCTGATTAAACTCCATCCTTACAAAGCGCTTTCCAAATGAGAAATCCCCCTTCACAATTTTTCTTTTATGCAGTACTTCAGATGTCGTTTCTCCCTCGCGTCATCTAAATGAGCTGAAATGCTAATCATTTGCATATTCCAACTTCTTCTTCCTTCCATATGATTTTGACTTTCGTCAGATAATTCCTTCCTGGTGTTGCAATTTTAATGGCCAGCAGTGTACATAACGGCTGTTTGCAGTATCTAAAAAAGCTATACGGGAGTGTTTCAGCAAGAATTAGCTGGGATTCGGAGCCAAACAATATCATGGTGTACGTTCATTGATTCCTATGCTACTGGGTCATCATGTTTACCTTCGTTTCACCTTATCCTAATTTTCTACGAAAGACAACCGGTTTATTTTTAAATTTGTTGTGATAATTGTTTTTAAAATGCTATTTATATTTATTGAGTATGCTTCTTTCGGGTTCGAATTTGGATAAATATTTTTGAATCCTTTTTAAAAAGTGAGCAAGTTTTAGAGATTATCTCGTATTCCACTTCGTTCGCGCTAGCTGAGCAGCCACCTCGCAAGAATCTTTGGAAGAAGAGGACGCTTTATAAGAAATTTCTAGATCCCTATAAACTGATAAAAACTCGAAGAATTGATCGGTTTTCATTTTATTGTTGTGTGCGCTGTAGGAAAGATCCCATTTAACAAGTTTTATAAAATGGCTCTGAATTCTGTTAAGCTGGATGCATTGTGTAATCTATTAATGCCTTTTCTGAGACAGAATGAAAGCGGAATATTTTAATGGTCTACAATTCTTTGGTGCTGTATTCGAAGAAGAGATAAAAATATTCATATATTTTTTAAGTATTGCTTATTACTCGTACTGAATTAAATAATAATGGGTAAGTTACTTAATTGTTTGAGTTCGTATAAGTATAAAAATGAACTATAATTTTTATTTTTTTTGTATGCATGTATGTATTGAAGAATTGTTCTACCGAAATATTCGCTCATAATCTTTTAGAAAAAGGTTATTTTAATTATTTTCAACAACTTAAGAAAATCGTATGCAGCAGAATTTATGCAATTATTGAATAAACCATTACTATATAAATGACGTTATAATTTATTAAATGAAATGTCAAAGCTTGATTATTAGCTTTATGTAAAGGGCTTGCTGTTAAACGTAGTAATAACATATATAGCTCATTTTTAGTCACATTTATTGGGAAAAACAGCGATATTTTATTGCAACAAAAGCAGTCTAAAATTTCAGTTCTTGTAAGTCAGACTTCATTCGTAGGAAAATCTCGCCAAAAATAAATTATGGCTTTGAAAATTGCAAATATGGCTATGTAAATAAAATATCTCTATATATATATCTATATAATAGAAACATTTAGAAATTTCTTTTTACGAAAAATGGTAATTTGTAAAAGCCTAAAACTGCTTCATTCGAGTAAGATCCTGTTAGTTTTAATGCTCGATTCATTCTTTCTGTTAATTAGTGTTGAAAAGCACCGTTATAGTGTTGCAGATATTCGGTAGTTTGACTTCTAAACTTTTTCTTTTATTTACTCATTTAAACGAATGTACGCATGACTGTAGCTCAATTTAAATGTAAAATAGGGGCGTGGTAAAATCCTCCGGAACTTGGTTAAAGCTCACTTAAAGTCTCTTGAACTTCAAAAACATTTTTTTTTAGCTAAATAGAAGGTTTACATGTTTTTGCACAATAAAAAAACAAGTTCTTGTATTAAGGATCTGATACATTCAAAAGTTAAAATTTGCTTGTTAATTTCTGCATCTCGACTAATGATAAAGATGAATGTGTGTTGGCATTTTACAAGACGGACCATTTGACCTAAGGTACCAAATTCGGCACAAGTATAATATTAAAGTGGTAATGTAACTTCTCTGGTGTTTTTAGAAGTGTTAACGTTATTTTTTATTAAAAAGCTGAATTTCAAGGTTTTGGGGATATTTTTTAAAAATACTGAGATAAAAAAATTTTTTAATGCTAATTTAATAGTCAGGGAAATTTATCTAAATTTTGATATCTTTAAAATTTTATTTCATTAATATTCAACAATAGATCCTATTAAGAAAATTAAATTCTTGGTTATTTCATCAAGTATTTAATTGGGTGACTCGAAACATTATTAAAAGCTAAAGATTCTATTTTGCATCGGAATAGAAGAAATGTTATAATATAGAAAAATTAGAAAGACCATCTGCGAAGTTGCATCTTGATTTTATTTGGAAGGTTTATATGCACAACGAAGAAATGGATTAAATTTTTTTAAATAATATAAATTTACATCTCGTAAAAGCATGATATATTTAGCTTGAATCGTTCGATATAGCTCTATTTCATCAGTTAACGCATTCTGCTCGAAGTATTTTAGCCATTTGATTTGTAGAATATATTCCAATTTAAATCTGTTAGAAGTGAAAGTTGTGCTTTGGAATTAATGAATAAAATTACCTTTTAAATTAAAGACTTACATTGGCTAGAGCATGCGATTGAAATATGTAACTAAACAAATTCTTGAGTTTTATTTCAATGTATAAGTATTGCTACTATTTTTAAAATTTGAATTTAAATACATACAAATAAAGTTATACTGAATAGTTAATTTTTGAATTTCAGTTAAGTTAGCTTTTCATCATAATTTCTGGAGATATCAAGGAAAATTTTCTATTACTAGAAAGAAATTTTTAAAAATTAAATCTTGTAAAAGTGAATCGCTTTCGAATGTCATTTCTCGAAAATCACTATTTGCCAAAATTGACAGCTCCAGGTCAAATTCTTTGTCTAAAGAGCGTTATATTCTGTGCGTAATGCCCCTCGCAATTCATGGCAAGCTTGTCTTGAAAGGATAATTTAGTGTTAGTGACGAAGTGTAACGTATATATTTAGACAGTGCGAGCTTCTAATAATCCGAAATAATTTAATGTCATAAGGGTTACTGAGAATAGGTGCCTGAACATGGCTTTGGCGCCGTGGGGCCACCAATGACCGGCCGCACCAAAGTCTCTTGAAATGCATAATTTGAACAAATGCAAATACTAATAAGTTATCGTTTCGCATTGTTACTACAATCGGTTAAACAATGAATGCTGCATAAAACGTATAAAAGTAGGTTTGTTTATACTTAAAATATAGGCTAAAAGCTTTTGCCTCCCTAGTTTATTTGAATCTTAATAGCACATTTTGTAAAATTGCCGCATAGTTTTAATTTCTTGTCGTATTTTTCTTGGAAATCTTTCATGTGGTCAAATGTAAATTTAAATTTCATTATCATAACATCGTGTGAACACGCTTAAAGCCTCGGGGATCACAAGTTATTCTTATGAAAAAAATCATTAAAATATGATTCCATATGGTTTCTTAGTTGTAGGTAATATTTCAGCTTTATATTTTTCGCATAATACACTTATTGCACTACCACGGAGAAAACCCCTGAAACTTGCAAGGCTTTTAAGTGTCTTATGAAACATTTAAAACGTATCTGTGGGGCAATCTTTGTATTGTAACATTAATGAAAGATAATAAGGTACGTTCATTCATTTTACCCAAAATGATAAAAGCATAAAGCTGTAATGTTAGGGAAACTCGAGTGTTCTGCTATGTAATGAGGGGCTCGCATATTTCAACGATATTCTATTGCATATGTAGCGTAGAAGGGGCATCATTGTTTGATGCAGTTTATCTAATTCTGGTCCTTTCGCCATAAAATCATTATTTCTGCGATTACAAAGAAAATCAAGGATAGAATATTTATTACTGTCAATTCTAATAGTATTTTTGGTTGCCTAGATTAACGAGAAATTGGAACCTCGCTTAACGCCTATAATTCCCTCAAATCTTATTAATGATGGGAAATATTTATAAAACATAAAATGGTATACAGAAATCGATATAAAAGACAACGCACCCATTTCGTAGAAAGAAATAATTTATCATTTACAACTTGAGCCAAAGTAACCACAATTTCTCTTTCAGGTCATTTCAAAAGAAACATTGACTATGATGGAAGAGACACCTGCCCGACTCTCCTTATGTGATGGACTGTATATTTTGAAGCTATGGCTGTTACAAGTATCCTTCCAATTTTTCGACTCAAAATTTAATACTAGTTCCTAGATGTTGTGAGCAAGGAACACCATTACTATAGTAGTATTCTGTTTTTGGATGGAGGGCGATACTTTCTCCTGAATTTCCTGCTGTCGCATCGCATTGGACTAACCAGGTATGTCTACATAATTGAGGTACCCTAGCTGCTTGGAGGTTACTTATGTCGAATATCCGGATATTAGGAATTATTCCCTATTCCTTCAGAGTACTAGAAGCTTAGATTTTAGTGTCTTCCCCGAATTTGCGAAGTGTCCAAAACACTTTAAAGGAACAGTCTAGAATATAGAAATTGAACACCCGCTCAAAAACGAATAAATCTCAAACCAGTAATAACCTGATAATAAATTAATCCTATCCAACTAAAAACGGAAGTTGAATATTTTTCTTATACAATAATTTATTAAAGTTAATTTTTTCCAAAATGAATTTCTCCAACTACAGTTTGTTTCATCAATTTTCGCGATTATTAATTTAGAGATCAGATCGTCCCCTAAATTTTATAACTTTGTCAAAAGCCATTCAATTAAGTTCCGGTGTAGCCTTAATTCGGAGAATTTCGAAGTTATAAGGACTACTTAATCGAACTCGTTGAAGATTCCTGAAATTTCTTCCTAATAGTGTTTACTTATTTCAGTCGGTATAATCTAAAGTAATAAATTTTCTTTCAGGCTGTTATTCAAACTTCTGTTTATGAATTGATATGGAAAATTTCGTATTACGAATTACAAATCAAATTCTTACAGTATGAAGTTTAAGTCAAAACATCTTCAACTAAATCAGGAGGCGCACCTGTGTTTTGAATGAAAAAAAATTCTACCGTTAATTCTTGATAGTTTTTATCGAATGCAAGATGAACCTAGATAAGGAATAAACTGTTAGTACAGGTGCTAAAAATAAAAGCATCATGGCCTAATTTTTTACGCTATAGATCGAGGAATTTAATATTTAGATAAATTGTGCTAAATACAAAAACCTTTCCGAGATAGAGGTTAAAATATACACTATATAAATGAAATTTATCTTCCGAATAGTAAAAGGAATTGGATGAAGCCGAAATGACGATATTTTTTGAAGTGATTAATTGTTAATGATAGTGGTGACGGAAAATCGAATCAAGCTACGACAGGATATAAAATTAATGATATTCTGATTTTACTATCCATTTCAAATTATGTTAAGCAACGTCATTTTTTTAATTAAACCTGAAGTACTCTTCGCTAAATCGTATTTGGAAACCATATTTAATACTGAAATTGCTGATTAATACCCTAAATATTATCTTGCTCTTTGAAATAATTCTTTGTGTTTAGGTTTTTAATGTCATAAACAAGTTTCAAAAATTATTTTGCTTTTCTATATTAGTCTGTCATTGTTTTTAATCTTTGCTTATTTTAACGTCCTTCGTGTAATCTACATTAATGGAATAAATCATTTTGTATTTGGTAATTGTATCCTTTAAGGAGTGCCGTTTAACTAGCATTATCCAGCTTCATGGTTTAGTATTGTCTATTTAAATTACTAATTCTTGCAGAAGCTATTACATAAACTTTCGAAACATTTCAATCGAGATGTATTTTAACAATTTCCGGCCAGAAACGTGCCATCTTAATTTAAGATTTTAAAATTTGATTAACTGGAATTTAGAAAATTAGTTTTGTATCAACTGATATGAGCACAAAGAAATATGGAATATTGATCGAAAACTTGAAACGGTAAATTAAAGAAATATCAAGGAAGAAATTAGCGATATTACGGTATGCTTTCAGACAATCGTATATACAAGTATCTATTCTTAAATTTGAGAATCAAATAATTCTTGCGTTATTCGATACAAATAAAACTTCAACAAAAACTTGATTTCTTCCCAGTATAGAATGAATCGAATTGTTCAGAAACATGATCGAGAATTGCTAAATGTCGGGTTTGGGCAATTTGGCACCCAATTCTACGGAAACTTAATATTTAAATTTATAAATTGACCAAGGAAACAGGGCAGAATACTGGTAATATTTGTATGCAACTTATAAAGAATTTTGAACAAATCGCAAGATCTGTTTCTATTCTGCTTCAACTCATCGTGTTAGTCAGAACTAGCATAAAAAACGCTGGATTCGGTATTTTTAAAATTCCCTTTTTAATTAGTGCAAAATATTTGGTCTTCGCGGAGCAATGAGGATACTATCATGCATTCTAGTATCGGGTGAGATGCATTATGCGAATCGGAAAATTCCCTAGTGATGTGCATCACGCAAGACCTTATGTACGAGCATGATTCACGGAATGAAATTAATGTACTTTGTTTTGGGAGTTGGAGTGAGTGTGGAGTCTAATTTTTTCAATGTTTCATTAGGCAACGAGTGGAGTGAAAGCTTTGTAGAATTTGAAAATAGACAATGTGTGAAAGTAGGGAAGCTATTTCACCATGCGTTATGGACAAGATTGTCTTAACTAGCCACGATATCGGATATTGTACATAATGTTGAGAGCTGCTGTAAGCTGGGTAACGTGCTTGTAGGTGTGAGAATTGTGGATGGGGTTGGCAGTGTGGATATTTAAGAGAACTATGGATTGGAGGTAGAACAGATGGCGTGGGTAATGAGCGCTTGAGCTGTAGAATTGGGGGTTAATGTTGGAAGCGTGGGAAATGCATATGTGAGTAGAGGGTTTGATGTTGATGTTGGAGGAGTGGGTCATGAATGTGTGTGAGTAGTGGGTTTGATGTTGGTGTTGGAGGAGTGGGTCATGAATGTGTGTGAGTAGTGGGTTTGAGGTTGGTGTTGGAGGAGTGGGTCATGAATGTGTGTGAGTAGTGGGTTTGAGGTTGGTGTTGGAGGAGTGGGTCACGAATGTGTGTGAGTAGTGGGTTTGAGGTTGGTGTTGGAGGAGTGGGTCATGAATGTGTGTGAGTAGTGGGTTTGAGGTTGGTGTTGGAGGAGTGGGTCATGAATGTGTGTGAGTAGTGGGTTTGAGGTTGGTGTTGGAGGAGTGGGTCAGGAATGTGTGTGAGTAGTGGGTTTGAGGTTGGTGTTGGAGGAGTGGGTCAGGAATGTGTGTGAGTAGTGGGTTTGAGGTTGGTGTTGGAGGAGTGGGTCAGGAATGTGTGTGAGTAGTGGGTCTGAGGTTGGTGTTGGAGGCGTGGGTCAGGAATGTGTGTGAGTAGTGGGTCTGAGGTTGGTGTTGGAGGTGTGGGTCATGAATGTGTGCGAGTAGTGGGTTTGAGGTTGGTGTTGGAGGTGTGGGTCATGAATGTGTGCGAGTAGTGGGTTTGAGGTTGGTGTTGGAGGTGTGGGTCATGAATGTGTGCGAGTAGTGGGTTTGAGGTTGGTGTTGGAGGTGTGGGTCATGAATGTGTGCGAGTAGTGGGTTTGAGGTTGGTGTTGGAGGTGTGGGTCATGAATGTGTGCGAGTAGTGGGTTTGAGGTTGGTGTTGGAGGTGTGGGTCATGTCTGAGTATGTGCTTGTGTGTGCGTCTGTATGTGTACACTGAGGAAATGGGAAATGAAGGAAAAAGGGGCCGCATTAGTTTGTTGTACAAGGATTTGCTCATTCGAATCATTTCAACTCTAATTTCACATTTGACGACCATTATTTCAATAGAAAGTAGGGATAAAGGCTGAGATGAGCTTGAAACGTTGCTTTGAAGTAGGAAAACAAGGGAAGAATGCTTAATAGAATGATTAGAAGACTCCGAAATGCTTTTAACATTAAACCAGGTTTGTTTGTTTGTTTTTTTTGATAATTTTAAAAATCCTTCTGGATTTGAATCTCATAAATTTTACAGCTATATATTTATGTCAGGCAGAATCTTTGTTTTGAAATTTCCACTTTACATAGGAATAAGCTCAAACAAGATTCAATAATAGATAAATCAATTGTTCCGATACTGTCCGTTTTGCGATATTTCGAAAAATCTCTCGTAATTAGAACTGTGCTCAAATCGGCAATTAAATGCATTGATTTTAATGAATAATCGAAATTTTTCATAGTATAATAATTGACAAATGGCACTTGAATAACATACTGATGAACAGAATAGATTCGAATTCATATTGAGGTGAAATTAGACGTTTGATTTCCAGTGTTTTTTACTGCGTTTTATTTAGGACTGAGCTCGATATAAAAAAATCTATTAGATTGTTAAATTTAATTCCTTGAAATGTCTAATATTAAACTTTAGTTAATTTTTCTTTCGAATTACATTTACTTATTCGTAGAGTGGCAATAAATTGTTCATGTAGTGGAAATTCCAAAATTTCTACATCTCGTTTAAAAGCTGCTTGTTATTTTTTAAATTTCAGCTAACGGTTCTTGCCATCTTGGGCATTATTAATTCCGCATACGTAATCTTAAATTATGAAGCATTTCGTTCTTCTAATCCCCCTCCCCCCAATCTTCTAATTAAAATCATAAACCTATAATATGAACAGTAATATTGAGTATGTCCTTTTCTTTCTACATATGAATTTATTCCCCTAGTTGACGTTACAACATCGTACCTGGTACGGGAAAAATTTGCCTATTTCGTGCTCGCGTATCAATTAATCCTAAAGTGACTAGATATTTCTGAGGTGCAATAAAGTACAATTTCTATTAAAGTAGCCGAGTCTATTTGAACAACCACAGATCCAGAAATTAGAATTTAGTTTGTTCCATATCAAAATTCGAAAACAGAAGTTTGAATAATCTCATATATTGAATGCGGATGAATTCGAATTACCTTTTTGAATTGAATGAAAGGAATTAATCAGCTAGATCAAGGATAGGAAAAGGTTTGGAAATGTCATCGAATTAAGCATTGGAGATAGTATTTAAATACAGCTATTTTGAATGTACATGTATGGAAGTAGGCAAATTTCGTATTGCATTACACTATCCTTTGCTACATAAAAAAATAACTTATCCTTTTCATAAAGCTTAAAACAGTCGGTACAGCTTTAAGGCAAAGGAGGTTATTCCATTCGAGTTTTTATTAAAAATTTCAGCGCGGGATAATCTTTGTAAATGGTCGTCTTCCTAAAATTAAACACTAAACTGATAGTTGCCTATTCGTATATTTTTAAACTTTAGGAAAGCTTTAAAGACGCTTTAAAACATGCTGTTTTGATTGAATACGGAAGAATTAATAATCTCTAGATATTCTACAAAAGTGGCTTTCAAGTGACGAAAGTGCCATAATGATGTGGATTTTACTTGGCATAGTCTAATGAAATCAGAAAGAGCCATAGCGATTGTTTTCTTGTGCCGTTTCTGAAAATATGCAGAATGAATATTTAATTTGACAAGTTTCTGAGGTAAAAATAACCTTAGAGATCATTAAACTGCCTCACTCATACCAGGAAGATTGTGTTGGACTAATCAGATTTTTCACTCACTTAAAAGTGCAATCTCACAGAAATTATCAACGAAACAAATCCTGCAGTTTCAATAGAGCAGCTCTCTGTAGACTCTTCAGATGTTTGTTGGAGCAATGAAACGACTTTTTCCCCACATGTGGAATGACTGCCTTCTGAGCTCTTGGCAAAAATTGTTGATAGCAGCCATCTGAATGGCCAGGGGACTTTCTCTTGCTCAGAAGCAATATCGGTAAGTTATGCTATTTATAATTGTCGTATCGAAATTAAAATTGGATGCAATAATTTATCAATGGTAATTAGAGCTATATAAATGTACTTTTTATTTCATTAGTTTTTTGAGGTGGACAACTTATCTGTGTTCATGCCGTTTTGTTTGAAAAAACACGTCAATGACCAGTACAGTTTTGTCAGTTCAATGTACATGCTATTTATTCCATCTGCACCAATGCTGGATGCGAGTACATATCTTAAGATGACATCAAAGTACAAGCAATTCAAGGACACAGTAAGTTTGCAAATTATAAAATAAAACTGACAAAGCGACATGGCGTTTGGAAACCCACTGTATTCGATTCGTCTCGAAAGTAAGCTTTCTGGAAGCTGCAAAGGGAAGTGACACATAATTTCCGGGAAACATTTATTCAAATGTGTAGAATCTTTTGAACCATCTCCAACGTAAAAATTACCGGTATTGAAATACATGTTATACTGTTTGCATGTCATCACTTGGGTAGTACAGGGCCAGGAACTCTTAAATCATTTTTTCCAACACGCCCCTGTAGCAGGACAAAAATACGACTCAAGATAATCGTTTTGTATATATAAACTGATGGAAACTTAATTTCTAGAATGAATAAATGTATTCCTTTTTTAAGTTTTTGGATCCTTTAAGTTGTAATTAATCTTGGTAAGATCCTTAAATTCGTTTTTTTTTTTCTATTTTTCAAGCATCTAAATATGACACTTCATAAAATTTGAAATATAACCGTCAAATTAAAATTGCATGTTGCTTAAATGAAATTTCATATAATTTACCATTAAACATTTTGTAGGTCACTTTAAAGAATATTGTAGCGTTTAGCAAATACTCATTGTTATATTAAGTATAATCAGCAATTATGCTTAACGGGTAATTAACAAATTAGATGCACGACTTATTTTCCTACATGCGTTTATACCTCTCGGAAAATATTTGGATATATTTTAAAATCAACTATTTAGATGAAATGTTCATTTCAAATACTGATAATAACTTAAATTTTAAAGAAATTAACCGATGTGAGCTTTAAAATTTACCGATTAAAACGGGTAACATTTAATTTCTGTCTGTTGCAAGCAAATTCTTGTAAGATTTTAGAATTTTCGATGTAGATAAAAGAGCAAAAGTAAAATGCATAGATTCCTCCATTTTATAGTATTCTTGATAGATTTCATACTAATCCATTTTCTTTTCAGATGTTGAGAGGTTTTGAAGCAATTAATCACGGCACAACAGATAATATGGAGCTTCAACAAGATCATATTAGAATTCAGATGTTATGGAATATGACTAACAAACCAAAAATTTAGTGGATGATTTATATAGCCTGAAATATTGGACTAAGCTTAATGTATCAACTTTGTACAAAATAAATTACCGGAATTTAAAAATGATCTGCTCAGTGGATTGAAAGTTATAATCCCTGCATATTCCAGGAAAGTGGCTTCTAAGTGACGAGTCTGAATTACGTTGATTTCTCATAGTCCGAGATAGGGGGAAAACCATGGCCGTTACTTCTTGCGCAGTTTTCAAGAGATGAAAAGAAAAAACAAATGAGAATTTCAGCTTTTGGAGTAATAATAGCAAGAACTTTGGAGATAACATCAAATTACTTTACTTATACCTGAAAGTATTCTGACAGAATTCTTCTTACTCATGATGAAACGTCTTATAAATCGGAAAAGAGGCAGAATCTCCTGCAATTGATATTAGAGCAGCGCATTCTGCAAAGAATGCATTGGAGGCCATTCAATTGAACAACAGATTGATACTACTCATCTGTGCAGTGAATACCATTTGGGCCCAGCCTCAAATTCTAAATATGGAAGATGTCTGGATTGGCGGGAAAAAAAGGTACTGAAGCGATCGGTAAGTTGCACGAATTATGATAACTGTCAAATCGAATTGAAAATTGTATCCGATCACTTTTGATTATGAAATAACCTATAAAAATGTTATTTCATTAGGGATTCATAGGTCAGATAACTTACGACCATTATGGATGCATTTTCTTCTTGGATAAAAGTGTGCCGTCATCAGTAATACGGCTTTCTCGTTTCCGTATACAAGTCATCAATACTCGCCAATTTCCTTAAAGGTAATTTGAAGTATCAAATTATCTTGGTAAGTTCTTGAATCATTATAATAAAATTATCATAATTGCATGCTATTCGGAAAATATTTTATTTGGAGCCTCTAGAAAGTATTCGGATGGCACAAAAAATGCATAAACCATAGCTTTCTGGAAACATTAAAGTTTTAGCTGCCTCTGAACACAAGAACCTTATTACCGTTCGTGTTATACTGGGAGATCAATTTCTGTAATCAGATATCTAAATAATTCATTGCCCAAGAAGGGAGTTGGCCTATGTATGCTTTCTTGTCTATAGGGAAATGTCTGAAATGGTTTGACCATACATGTGCCTATGAGAGATAAGCAAAAATTGTTCCTTCATAATTTTGTCATTTCTCCTCTAAAGTTATTCCGGGGACCAAACCAAACGCATTGCAGTAGATATTTAAAATTTTCAATTCTTCACTAATCGCAGTTACCAGCATATAATAATCAGTAATGCGAACTCGTTTGATTTTGCAAGTATATAAACGGCAATCTAGAGATTGCAAATGAATTTCCTACGATAGAAATTGCGCTCATTTCTCAACATCGGGCCTTTTTTCTTCCTCCACTATGCAAGGATGCGTTCAATTTCGGCTCGATTAAGCGGTTCTGTGCAAGTTTCGGCAGCTTGGAAAAATCTACCGTATTCTAAAATCTAAACAGTGACTATCTGACGTTATTGAATCATTCATTATTTACCAGATTCCGCTTCTATTGAGAGCAATAAAACCTTTTTTCAGAATGAATTATTGTAGTGAATTTAAAGATCAAAATTTAATCTTGTAATCTGGCATTTAATGACATTCTCGATAGTTTGATTTAATCTATTAATTTAATCTTTTCAGATGTCTGCATATTTTAACCTAAGTGATCACGGCATAAGATACCATTTGGAGCCTCCATCCTTGCAATTCGGAGTCTTTTCAATGGAACTTTGAATGGAGATTCAATTTATGGAATCGAGTCTTCACACTTCATTTTGGCTTCGTCTAAATTTATATTGCCAAAAAATGAATACATAAATGGCCTGAAAATTTTTTTCGAACTTTGCAAAGCTTGAAATGTGCAAAATCTGATTCAAGTGTTTGGCAATGAAATCAATATTTCATCTTAAAATTATCCGATAAACTTATTCTTATACCAACTTTAAAATATTGGTCTTCATTCCCTGTTTTTAAAATACTTATTTATTATACTTGTATTTATACATATTTTTCAATCTACATCTTGTTAAAATGTTTCTTTTTTAATATGGATAACCTAATTTAGTGTATTTAATTTTGCTAGTAATCTAAACAAACTTTAAAACAAGACTCGACGTTTAATTTACATTTCAGATAAAATTCGCTTTAAAAATTTTTTATGGTTATTAATCTTTTATGCGAGTTCAAGTTGACAAGCAGTTCTCATAGTCCCAGTAATGTAAGGAATGGCAATTGTTACGAAATAAACCAATTTCATTTGCATACTGCATTACTTCAACATTGTGAGTGGAAAATGAATCGCTTCGCCATTAGATGATTTGTTAAGATTATTTTAATCACTAATTGCCATAGCAAAATTAAAAAATTGTAAATATTTTTTATAAACTGATCTGTTTTTCATTTTACCTACATCTTTTTTCAAAATTAGTCTTTTGGTATCATTTTGTACTCAATGTCGATGCTCGTGAAAACATTTTCATGATCTTGTTCATTTCTAGAACTCTTTGTGATTTATAAAATGAGTTATCAAATTCAATATGTTCTTATGGCCATAGGGATACTATTCTAGTATATTAAGAAAGTTTGTATTGAATGATTCTGATATTAGCCTTTCACATATTTGTTTACAATATTCAAAATTATTTTATGCTTAATATCGTATGTATATTGTTGTATGCTTAATTTCAACTAAGTTTTCCAAGATATCTAAATTTAAAAAAGAACTTTTATCTCAAAGTTAACTCTAAAGTTATGAAATTTGCTATAATAACCGTCATATGCATGTTCGGCTAATTTAAAATATACGAATAGTAACTCTTGTCAAGGAAAATGTCTTGTGTATGGAGGTTAAATCAAAACGTACTGTTAGCAAACATGTTTTTCTTGCATTGTTTGGAATTTCGAAAATATTTTCTATAAATATTAATCAATCGTAAGTCTTGTATTTACACCTGAAACAGTTTTGTATTTTAAAGTTTTGTTTTGCGGTAATATAAATTTAATTCTTGACTTTTGAAACTACAAATTCTAAAATTGTTATAAAATAAACTTTCAGTTTCTTTTAATTGCCTTTCATATCTTAATTTCATAATGCATCGCATTAATTATTTCTGAATCAAACTTTAGACAATGTCAATGGTTATTAATTTAAATCTCTAACATTTCAGATTTTTTACCGTAGTCTGTGTAGATATATTAAATCTGTTCGTTGCATCCATTTGCAATTAATCTTTAAACTAACATTTCATTCATGTTAAATTTTAAATTAAAATGGTTACAGTAAGATTAATGGTGAACTTAATATTCTAAATATTTGCTACTTCGACTTTTTTAATTTTATGTAAAGTTAACATTCGCGGATAAAGCATACTTTGATTGGCTCGGCCGGCCAGCCAATCAAATTGTCTTTCGATTCTCGGAAAGCATTTGATCATCGTGCTTGATCACCACGGTGATCAGTATGCTTTTAGAGAAAAAGCGATGTTCTTTAAAGTTAAGTATAAAATAATATGCATAAAATTCTATTCGAATGTTTCTTTTGTTGAAGGAAAACGTGAATGGATGCGATGAATGTTAAATAATCTAAATGTAGGGTAGGTCGCATTTTCTTTTTCCAATAACATGAGAAACTCTAGGGTTCTGAATTATCAGCTTTTCAGTAAAAATAATTTTAAGTTCTTTTAAATTAATGGAATATTAAACTATCGCATATTCTGTTAAATTTCGCATTGAAATTTTATAATGAATTTTCAATTCTGTAAAATGCATTAACTAGTACAAATGTTTTTTCCTAGTTATAGAAATTTATGCTGCATAAAATATTCCAACTGAAGTTTATTAATTTAATGTTAAACGAATGCTTTACTTATGAAACTGAATTCTTCTTAAGCCAATTTAATTTATGTAATAAGCCTTTGCTGCTTAATACCTGTACTGAATTCTTCATACATTTATATTGCACTTTTTTATGTTGTAATAATCCTGTAAATGACCTGTTCTTGTATATCAAACATGCAAATAAAATTTTGTGTACTTTGAATTCCATTTTGTATTTAATTTCTGAGTATTATTTACTCCTCTGACAAATTATTCGATGGGAGACGGCTTATGGAAATCATGAATTCAGTTTATGAATTTGTCAGTTTAAGACGGTGCATACATCTAATTCGTTAGAATATTGAATTGATTCAAACGAAAAGTAGAAATGCTTAAGATGAATTAATAGTTATGTTTATATCCTTTACTTAAAATCCTTTTATTAATTTAAATAAAAATATTTGAATTTGTTAGTTTATTGATAAGATTGTAGGCATGAAAGTTGGTCGTGCTTTAGAAGTATAGTAGAATTTGGTGAATTGCAGTTCTTCTCTGGTTCTTTTTAAGTTTTTCCATAGAAATTTCTATGTATTTAATTGGAATTTATCTTCATTCGAATTTGAAATCAAAAATTAACTTCCTCTATTCCTTCCCGATTGCAAGTGGATAAATTTGGAAAATTCTTTTCGTTAAATTGTGAATAAAACGTAGCATTTTGAGAAAAATGGTGAATTAATGTATGTTGCAGTGACCTAGTGTTGTTGCTTCTTAATTTTTTTCAATAATGAAAATGAAACCCTTTAGCAGCTGATTATTCAGAATTCTTAAGTATTAAATTTAGAAAACGTTTTCCAAATTTTAAATGAATATTTAATTTTCATCCGTTCTGAATTGTATTATACAATTTAAAACAATCGTTGAAATTACAACTAAAAATTCGCTATATAAATTACTACAGTAATTTATTTCGATGCATACAACTCTTAAGAATTCATTAATAGAATTCGAAACTGAAGAGTTAGTTTATTTAAAATGCCTTGAAGGAATTCTTGTTCAATTTTAAATAAAACTGCAAAACCCAATTTACTTTGATACCCGTTATGAATTACCTTATTTCAAATGCATTCATATTCCACTTCTTATATTGTAACTCTTATAAACCATCTGTTCTTGTATATCAAACTTCCAAATAAAACTTGTGTATTTCTAATTCAAGTTTTTAATTACCAAATATTGTGATCTTTTTTCAGATATTTGTTAGTTTTGATAGTTAAATATTCTCTAGAAACTACATTGCTAATATATCCGTACTCTAAATTTAAGATGGTGCATCCATCTGCATCGTCTGAGAACTATTGAATTTGATATAAAATAAAAGTGAAAATTCTTAAGATGAATTACTAATTTCCATCCTTCATTTTTTTTAGTTTCAAATTAAATATAAATCAATAGCCAATTTCATCTTAAATGTAAATCAATCTTTACCTAAAATCTTTTTATTAATATGAATATTATTGGAATTTATTTGCTATTTTATTGATAGAGTATAAACATGACGAAGTAGAAGTGTTGATTCATCTCGCTGTTCTAATGATAGTATACATGAGAAATGACCTGAACTGTTCATATTCTAGAAACGCAGTAAAATCTGGAGAATTCGAATTTTTCTTTACCATTTTAAAAATTTCTCTTTATTAATTTTTAGAATATCAAATTCAAAGTTTATAATTACTATTTTACCTTTTTCTTCGTGACCGCAAGGGAGAATTTTTGAAGCCCTTTTCTTAAGAAAAAGTTTATTACTATTTTTTAAGTTTTGAATGAGTTGGATGTGAATTGTACAGTTTATGTTTCGGTGCACTATTCCGCATTTTCCACTTCAAAATTTATATAAAAATAAGTTAACATTTTTTTACTACTTTATTAAAATCTTTTATTATATATATACAGATGCATTGCCCCTTTTTATTTAAAATCGTATTTTTACCTGGTTATGTTGCTTTTTATTTTTTTTCGATTTATATATTGTGGATGATTAGAATTCTGCAATTAAAATTCGACTCGCTTCTCTGAGCTGCAAATTTATGAAGGTGTTCTACTCCTAGTAGCCAAATTTTATACTGTATTTAAATCTTAACCAAAATATTTAAATATTTAGCAAAAATGTTAGGAAGTTTCCTTTTTAAAGTGAAATATCATGACTTTAACCAGGAATCGAAAGGCTATCTCCAAGTTTATATCCATATTTAAACCGCCATAAAATGTCTTTATGAAATAAATTTACCCTCTATATTTCTGAATGCCGGAGATAATACAGCAAATATTGCAAAATATCAAAGGAATTCATTTTATACATCAACATGCTTCAAAAATATTACTGTAAATTGAAAACAGGGAGGAAAGCGAAGAGCACCCAGATGGTTCTCAATCATGATTATATAACGTAACTGTAATTTTGCGTAAATGTGCATATCTAAAGGCATTTTACGCATGCGCAGCTTTAACGGTGTATATAATGGAAGATTCTATTTAAAGAGGACAATGAGCATTGATATCTAATACTAAGACTTTTCTTACTTGTATATGCTAACTTAAATATTTATTTTTATAGAAAAATATTAATTTTCACTAGTAATAATTACTAAAACCCATTTATCCAAAAAAAATTAGAAAATAAAATCTACTAAAAATTTCGAAGCACTTGAAATTCATTTTTGTCATAAAGTCTAATAGAACGAAAATTCGAAAAGGGAATTTTATTTCATAGTTATAATGCTGAACATAGAATTTATAAAATTAGGTAACAATTTATTCAACATGTTTAATGAATACTTGAATAAGCTCTTTTAGTGTGCTTAAAAAAACTACAGTATCGCATTTATTTTTTCATTAATTGTCGTTGATATTTTATTAGTAAAATGGTAGTCTAATAAATTAGATTTAAAAAAACCTGCATATTTTACTGTTAAATAAACCTAATGTACAGTCGCGGAAAAAATTGCCACCCAGATTTTGTCTGGAATCATTCTATGTGAAAATGAAAAAACACTGTTGGTAAAAGATGTTATGCCCAAGATTTTCGCAGTGATTTTCCTACGTATTTGAAATTGTACAAGTAATATATATATTTAAAATAATACGGGAAAAAAGGAACCAGTAACCCAGCCTGAACCATTGGTTCGATTTCGCCAGTTTCTATTTCACATAAAAAGTCATGATCCCTATATAAGTTATCAATAATGCTTCTTCCCCCAACTACTCCCATTTCGAAAGTTATCGAGTAATAAAACTATAACGCAGCCCACCGATTATCTCAGTTTCCACCTGATAAACCTGACCGATTAATGTCAGTTTTATTCGAGAAATAATTTCGCCGCTTCGAATGCATGTATAGCTTATGCTCTGTTTATTTTTTTTTAAATATTTTTGACTTGTTATGGTAAAATACAATTGACATGTCTAAATTATTATTATTTGTATGGTGCGTGGAAGAACTCTGTCCACTCTCTGTATGATACTCTGCTCACTTAAGGGATGATGCCCATAACATTGATAAAATTCTACTCTTTAATCAAGTATCTTTATTTGAAAATGGAAACTTAAACGTGGGTGCAATTCAAGCCTAAAGTTGCGTATCATTGTAGTGTGGTTGGCAATCTCTTAGTGTTCGACTGTTATAGATTCATATGTGTCTGATGAAAATGGTCTTGATCCTTTAACACCTTCCATACTTGGCTTTGGTGACCCTGTAGTAAGGTCTCGGCATTGGAACCGAAATGTTTTAGGTTCCAGACATGATTCCGTTAAGAACCGTCATGTACGCGGGTCTGGTGCATGTTAAATCCATCGGGGCCAGACGTCCTCCCGCTGGTGTAGTATTGAAGCTTGGAATGGGGCATCAGCTCAGGTGTCGTCCTCGCCATCTGACCGTGGTTCAGAATTACGAGGTCCATCACAAAATACCTCTAGTATTGCTTTAAAACAGAACGTTAATATAACTAAACTAAACCAAACTTGTATGGTGTGTGAACGGCTGCCACCGAAGGTGGCTATTTTCTTTTAAGCTATTAACATAAAAAATATTGATTAATCTTTAGTTTAACTGAAAGGAATTCATTTTGAGTACTGATGATTTACATTAATTATCGAATTCTGGGGGGTATAGTCCTATTTTGCTTTTCTGCTAGAATCAGAGCTGTCAGTATTAAGAAGATTCTGTCTTTTGTTTTTTTCCAAACGTGTCATAGTTGCTCAAACCGGGCACTTCTCTTTTAGAGCCGAGTACTTCCATTTCGTTCATTCACTTAACGTCAGATCACTTAAATTAGTGAGAATGATATCATATTTTTTTAATTAGTCGAAATAATCTAAATGCAGTAAGTTACAAATGACAATTAAATATTTAAGTATAAAACTTCGTTGATCGTGTACGCCGAGTAGCATGAGGTTGTCACATGTGAATTCGTGAATTATTTCATTATAAAGATAAGACTCATTGACAGTCTACCAAGACCAAGATATTTCTGATAGTTAATTTATAAATAATTTAACAGGAAAGACAGCAGATCCATTGACTGTCAACGCAGAATGTCATGAGGTTGGCACGTGCTAATTTGATTTTTTTAATTATAAGGATAAGAGACCCTTAACCGTATATTGGATCAATATGTTGATTATAATTTATGAACAATTAGACATTAAAGACAGAAGATTCATTGACTGTCTACGCCGAATAGCGTGAAATTGGCACAGATTAATTCATGAATTATTTCATTATAAAGATAAGACTCATTGACGGTCTTCTAAGAGCAAATTAAGATTGAAACATTGTAATTTTTGAACAATTCTATTATGAAGACTGGAGATTTACCGACAATATCCCAGAGAAACATCATGTTATCACGAGGTGAATACCAGAAAGACCAAGATTAGCTCGGCTTTTTCTGTGTGTGTGTGTGTGTGTGAAAAATCATGTTTTTTTAGAGGAAATATTTTGATAAGGATCGCATACTGATTTCAAATGAATATTTTTAATTAATACCTACATTATGAACTGGCCAATTAAATAGAAAAAACCTAGATGCCCTTAGTTTAACATTTTATTTGAATTGGTAAATACAACAATTGCATTGTTACTATTGGATGCGAGTCGAGCGCATTTATATTCGAACACTGTGATATAGCGCTATCTCACAAAATTTTGAAGTACGAGTAGGTTATCATCCTATGGCAACAATACTAGTACCATAAAAATTTACGAGACGGCGCTATATGACATTGTTAGCAATAGAGCAGATAGAAAAGGACTATAATAGTTAGTTAAAAAAAATATGTATTTTGTGTGTGTGCAAAATTGAATTATTTCAGGAAAGACTCCTATATCGATAAACTTAAAAAGCAAAACCAAGTATAAAACTTGATCTACATCGTTAGAGCCATTTCCGAAATACACGAAATAAATTTATATATATACAAGAATCATTGGTTTAAAGATACAAGATATACGAAATATTTAATTGTGAAATAAAGAGATTACACAAATGAAACATGTAACAACTTGTGAACAATGCTTTATTTCTTTTCTTGCAAGTGAAAGAGCAAAACATGATGAAAGCTCATCAAAACTACATAACGTGAAATGCGTATACTGTTAGGAAACAACAAAAAAAATCTGTACAATACACTTCCCGCGTAATTGCAAAAATCTACATATTATGTACATATTATGAATCTCTAGTGCACATTATGCACCATTCCCATTATTAATGCATTATTCATCATTAAGTGCAGAACAATATGCATCAAATACAATTTTCAGTAACGAAATGTATATGTAAATTTTTTCTCTCATGTTTTAATTACAACTCATACGTTCTTTGATGACTATACCGATGAGACGTATGCTTTGGCACTCAACGATTTCACGAATAAGGACTAGCTACTTAGAAACATGGAAAGACTAGCATGTTATTTCCAAACTTGACTTGATCAAGTTTGAAATACAATTTATTTCTGTTAACTACAAATTTGACTTAATAAAAATTGGAATCCAATTAATTTCTGTTAATTACAAATTTAAGTAATCAAGATTAAAATTCAATTTATTTCTTTAAATTGCAAATTTGACTTAATAAGGACTGAAATTAAATTTACTTCCATTAAATACAAATTTTACTTAATCAAAACTATTAATTTATAAATTAAAACTATTAATTGTAAACTTCATTTGATCAAATTAATTCTGATTAAATGAAGTCAGTAATTCAGATTAATTAATTCTAAATTCAATTTTAGTACATTAATTACTGCAAGGAGTTTATTTTTGCTTTAGCGGTGGGTATCTAATTTTTAATATCTTATTAATTTAGCAAAAACACTAAAATCTTAAAAAGATAAATTTTTGAAATAACAAAATAAGCATTAATTTTTAAAAATTTCAAAATGTCAAGAATATAAATTGTGTGGCTAAATTTAGATCAGTACTGGAATAAAAGAAATTTTCCAGACGTTTATCATAATATACTTAAATATATGGGATTTGAATTTTATAACCGTACTATATATCGTTAACAAATTTAATTGAAAATTGAAAATTTATTCGACAATAATAACAATATCACATTTTTAATGAATCTGGTATTGTAAATTCAAATTGTTGAAATAACTGTTGACAAGAAAAAAGTAACTGTTAATAATAACTGTTGAAAAGAAAACAATTACTGTTAATAATAACAGTTTTCTGTTGAAACGAAAGCAATAACTATTAAGAACAAATGTTGAAAAGAAATAATTGTTAAAAAGAAATAACTGTTAAGAACAACTGTTGAAAAGACAATAATAACTGTTGAAAAGGAAACAATTTCGGTCGGTTTGTGATAAAAACGCATAATTGCATCTCCGTTTTCACTATTGTGCCATCTTTAAAGGATTATGCAAACTTCGTGTAAAATATTTAAATATGCGGGATGATGCGTTTTCATCGATACTGCCGTATGTTTAGAAAATTTCAACTGCAGAATCTAATTGTTTTTTTAAGATAGTATTTTCAACGTTGAGCACTAGGGTATATTATTTTTAAAAAAATAGTTGAAGAATTGTATAGTGCCTGGGTAATTAGAATATGATTTAATTGCTTTTAAGTACCACTGTCATTTTTTTATTTAATGAATATAAAGATAAATTTAGTTAATATTTTGTATTTATTTAAATAACTCGAATTTAAGCAATAATATGTATGGCTAAAATATGTAAAACTGTGTAAAAATTGTAAAAGATCTAAGATTGTAGTAAAAATGTGCAATCATTATAATTATTTTTAAAAATTAATTATACTTAAAAATTACCATTATTGAAATAAAAATAATTTATTAACGTGTCTAAAAAATGTAATCTAATTTAATCTTTATATTTAAAAATGTCCTATGTTTCATAGCAAATGATTCAATCCTAAAACAATAAAATTTACAAGTGGTTTTTGATTAAAAAAAAATGTGATTATTAATTATTTTTAACAATTTTGAATATTAATGGATAGATCATAATGATACTAATTTTCTGATTAAATGATTCAATCAATAATCGTAAATGAAATATATTGCTTTTAAAACAAGGTAAGGTTCCTTTTTAAAATAAAGTAAGCAATGACACTGTATTTATTTGCAAAGTTATAGTAACAGTGATGAAAAAAATATATAAAAAATGCCTCATTTTGTTCTAAAAGAGTTGTATTTTTACCCAACTTGGAATATCATAATTACAGATGAATAGTCTGTAATTAGTATTAAGTCAAATTTGCATCTTGTAAATAATATAAAGTAATAATGAAATGGTTTATCGATAAAACTAAATATTTAGTATGGTATAAAATGCAAAACTGTGAAGGTTAAACAAAAAAATGTTAAATGGTTAAGTATTACACTCAAACTTTGTGTATTTATCAAAGTAACCAAATAATTACTTCTAAACAAAACTTATGTTGTACAATACTGCATCTTTATAGTTTTAAATATTTTAAAACAATACTGTAATAATATTTCAAAAAAAAGAAACTAATGATCTTTAAATATGTTTTCACATAAAAAAAGCAGAGCATAAACAAAATGATTGGTTTTTCAATATGAATTAAAAATAATAATAAAAGATTTCAAATACATGAAATAAATGTACAAAATAATGAGAAGATGTCACAGATAAACAATAAAGAAACAAAACAAGATATTATCTGTAAACAAATTTACAAATAATTTCTTTCATAACAAAAAGAATTTTCAAATGGAGAAAAATATTCATTATTTATCTGATTATTTGCATTGAAAATATTTGATCAGTAATTCTGTTGAAAAGCTATTTAGATTATAAAATTTTTCTTTTATTCTTGTATGATTAGATTTTATTTTCAAACATTTATTAATTTTTAACTTTGTTTAAAAAATATTTATATAAGTATTTATCAGTTGCACTTAATTCCGTGCCTTCCTTTAAAAAATGAATGAAATTAATTCTGTGTTTCTAAAATTTACTAAAAGAAATTAAAGAAGGATTGATGAAAAATGTCCTATTTATTTAAATTATTCTAAAAAATTTTTAAAGATACTGGAAAACAGATTTTTTTTATCTAAATTTTCTTTTGAATTTGAAGCAGAATTACGTGCTGATCATAATAATAATCTAAAACAATCCATTTAAAATACAGCGTAAAATGTAATCAATAAGAGTAATAAAGAGTTTCAGTTATTAATACGATTAAGTAATTATATATTCTCATAAGCAGCAAAGTATAAATGCAAAACTTTTACATAACAATTGACAAATGGCTGCAATAGTTCTGATCAATCTTCGGATTAAATTAATAATGATACTAGATGTTGCATTTTACTTCAAAAACAAATTTTAAATAAAATTCAAATTTCTATTTAAACATCACATACAGCTTATAACAAAACATTTGATCTATACATTTATTCAGTGATAAAAATGCTCACATAAAAATGAACACAAGTTTCAAATAATGCTGAAAAATAAAAGAGCTAAGGTTTTCTGCCAAAACTTGATTGCACCTTCAGAAATTCTATATATAAATATTCGATTCATGAGTCTTCCGATCTTCACAATTGAAAGCAAACATATTTTAGTGTCTTCTATTGAACTGATTGCACTGAATTTGTCTCCTGTCCAGAAACTTCGCCTGATTTTGGCGTACAATAAAACCGCTTGTGTGCGAGAAAATTTGAAAGATAATTGAAAGATATGTCACAAGATTTACAATATTTTGGCCCCGCTTTAGAATTAAAATTGCCCGAAGGACACTGCCCTTCTTCAGAAAGTGGCCTCTTGACGCCTTTCGACGCCGTGGCACTGTCTGTAGTCGGTGATTTAGGTGGTGGTGACACCGTTTCAGTTTTCAACATTAAGGCCTTGTCCTCTACTCTTAACTGTTGTTCAGCTTTGTTCAAAATACCATTAACCATAGGTTTAACATCAACACTTGACGAGCTGTTACTATGTTCGGTATTACTGGCGCTGAGAAATGAGTCATGAGGAGTCACACGACTTATAGGTTCATTTGAATCATTTTGTTTCGAAGGAGGTTCAACGCTCGGTCGACTATTGACGATATTGGACATTGTTTGTGTGGATACTAAATCTTTGTGGACCAGCTTTACATGTCTTACAACATTTCCTTTATATGATGACGAATACCCGCATATCTGGCACCAGTGAGTCGTGTCCCCAGTAGCAACCGTGTCATCTGGTACAGCCTTAATGGCCACTACTTCCGCCGGAAGTATGGCAGGTGGAAGACCAGCAACTGGACTGACAGCCATAGATGCTTCCCCTTGAGGTGGTTCCGTGGTTATTACCGATTTGATTCTGTCTAGGTTCATTCGTGAGCCAGGTGATTTTCGACTGGCACATCCTATTTCAGCACCACCTTCATCCATGCATAATATATAAGCCTCTTCAGGTGTGGAGCTGTTTTTGTCAAGGTGGATTCTAATATGAGTTCTCATTCCTCTCAATGTGTGGCCTTTATATCCACACAAAGAGCATCTAAAAGATTTGATGCCAGTATGAGTTACCAAATGTCTCTGGGCTGCACTCAGTGTAGGACAATAAACATCACAGTAGGGGCATTTCCTTTGCACTACACAGGGGTGCTGTCTGAGCAACTCTTCGGTGGGATAGGCATTCTTGCACTTGCCACACTTGAATTCGTGGGTATTTCGAGAGAAAGAAGGGATCAGGGCAACTGGATGAGGGACATTCATATCCCTTTTAGGGCAATAGTACTGCTGATGCGCTCTGAGGTTGTCGATGGAAGTGTACTTGATCCCACAAGCCATGCAGTAAAACTGAAGCATGGCAGCACTGGGCTGTTGACTAGGAGAAGTTTCTCGCGCTTCGGCAATATCTGGAACCGGTGGCGTTCTAGCGTTGTTAACTCTAGGTGATGAAATAGGACTTTTCTGGGAAATTCGAGGTGCTGTAAAAAGAAATACAAATATTAATTTCCTCTTATTCAAAATCATTGCGGAAGGAAAAAGACAGGACATAGAGTAAAATGTAAAATACTGACAAATTATGTATTAGATAAAAAACGCAGTAAATTTTCTACATAATTATCATTTCCTGAGAATCAATTCTATTGCAGCATTAAAAATAAAATAGTGAGATAAAAATCGTGAAATATTATTTAAAATCATTACATTCTCAAGTCTTTTAGAAATATTTGTAAAAATATCAAGCTAATTTTCATGCAAAGATTTTAGTAGATACGCCCTCTTTGGTGATTTTCTAATTTTACATACCCTCTAAAAATATATTTGGCTCTCCTGAAAGTTTAGTTTTATTATATAATATATTATATATTTTATATATGTAATTTAGAAGTTATAATAATGATATGTTACTTACTCAGTTTTTTTTAAATTTTATTAACCATTTTATAACGATATTTTTTTTTCAAAAATATCAAATATTTCTCAAACAAAATATAAGTTGAATATAGTTTTACTATTACATATGTATAGCTCATCCGTCCAAAACTTTCAGAAAAAGGACTTGGCAGTTAATGGGTTAACAATAAATAGTATGTGCCTTCCTCTTTTAGCACAACACATCTATTTGATACCACTAAATAAATTGTGAGATAGATTTAATTCAGTTCAAAAGAATATATTTGCAAAATTTTATATGCTGGTTATAATTACTTGTAGAATTTTCAGTTGAAGAAGTATTATTATGATTTTACCCTTTATTTTATGCAGAAGAGTCCTTAATTATATTTTGTTCAAATTATTAATATTTTCGAATATTAGTCTGAACGTTCATCCAAATTAATAATCAGCATTTAATAATTTCAAAATAATGAAAGCCGGCGTCCTGGCATAGGGGTAGCGCGTCTTCCCCGTGATCGGAGCGTTCTGGGTTCGAGTCCCGCTTCTGGCATGGTTGTTCTTTATCTGTTATATCTGTGAGATGTGTGAATGTGCCCGCCTGTAAAAAGGGGTTGTGCAAGCGAATGTGATGTGTGAGTAGCTAAGACCTAATCTTGGCCCTATTCGGCGCTACTAAAACAAGAGACGCCCCCTTGACTTAAAATCGCTGACTTCGTCAGCGAACTTGTCCATGGCAAGTGCCATTATAAATAACAACAAAATAATGAAGCTATTCCAGGTTTTAATTTCAGTCTCATATATAATATATTTAAAAGTAATGAATCAGTTTCTTATAGATGATTGTAGAAAAATAATATTTTAGACACTATTAAGCAAATTTTATTCTACCTGATTCCTCTCTTTCAGGAGACTCAGGTTCATCTGATTTGCCCCTCTCAGGTGAATTGACTTCCTGCTTTGGTTGCAATCTAGATGCACAGTATCTATTTTTATGCACCAAATAGTTTTCATACTTGTAGAAAACTATATTACATTCTTTGCATTTACTTGTTCCTTGCTTTACAAGTACTTGTGGTGGAGGCAATACTGGCGCCACAGTTGGTCCATTTGAATCCAATCCTGATCTGGCAATGAGACTTAAATCTGCTGCTGGGTTAATGAGCGGTAGAATTGGCATAGACGGACCACCAACTGGTACCGGGCAGCTTTCTTCACTTGAAGACGAGGCGGATGAAGAGGGTAAGGAAAAGTTTGAACTTCGAGATCCTGAGAAGAAATTAAATAAATTAGATTTTTTTTAAAGATTATACAATTGATAAAAAAATGGTTTTGATTATGTGTGAAATTCGTAATTGTATGAGTCTATTTAAAAAGTATACAATTGATAAAACAATGGTTTTCATTATATATGAATTTTGTAGTTGTATGGGTCTATTTAAAAATTATAGAACTGATAAAACACTGATTTTGATTATGTATGAAATTTGTAATTGTATGGGTCTATTTAAAAACTATACAATTGATAAAACAATTATTTTGATTTTACAAGAACTTTGTAATTGTATGGATCTATTTAAAAATTATATAACTGATAATGATTTTGATTATACGTGAACTTTGTAATTGTATGGGTCTATTTAAAAATTATATAACTGATATAACAATGATTCTGAGTATATATGAAATTTGTAGTTGTATGGGTCTATGTAATTGTATGAGAATGAGCTATAAAATTATTGTTGAACTTGTTCTAATTTATATAGTGTTATAATATTATATAGTGTACTGTGCCATGTCTTATTATATAGTGTTATTTAAATAGTTTGTAGCATCTTGTACTTTCTGGTTATATTGTACAGGAGAACGAGCCTTGACAGAAGTTCCATATCAGTGTTTTGTCACCAAAACAAGATTGAGAATTTATGTGTACCTAATGTTTCTATAATGATGCATATATGAAAATAAATTCACATTCTACATGAGTTTCTATTATAAATTCATCCGTAACAATTACTGTCACACAGACTTTCTGTTATCCATCTTACATGATAAAAGTGGGATTAAAAAAGACGGAAGTACATTCAATGCCAAGAAATATCTACTCTTTGACATTTAATTTTTCAATGAAAATTAAATTTCCATCTTGGTAATAATATATCGGCTTAGTTTGGTTATTGTGCTTGCCTTACAAATAAATTTGGCAACAAGTTCAATTATCTTTGAAGCACATTTTGGAAAATATGTTCTTGGAATTTTCCCATGCCTGTTAAGCGTGCTGGACAAAAAATATTAAGTTACTTAATGGAAATAAGTATTTTAAGAAAGAATAACATAACGTTAATAACATAATAAGTAACTTAAGAAAGAATAACATAACGCTAATAACAATAAGTAACTTAAGAAAGAGTAACATAAGAAATTTTAAACATGGAAGTTTTTCACCTATCTATTGAAATATAATTACCATTATCTGGTGATGGTTTTGGCATTATTGCTTTATCAGATTCGCCTTCTTTCTTTTTGAAACTCAGATCCAATGGTTTTTCAGGGTCTTCTTTGCTTGTATGCTTTGGAGATTTGCTCGGATTTGGTTTAACAGCTTTTTCTTTCGTAATTTTTGCCGGTTTGACCTCCTCTTTAGCTGCATCCTCTCCAGACAGTGGAGAAGATGCAGAACTAAGTTCAGCAACGGTTGCTCCAGGCATTACGGTATAGGTTGGGATAACATTACCACCTTGAGAATCAGAAGCACTGTCTGGGGTAGTAGATGGATTTGGGATAATAATATTTCCTGCGGGAATCAGTCCAGCGGCTGGTGACAATCCACCTCCTGCCACGTAAGAGCATGGTACTAGTATTAAGGGGCTGGTGGAAATGGCTGCATATAAAGGTTGATTGAGTACCATATTAAAGCCCTTTGCATCAGATTCTGTTGTGGCAGTTGAGTTTTCTGGAGATCTAGGCTGGTTTGGTAGATTGACTGGCTGTTGCTGTGGAGTCTGTAGCTGTTGCTGAAGTTGCTGACCAGAGCTCGGAGATGTAGATGGATTTATGGTTTTGTGAACATGCCTTGTACTGCAATAAAATTCTTTGTGTACCTGTTGGGAAAATAATAAAAAGTTATATTTTTATTTCATTTATAAAGTAAAACGCTAAATATTTACTTTCTTTATTAAAAGAAAGGAAACTATGAGCAACAAAACCTATTTATTATTATTCATATATATATATATATATTCATTTTATTTAAATTCTGCCTTTTTATTCATTGTATGTAAAGTCATATCACTGACTCTCAGACTCGCGCTAAGGCAAATGAATAAATAGTACTGAATGACCAAACCGCCGCAATAGCAACACAGGTGGGAACTATGGTTGAGTCCTAAGGTACACGGAACATACTTCCTTAGGGAACGGTACAGCCCTTCCCTAAGGAAGTATGTTCCGTCATCGAGGGGAGGAGGCAGACCCAAACATTTTCGTGTACTCTCCAGGGTGGCGAGAACCAACCACCATGCTGGAAACTTCTCATTCTCATTTCGAGGTGCCCTCCGGGGGGGGTCTTTTTATATAAATAATGCATTCATTCTGCTAAACATCATTTGATATGGCATAATGGATTGAATAATGACGAATATACTGTATATCTTAAACTCAATTCAAATAATATTCTTAATTAAGAAATATTACAACTTTTCAACTTTTGAAAAGCGTTTTTAAAATTACTATTAAAGCAAGACAATTTATAATATTAATATTAAAAAAACATTCTAATATTTGATTTCAAATATTCCTATATAACCTTAGAAAGAATTCTTCAAAGTAATATCGTAAAATGACCCAGAAAAAAAATTAATAAATCTAATTGAAAAGGTCACCTTTAAACATTTATTAAATTGATGTTATTTTCTATGGATAATGAATATTCATTTTAATTTTAAAGATATAATCAAAGATGGCATTTTGTCTGATAATAATACATATTATTATCATTAATCGTTAATTTTACCTGATAATTTTTGTACGAAGCGAATTGTATATCGCAGTTTGTACAATAACGAGCCATTGGAGGTGTTGGCAACGGCATGTCAGCATGTCCATCTGCACTTGGTGAAGCTCCGTGCATACGAACATGACGAGTCAGACTAGCTTTCTTGTCAGATGAGTAACTGCAGTATGGACATTTGAAAAGACGAGTAAGTCTTGTTGATGCTACAGGAGCATCATTTGCTGAAGTCATTCGCCTTCGTTTGGCAAGAATAGGAGACTCATTGCTTCCGACGGTCTCTTGGTGGAGATTTTTGGCACATGGAAACTCTTTCTGGAGTTGTTTCTCTCTATCTTCAAATGTTGTGGGACTTTCGATTGTTCTGGAATCTGTATATAAAAAAAAAGCAATAACGTTAATTGTGATGAATTTTATGATAAATTTTGAGCGAAAACCCCAAGAGATAATAGCCAAATATTTATGCTATTATAAATAACTGAAATTAAATTCAAAATTATTGTTATTGATACCTATTTATTTATTTTGAAATAGTCAATATGTCTATAAAGAGAGGAGATCCGACAGTTAAATTTTCTGAGAGAAAAATAGAGCTTTTCCTTAAATGAAAATTGCATGATTTAAACTTGAGAAATAATAACAAGATTAAAATAAAATCATATTCCAAGTGAATAAATAAAATGTCTAAATGTAATACAGCACTTCACTTGTAATGTTGTTGCGCATATTGCCGATTTTTTTTAAATAATTTTACGCACCTCTTATCATACTGAATTTTTTACTTCATTTTCAATTTTTTTCTGAATACTTTGCTAAATAATACTTGGAATTAAATGGAGAATATTACTAATTCTCCAAATTTGATAATTATTACTTAACTTATTTAATATTATTTATCAGAAATATTACTAAAGTAATAATAATTTACCTTTTTCCAAATTAGATTCATAGCTTAAAATTTTAATGATAGAAACTGAATGGTTTCTAATCTTTCCTTGTAAGACAAAAGACAAACGTCAATTCAACAATGGTTACTGATTGTTAAGTATATAACTTTCTTACTAATACACAATATGATAACTTATTGCTAATGCTTTGAGACATGGAAATATGGAATCATAACAAAGCACTCCTTGAAACCCATTATCGCTACAGAAATAGAGTTACAATTCCTAACTTGATTTCATTGAATGACTGAGATGAAATTTTGAAACATAAGTATCATTAGCAACTTTATCCAAAGATACTCTTACCCATCTACACCATGGCACGTTTGGATGAGTTTAGATACTTTGAAGCGACTTTCATTAATTCTCACAGATTTTTAACTTTGTGGTGGAAACTAACTTTGAATAGATTAAACATGCTACGAGGAAAAGTGGTTCAGATGAAATATCTCTCATTGAAAGGTGTTTAAAATGAGAAAAAGCTTATTTTCATTCTTTCATAGCGCATATATATATCGTATAATATCGTACAATATTAAACAATATTCGTAATATTGTATAATATAGGTGAATATTGTATTATACAATATTGGACAATATTGTGTAATGTGGTTCAATATTGTATAATATAACATCACACAATACTGGGCAATATTATGCAAAATACTATTCTACCTAGAAGTATGCATGCCAAAGTATAAACTCGCAATATATATATATGTGCTCGATTTTTATCTTTTATTTTCTGAACAAGAAATTCAAAAAGTCACCGAATTATTGGATGGGATTCAGTATGCAATTCTCAAACAAAAAATTGCAAATGCGCATAAAATGTTTAACTAACTTGTTCACTGAGAAGGCGTTTCATTAAATGCTGTTACATATAGAATTGAAAATCAATCTTACTTAATTATTTTCATTTAAAATAATTGTAAATTATATAAATTCAGAATAACTGTAAAAATGTGCAAGAGAAATTCATTTAAAGATATTATAGAGATTAGCATATTATTGTGAGAAGAAGATTAAGTATTTCATTTCATAAATGTAATATCCTAGGGAATCATCATTTTATTTATTTATTATCCATAATAACAAACATATATTTGATGATTTAATTTCGCTAATAATAATTACAGTTCCTGTTGAAATGCATACAATAGCCATTAAGATCTATATCTCAATAGTAAAAATTAGAAATAGTTCTACAGTTTCATTTTATAAAATGCATGTTTCGCAATGCATTTTTATACATATTTTTAGGGAAACATATTTATAAATATTACAAAAAATAGTTATATACTGTATCGGATATTCAGTTTATTTCAAAAGTCTATTTTCCAGAAAATTCCTAAAAATCTTTATTATAAATAACAAAATATAGAATTTTATATCATATTCCTATAAAATGGCAGAACAAGTTTCATGTAATCATGTCAAAAACATCTTGAAAAGATTTTATAAATATCTGTTTGGTACATAGGAATATGTTTAAAATTAAAACATACTCAAATAGTTTTACACTTTTTATTTACTGATCACGTTCCTGTCACATTCATTGAAGATTCATAAAATTTCCATTTGATTTTAGAATCTTCTCTCATGGAATTCTTAAATTAATAGCATTTCACTCCTTTTTTTCTCTTTATTTCATTTAAAATTTTTTGTTAGCCAAAAGATTGTATTATACAGATAGAGAATGTGATGATTTAATTACAAGGTCCCGGTAAGTAGCTTTGTCTATTCTCTTTGTAAAATTGAATTCATTTTAAAATACGTGAGGCAATAGTTTGAATATCGTTATTGATATCATTATAAAATTATAAATGATTAAAAAATTAATAATAAAATCAGTTTTATAACGAAAATTTCGAATTCTAGATAAATTTCATTATTAAAAATGTATCAAATAATTTGAAAAAGTGAATACAGAATAATTTTATATATATTAAAAAAATTATTTAATCTTTTTTTTTGGCATTAGAATTATGAGTCATTATTTTAAAAGTTCAAGATTTATCTAAAAAATTAAACAAAATTCATCAAATACTTTAAGTATTTTTTTTTTTTTTTTTTTTACAATTTGCTCAAAAAGAAAAACTAAAAAACATCAATGTAAAGAATAAGAATTCTTTTCATTGCATCAATAAAATCCGGATATTAATGCAAAACTGCAATCAGGATGTTTTCACTGATAGCACGACAAATTGTAAGTATTGAAAACTTTTATACATTTTTCCCACATTTTTCCAACAGATGGCAGCACAAGCCAAAATATTGATATGTAGAAACTAGCTTTTGAGATTCCAATCTCCCAAACACACACACACACACACACACACACTTTTTCTTTAGTTTAACGAGGTGCTAATAATTGCACAAATAAAAATCGCTTTTATTTTTATTTCTTATTTATTCCCTAAATAAAGTTCAATTTTATACCAACCATCTCCCATAACTGCTTTTTCACTACTTTAATTTTAAGGACATTTTAATCGAATCAGCTATAAGTCAACTTTAATTGATTAATGTAACCAAAAATTTAAAATTTGTTCTAATACCAAAAATATTTCAATTTTAATTCATGGGAAATTTTTAAAAAAATCCTTTAAAATGACAGGAAAAAATTAATTTTAAATTACAAAGAGCAAATTTAAAAATAAGCGCATATAGGCTAATGATGACAAATTGTGAGTGTTTATGAGTACAAATTGTTTATTTATGATTAATAAAATTTAAATATTTAACGTTTCCACATAATTACACTCAATTTGATTCAAGATTTTTATGTTACAGGAACTAAAGGACATAATTGTCAGGAACAAAATGTGAAATATAATAAATGTAATAAATCCCTTCAGATTAGTTTTTTATTACTTTCTAAATTTAATCTTTCTTATCAATTTTGCTAAAACTTTGAAATAAGAGAAAAGTTCGAACATATATTATATTAAATCTTATTAATAGCATTAAAGTGTGTAAAAAAAGATCTCAGTTACGACAATTTCTTTTGTGGATAAAATATTCTGATTTTTCTTCCATAATACTTATGATAAAGCAACATGGAAGTGCCAAATTTCAAAAACTGTTTAAAGTTCATATTGAATTTATCGAGAAAAACACATGCAACCACAAAATGACATCTGAATGAATAATTTCGCAGGAATTACCTGATTTAATGTTTGAGGAATTATCTTCTGTATCAGTATCAGAACTGATTGTTGTTCCAAATATTTTCCCTTGACAATAATATGTCTGATGGACTTCAAGAATTCGGCGACTGTTAAATGTTATATTACACACATCGCACTTGAACTGGCCTTCTGTAAAATAAAGAATTTTTTCTAAGAAAATTATAAATATCGTAAAAGTATTATTTCACTGATTAATCTTCCTTAACTTTATTTCTTAAAGTATTTTAAATATATATATATATATATATATATATATATATATATATATATATATATATATATATATATATATATATATATATATATATATATATATATATATATATATATATATATATATATATATATATATATATATTGGAATACAAAATTTCTAATTATTTTTCTTCCTTACATAAAAGTAATTAGAATTTTTTAATTATTCATTCCTTGGATGACAGCTAGATTCAGATTTAAATCCCAAATTTTATAAACAGTAATATCCATTTTTTTATTTCACTTTTAAGTACAATAAATTTTGATGCTTGAAATTGTAGCTGTCATGTTAAATATTAGTCTCCCGTTCCCGGTCAACAGAAAAATATCATTTGGGAAATCATTTCTTTATAATTAAAAAAACGCACTAATTTCCAATAAATAATGTTTGATTTTCGGATATATGAACATCTAATGCAATACTCTTATGAAATTTCTTAAAATGCTTTGTTGCAAAATAGCAACAAAAAGTTTCAGATATTATTAACGCAAGAGCAATTTTAAAAAATTGGGATACTTATATAACATAGATTATCCTTCTTTTATTGATTTTATCAGTTGACATTCTTAATTGTTATACTATTGTAATGAATGATAATATGGGGAACACTTATTTTAAAATTAAAATAGAAAATCATTACTATAATTACTAATGGGCATTAAACTTCCATTTCTAAGGGAAAAAAACAGTTTTGGCGGGAGCATACAGAGGCCATTATTTGTATATTTATATTCACATTTTATCTACAAATTCAAAGCATATGACTCAAATAATTTGTTTCAGCATCAATTTCCTATATCAGAGTAATAAACAGTTTTATGAAAAATAAGATTTCCATAAAATTATTTAATTTGTAAAAAGGCCATAACAATGCAATACATATTACATATCTTCACATGGAACTGTGCAATTTCCATAAAATTATTTAACTAGTAAAAAGGCCATAACAATACAATACATATTACATATCTTCACATGGAACTGTGTAATTTCCATAAAATTATTTAACTAGTAAAAAGGCCATAACAATACAATACAATATATATCTTCACATGGAACTGTGTAAACATTTTCTCTTTCTAAAATTTGAAACAATGGGCATTACTTCAGACTCATAATGACAGAAAAAAAAGATTTATGCTAATGTTTAATCAATATAAGTAACTAACAAACTAAAATTATTTATATTTGAATACTGAATGAAGATATTAAAAATTATCTTTTCGTTAATTATTTTTTAATTATTTGAAGATCACAAACATTTTATCGGAAAATTGATTAAGTAATCAATCTTGAATCAAAGTCTCGAAATAAATCTTTCTTGTCAAATTCTGCATAAAAAGCAAATTATAAATGTGTAATTAAGCAAACTGACACACAATATAGTAATCAAAATGGCTGTCTTCGGAACGATCGTTATTGTAAATGTTGCTAAAAAACATAAACACAAAACAAACTCTCTTCTAAATTACCAGAGACTGTGTCTGTAAGCGATCCACTGTATGGAAAGGCAGGTGGATAGTTACAACCGTTGAGGTAAGGCATGCACAGAGGTCCGTCTGGTTCATTTTGGGCCACTTCACTCTTGCTGATTTCCATAGACGTGGGCGATGCCGCAGAACAGTTAGGGGAAATAGGACTCGTTGGCTCATATTTGACGACAGAGTCACTTGAAACGCTTCCATTATGTCCTCTTGCCTAAAAGTTAAAAGAATATCTTATTTATTTGACCATATGTAAAATTTTAATATCCGGTCATATAAGATCGAAATTCTATGGAAGCTTACAAAATTTTTCAATATGTTTTATGAAAATCTTCGGTTGTCTAGTCTATATATTCCACAAAATCTACGTTTTCAACAAATTAAGAAACTCTGAAAGCTAGGAATTCTTTCTATTTCTTTTTTTTTTCTTCATTCAATGAATAAGGAATGTCCAAACTTTGTAAATTTATTAAAAGAAAAGAATACAGTCTTGCACTTTGTATGAAATAAATAAATAACAGCTCTAGAACTTTTTTTCTCCCAATAATTAATCTTAGTAATTGGGAATTATATAATTAGATTAATTTTTTTCTCCAAATTATAAAGAATAATCATAAATGAAGGAAATTCATCAAATGAAAGCAGTTGATATCCTTTAGAGTAAAATAACTTATATTGTAATAAATGCAACTAATTATTCACCTCAAGAAACTTTTTTCATTAAATATATGTCCTAAAAGATCTTACTGAATAAAAGCGAAATAATTTTTCTAATTTATAGAAAGCGTTCCTTAATTTCGTCTGGTTCTAGAACTTCTATTATCCCAATATTTAATCTTAGTAATTGGGAATTTTATTTATTTGACCATATGTAAAATTTTAATATCCGGTCACATAAGATCGAAATTGTATGGAAGCTTACAAAATTTTTCAATATGTTTTATGAAAATCTTGGGTTGTCTGGTCTCTATATTCCACAAAATCTGCGTTTTCAACAAATTAAGAAATTCTAAAAGCTAGAAATTATTTCTATTTCTTTTTTTTTTTTTTTCAATTTAATGAATAATGAATATCCAAATTTTGCAAATTTATTAAAAGAAAACAAAACAATCAAAGTACAGTCTTGCACTTTGTATGAAATAAATAAATAACAGTTGGAAGTTTCCAATTCAACACAGTTAAAATGCGAAGGAAAGACTCCAATAACACGACGGTTATCTATGTGGCATGATAGCTCATCCCAAAATTTTTTCTGGATGCTTGGTGTGAAATTTAGAAAGAATGCAGATATGCGTGTATGGTAAAAAAACTGCTTGTACTTTATTTTATTTTCATTTAATAGTCCTACAAAGTTGGTATATCTATTTATAAACAACCTGTATTATCACTTATAGATTTAACGTAGAATATTTCGATCTCAAATTGTTCAGGTGTCGCCATCTATTATGTCCCGATCAAACAATCAGATTAAAATACTCAAACAATAAATGTTTCATTATTTAAAAATTCATTCATACTAAAATAAAAATGAAATTCCAAGAATTATAAAGATATATAAGAATAGGATTACATCTCTATAATAATTCAGAAGCCTTCTGTTTGATACAAAATTACAGATATTCTACGTTAGAATATTTCAGTTTTTAAACAATAGATGGCAGCACAACTTCCACAATTCATCTCTGATGCTTCAATCACGAGTTTAAAAATATTTTCTTTTCTCGAAACAATCAGAAAAAATCTGTTTATTTTCTCGCTTTATTCTCTGAATCAAATTAATTTAACTTGAAATATTATCCGAAAATTGGCTAAAAAGTATAACAAAAGCGTACAATAAAGACATATTTTTTTAAAAACATAGCATTTTGGTTTAATCTCTATTAAAAAATAATAATTTTTTTACCCGCAATGCAATTATGAATTTAAAAGTTTCAGAACAAGCGCTTATAAGTTTTCTGTAATTTATCCAGAATTCAGAAAAATAAGCTCAATAGTTTATGGGTTAAACTTAACTTTTTCATAAACAAAAATTGGCTAAAAAGTATAACAAAAGCGTACAATAAAGACATATTTTTTTAAAAAACAAAGCATTTTGGTTTAATCTCTATTAAAAAAATAATAATTTTTTTCCCGCAATGCAATTATAAATTTAAAAGTTTCAGAACAAGCGCTTATAAGTTTTCTGTAATTTATCCAGAATTCAGAAAAATAAGCTCAGTAGTTTATGGGTTAAACTTAACTTTTTCATAAACAAAAATTGGCTAAAAAGTATAACAAAAGCGTACAATAAAGACATATTTTTTTAAAAACAAAGCATTTTGGTTTAATCTCTATTAAAAAAATAATAATTTTTTTACCCGCAATGCAATTATAAATTTAAAAGTTTCAGAACAAGCGCTTATAAGTTTTCTGTAATTTATCCAGAATTCAGAAAAAAAGCTCAATAGTTTATGGGTTAAACTTAACTTTTTCATAAACAAATTAAGAAGCATTCTCCTTTTTCTTCTAATTATAAACTTTATAAATACTGCTGTATTATTGCTCGTTTTTAATCCTATTTCCTCCACCAAAATAGCATCTTTTAAAAAGCAAATCGAGCTTTTATACTTCAAATTAGCTTTTAAATAACAAATATTAGAAAATATAGCTGAACAATTGAATAAAAATTATTTTCAAATGATTTTTTTTTTCAAGATCCACAATTTTTTAATAACTTCTTCATTATCGTCTTCGATATTCAAGTATGGATGCATTCTTAAATCGTATTTTATCAGATATCAAAATTGTGATTACATTCTCATCTGAATATTGATGACTTCTTTTTCGTAGGTCGGACACCTGTTCTGCATCAAATTCCATGTTGTTTCTCTCCTTTTCTCTGAATGCATCATCTTCTTGTGTATGTTGATCATTTTCCAATGCGTTCCTTGCAGGGATTCGGTGGAGTTTGTTCTTGTGCAGCAAATGCTTGGAATGTGTGCGTGGTTCGAAATCCTCCCTCTTGTCCTTGGCGGTAAAGCACAGAGGGGTCGGGCTGTTTGTCCATCGGTGGTTGACGAGTATCTCTGTGTCTGGGTCGATGTCTGTAATGATTCTACACCACACTGACGATTCTGTAATAAAAAAATTACCATGTTATATATTTATTGAAAATATTGAACGACATTAAAATAAATACATTTGCAACTCAAAAAAGATTATCTCTTAGGTGATAGAATAATTGTAAATCTTTATTAGATGGCATGTTACGAACTTCAAATTTTAAGTTAAAGAATTACCTTACAAATTTCTAGATATGATATAAAGTGATAAAACTTGTCGTAACCCTAAAAATATTTGACCTCAAGGTTTTAAAAGAATTGCTGGGCACTAGATATCTTGATTCTATAAAGTAGTTTTCGGGATTGAATAGCACGCATGTGAGCATTATCAGGACAAGATCAAACCCTGGTGAGGCTCTCAGACAAAGCAAACTTTTTATTACTCTTTCCCTCTCTACTTTATTAATAAAAGATATTGTACGATATCCTCACGACGTTGTTCGATGTTCTGAATGTCGGTCAATGTCGGAAAGATATTGCAAAAAAATGTTGTTCGGCAGTGTGTTCTAATAGCACAAAACTTCATTCATTTAATTTCTATGAAACATTTCACTTTAATTATTACCTAGAAGTTTTTAAGAGACAAATATAAAAATAAATTTCATTAACAAAACATTTAATTGCGGCACCTTCAATAGAATTGTGAATCAGTCACCAAATAATTTATAAATGAAATTTCACCTCACTAATCTGCACGCGAATGTGAAAGCATGAAACAAAACTGCAAAATTATGTTTCAAAATTTAAACGATATTTGATTTTAAGTTGAACCAGAACAGCCCACCTTTGGAAAGCAAATGAAAGTATAAAATGAAATTATCCTGAATCTCAAAAAATAAAATCATGAAGCTTCAAATATCTAGATAGCTGCCTATTTTGCTTGTATGACAACTAATCTTGATCATCAAATCAAAACCAAATGATCCACATGAAAAAAATCAGTTTAGATCCATGCTAAAAATTTTGACGTCTTTCAGCAGCATAAATATAATTATCTTTTCATTTGCGCATGTAAATACTACTCAGGCATTCATCAGCTTTCTAGGAATTCGGTTTACGGTTTTATAACTGTACTTGTATAGATCAAATCTGTCATCGGATTAATTGTCAGCTGGTATATTCATCTATAGGCATATGAACTAAAACTGTACAAAACTACAAAACTGTAAAATTACCTACGATGTTTGCATTCAAATTGTAGGCATGAATCAGTTAATTAGTAATTAATTAATCAGTTAATCAAATAAATGCTATTCTTAAAGATATACTTGATTATCTTCATTTCACTACGAAGCTAAATACAAGATTCGACTATGGTAAAATTCAACGAGAGAAGACTCCCTTTGTTAAGTTATTTGTAAGGCATTGTTTTTAAAATCATTAAATGTGTTTGATAAAATGTAATATTAAAAAGAATGAATAACTGAACATCTATTAAAAGTATTATTTAACGAATCTTTAATGCATTAAGGGCTGCGGTCAGGGGGTAAGTGACAACATGTTTTTCCTAAGGGATCACTTTTTTTTTGTCTGTAATTCTCATTTATTTGGCACATAAATTGTTTCAGTTTTATCAGTTTTTAGCTGCTTTTGATGTCCCTCTCATACTATCTAGATACCATTCATGTATGATATTATTTTATATCTGCAATAAATATGCTTATAAGATTCTTTCATTCTGCCACAATATTGGACAACAATATAAAATGCATTGTAGTGTCACACAGTACAGTGCGACATAGCTGTGAAAATAAAAATGCCCGTCTCACACACATGCACGACGCGACCCTCATAGTGCTATTACCATAGTGCATCGGTAGGCGACGTGGCATTGTGTAATTTAAAATAGTCTTGAAATAAAACTAAAAACAAAATAAAGAAATAAAACCTTTTCCTTAAGTGCTTAAAATTGGAAACTACTTAAAACAAGTAATATAAAATAAATTTTTACTTCAATTCCTACTTAGGTCAAAAAAGAAAATTTTTATTTTAGTTACTTTTTATTAAATAATTATCAAAAAAATATTAAATATCAAAAAATAAGTATAAAAAAATTATTGATTTTCGCACGAATGGACTCGCATTCTTCACCTTCACGTGAAAAATATTGAAATCCTTGCATTTTACCGATTAAGCTACTGCCTGTTAATTTCAATTTTCATTACAAACTGCTAAAACTCTATTTAAAGTATTATTGATTAATGTATTATGATATTGTAAAGTATTAATGATTTATTCAATTAATGAATTAATATTTAAAAAAACTGTATTAACATCAAATGTCATCCACTACAAGTTTTAAAAAAAATGTATTTGAACTTGAGTGGTTGCATAAAAAGTATTGAATAAAAATAATAAATAAAATAAATATAAGTATGAATAAAAGTAAAAGTATTTATTAACGATTGAAAATTTGAACAAGATATATAAATATATATAGGAAGTTGTGAACTAATAATGAAAAAAAATGTTTATCAAAAAAATTTGAATAGATTTAAATTTATATCAAATGCAGAACTTTCTCTCGTCTAAGGAAAAGAAAAAAAAAATGAAAGATATTTAATATAATAGATCTTTTTACACATTTTAGGAACCATATATGAATTCGTAAATATCAAATATGAAATTCATACTACATTAACAGAATCCAACAAATGTTTTTACTTTTTTTCTATGATTTTAAATGTTGTTTACAGAAATCTAGTATTTAAATTCTTGATTCATAAATTAGGGTTTGAGAATGACATATTTACTAGATATAAATTAAATTGAAATTCTTTTAAATTTAGCAGCATCTTGTCAAAAATAAATCAATTCTATATCTTTCATACATAAGTGAAAGAGAATATTTTTATTCATTGACATTTGTTTTTTTTTTTTTTTTTTTTTTTTTTTGCTATGATGGATTTTTAAAAAATTTTATAGCTTATAGTTTAAACTGAAATAAATAATTAAATTAATGAAACTTAATTTTTGTAATGTTTTTTTTTTTTTTTTTTTTTTTTTATCTTTTTTACCAGAAATAACTGCAGAAGCAAAAGTATTTACATGCATTTAAGATTCCTTATTTAATCTAACTTTGCAAATGGAACTTAATGTATAATTGCAATAAAGAATTAATCTTAATGATATTAAGGAAATAATGTTCTTACTCCATTTTTTAGGACAATTTGTGTATGACAGATGCTTTTCAGAAAGACTTCTCAGTAAAATTGACCAACATTTTTTTTTTTTTTTTTTTTTTTTTTTTTGAAAAAAGCGGCGAACGTTTTTAATAGAATTTGTCTCTACTTCGAAATTAGTTGCAAATGCACTAATATATTCCATAATTATGAAAGAATCCATATCAAGAGTGCATTTAATAATATGAAACAATTAAGTTTATTTTTCCTTTTCTATAGTTTCAAGGTATTTTAAAGGAGTTTTTCTGTCAATATTTTCAATGTAGGACTAATGCAGATAGAGAGAATTCCTCTAGAGTTGAATAATTTATCTTGTAATAAATGTAGCTAATTATTCACCTCAAAAAATCTTTTTCAGCAAATAATAGCCCTAAATGATTTTACCGAATCAAAGTGAAATAATTTTTCTATAATTTGTAGAAAGAGTTCCGTAACTTCGTCTGGCTCTAGAACTTTTTCCCCCCAATAATTAATCTTAGTAATTGGGAATTATATAATCAGATTATTTTTTCTTTTCTCCAAATTATAAAGAATAACCATGAATGAAGGAAATTCATCAAATGAAAGCAGTTGATAACCTAAAGCAGCAATCATCATGCTATTTGTATAATTCATGTATAGAGTTTGTCCCAAAATTCCACCCATTCATTGAGCTAATATTTTTATAACTAACATGTAATTTATTTTCAGTATTTAACCGCGCATTAGGATACATTTATATGGATAAAAACGATTGAAGTTTTCTATTATTTCAATGCAAAGTACTACTAGTGGTATACATTGATTTTCTAATTTCACATGCCCTTGCAAACCATTAAGGACAGTGCTTGCTCTCTCTTTATTATATGATTTTATTCACTTTTAATAAATAATAGAATAAAATTGGATCAAAAGAACCTAAAATTTTGAAAACCTTACCAAATCTAAAGAGTCACAAACATTCGTATTTTAAATTCAAACAAAATTCACAAACCATTCTATTTTCAGCCGGTACAAATACAAGTTGGTTGTACTTATTAGGGCACGCATCGGACTTCACAGAACAGCAAGATATTTTTTTTTTCTTAACAAAACATCAAAAAGATATTAATTTATGCTACAGATAACGTAAATTGTGTGAAAGTATAATAATATATAAAAGAAAAAGAATAATTTTCAAACAAATATTATAAGAGTTGTCTTCGCAAACAATTAGAGTCAATGTTGGTTCTCTTTTTATTATTTGAGTGGTGTAAGCTTTTGAATCCATTTTGATAACAAATAGAATATAATTGGATCGAAGCAACCTAATCTTTTAAAAACATTATCTAACCTAAAGAGTTACAAAAATTTCTACTTTAAATTCAAAGAAAATCCATAAACTATTTTATTTTCATCCCAGAAAACGCAAGTCACTTGCACTTATTTGGAAGCGCATCGGACATACTTCGGATCAGATAATATTTTTTTTTTCTTTAAGAAAGGCGAAAGAAAATTAATTTATGAAACAAAAAACACAAAGTATGGGAAAGTATAATACATGAAAAGTAACAAAAAATAGTTTTCATATAAATATCACATCTGATATTTCCAGTTTAAAAACATTCGAAGCATAAAGTTTTTAAAAGAATTTTAAGGAATTTTGCTCTTAAAAATCTAAAAAATACACAACTTCTACAATTCAGTTTGGTAAGATTCAAACTGAAGTTATTATTTATTGGTAACAAAATAAAATATATATTGTTAAATTCAAAATAAAATTAATTTACGATCCTAATCTCTTTTAATTAATACTAAAAGGCAAACAGACGCATTGGGTTTTGGAGGCCCAGACATCAACTTTCTGAGATAAGAAAATAGAGAAAAGTCCAAAAATGCTCAAATGTAGTCAGCTTCCAATGAAACTGAATATAAATATTGTGAATTATTTTCCCACTAAAAAACAGATTTTCTGTGATATATTAGTCCTTGAACCTCTGAGGTTCCGATATGCGTCATGCCGGAGTAAATCTGAAATAAGATATTCAAATCTTCGCGGAAGAATGCAATCAGATCCATATAAAAATTCAATAAATTATAATTAATAGTTGTCAAAATCATCTGATGTGTTTTATAAAATATTTAATTATTCTAGTTTTTGAATGTAAAATTATTGTAATTCATAACGACCAAATCAATTATTTTTTTTATCAAAATATAATGTGATAGGCATACTAAATTGAAAGTTTTCATTTGATTTAATTTTTAATAACTGTAACCAAATAAGAACTTAAAAACAAAGATTTCATTTTGAAAAAAAAAAAAATAGAACGATTCCAAAACAGAAAATATTAGCCAGATATTTTCCGAAACACTCTTGAAATTTTATTTTAGATACATTTTAGATATTAATTTATTCTCTCTTTAGCAACTCCAAAGAAAATATATTTAAATCAGCTTTTTGCCTTAAAACATGCTTCCTAATATTTCTTCTAGAAATATTAATATGCAAAATGCATATTCCTTTTTCAAGTAAAACAATTCATAAAAAACGCATTTCCTTATCACGATGTACTTGATAGCCATTATTGCATAATTTTTATACTTCAAAACAAGTTTGTCAAACGAATAGATTACAATTAGAAATTTTATGCACGAATACTTTATCTTCATATTATACAAACGCGTTAGAAAATCGTAGCCTTGCAAAAAATTTTCGCTTTTCATACAGTGTGAATATTTTTAATACATTAAAACATAATTTTTATCTTTAGACGAGCTCAGTATATCTAAGTGTCAAAAATCTGCAATCGTAGCTTTCAGAAGAATTAAGTAGATAATTTAATGTTAAATAACATTTTTCATGATTATGTTATAAGGAATAATATTACTTTCCATTTATCTGTGATCTGAATACATACATGAAAACAAATGAATTTATTCCAGAAAAAAAATATAAATTCATTTCAGGAATGTTTCTTTTTTTTTTAATAAAATTCTTCTAACTCTTTTATAAGAATTCAAAAACATATATATATATAATAACGAAGCCACTATTGCGAATACAAAAAAAGTTTTTTATTAATTTATTTTTGCATTATAGATTTTTTTTTATATAACCTAAAATTTGACGAAATGTGGTAGTTTCAGATGTTTGTCCCATAAACATCGCTTCCTTGAAAAACTAAACTATTCTAACTAATCTATTTTAGCAATAAGAGCAGTGGTAATTAAAGTAAAATGGTTAAATTCACTTTCTTGCTATTGAAAGAATGATTGAAAGAATCTGTAGGTTTGGTTTGGTTACATTAACGTCCCGTTTGAAGCAACACTAGGGCTATTTTGGGACGGACCTCGTAATTTTGAACCGTGGTCAGATGGCGAGGACGACACCTGAGCTGGCACCTCCCCACCCCTCTCCACACCAGCGGGAGGACGTTTGGTCATGATGGATTTAACGTGCAACAGATCCCCTTACACGACGGTTCTTAGGTGGAATCGGGTCATGAACCTGAAACCCTCCGGTTTCGAAGCCGAGACCTTACCACCAGGCCACCGCGGCCCGAGAATCTGTAGGAGCTGTCCATGCAAGTTAAGAATCATTAAGGAGTGAGAAATATTTGAAAAATATATTCCAATGCATCATCTTCTTCATCCTGTTTTGTCCAGAATTGCGAGACCAGATCTAAATTAACTTTTGAGAAAATATTAATGCAGCTAATCCAAAACTTTTAATTTTCGCAAAGGTGCATTATTTGGTACATTATTTTCACAAAGGTGCATTTACCATTCCTTATGCCTTAAACTGGAAATTCGTAAATCATAAATTATTTTTCAAAGTATTAATTTTAAAAGTATGTCATCTGCAACTACGCGTAATTTTTCAGTTAATGTTCAAGAATTTTAATAAATAACTAGTTACAGCATGAGGTTAGGAAACTTATAATTAGAATACTTACTAATTAGAATAATATATCTTTCCGATATCATACTTAGAATATTTGGATACCTTTGTTCAAAACATCTCGAACAAGTCAATTACTTTTCCAATTTTTTTAATCATTTATCTTTTTAATTTAAAAATTCCGACTCGTAAACTTTGTGATATTAAATTTTGTATTTTCCCATAGTCGAGATTCTTTTGAATTCTTAGATCGCACTCCATTCTACAGTTTCAAAATGAGCTATTAGGTAAAGCCGTAATGATTGTGTGCATTATTATTTGCATAATCATTAAATTATTTTTAAAAACACTCAATTATATTTCTTTGGAAATAGCTTATGTAATCAAAAATTTCTGTAAATCAGAAATTACTGTAAATCAGAAACAAAATCGAATGAAAATTATTCAGTACTATTCGCTAGAGCCATCAAGTAATGGCCATTAATCATGCGTCAACCGATAGACATAATTCTTCGTCCTGTCCAAAAAAAATATTTATCATGTTCAAAGGTTGCAATTATGCGTATATCAGGCTTGTAGATTTTATCATGAATTCCCTAAACGCGATACTAATCTTTGTCTTATAGGTAATTAGTGTGCATTTTTTCGAATGATTATTTCTAACGTATTATATAATTTCACCGATTCAAGGTTACCAACCTGTTTCCAAATTTTTTAAGATATCCAATATCCTTTATGTCTTAAGTGAAACTCAAAAGTTCCCATAGATTCATTTTGGAGTTTTTTGCACTGATTTTGCTTATTCGAAGTCACGGTCAGTGCTAGAATGGTAATAAGCTTTTAACTAACTTCCACTAGTCCTTAATATGTGGTGCATTATAGACAACACAAATTACTTCAAAACAATCTAATAGTTTCTATGAAAATTTTCACTGCCATAAGAAACAACCTGTTGGAATTACTATCAGACAGAAATTTGACCGAGAAATATAATCTTGCGCATATTTCAAGAACTTTCATTAATAGCCATCAAATGCTGATCATCATTTATCCGCTAGACTATAACCGTCAATTTTCCATGTCCTTTACCATGTTCATAGGCTACAATTATGTATATATCAAGCACGCAGACACTATCACTAGTTCCCTGAACGTGCTACAAATCTTTGCCGCTTAAGTAATTTGTGTATTTCTCTCCGAGTGATTATTTCTAACAAATTAGATAATTCCACCCGAAGTCGAGCAGACCAACCTATTTCCAAAATCTTTAGGATCTCGAACTTCCTTTATGCCTTAAATGAAACTTAAAAGTTCCCATAGATTCACTTTGTACTGTTTCGCTTTGATCTTGGTAATTCGAAGTCATGGTCATAGCTATAATGATACATAAGCTGTTAACTAGCTTCCAATGCTTACAATGTGGTGTAATCTATACAACACATATTCCTTCAAAGGAATCTAATATTTTCTACAAAAATTTTTATTGCTTTAAAAAATTCTGTAAGAATTACTATTAACTAGAAATTTGACCGAGAAAAATAATCTTTTACATATTACGAGAAGTTTCTTCAATATCCATCAATTGTTGATCATCATTCATCCGCTAGTCGATAACTATCAATGTCCAGAACAAACTTTACCATGTTCGTAGGCTACAATTATGTACATATCAAGCAGGCAGACACACTATCACTAGTTCCCTGAACTTACTATAAATATTAGCCTCGCAGGTAATTTGTGTATTTCTCTCCGACTGATTATTTTTAACGAATTACATAATTCCACCGAAATCGAGCCGACCAATCAATTACAAATTCTTTTGGATCTCCAACTTTCTTTGTGTGAGTTCCCATAAATTCACTTTGAATTTTTTTCGCTTTGATCTTGGTAATTAAAAGTCATGGTCGTAGCTAGAATGAATCATAAGCCATTAAACACCTTCCAGTCCTTGATATATGCTGTATCATAGACGATACAAATTCCTTCAAAGCCACCCAATATTCTTTCATGAAAATAATCATTGTCATAAAAAAATCCTGTTGTCGTAAAAAAACAACAACCCTGAATTATTATCAAAAAGAAACTTGACCAAGAAAAATAATTTTATACATCAATAACCATTAATTTTTCATGTCCTTTACCATGTTCATAGGCTACAATTATGTATATATCAAGCACGCAGACACTATCACTAGTTCCCTGAACGTGCTACAAATCTTTGCCTAGCAGGTAATTTGTGTATTTCTCTCCGAGTGATTATTTCTAACGAATTAGATAATTCCACCGAAATCGAGCCGACCAACCAGTTTCCGAAATCTTCTGCATCTCCAAACCCCCTTCACGTCCAAAATCCAACTCAAACTCTCCATTATCATCCAATATGCCCACGGTAACAATCCCAGGACAGCAGGCTTCTCTTTCCTGTTTCTATTGTCCGCTCGCATCCTCTGTTCTCGGCCATTAGTAACAAGAGTACCCTAACCCCCTCTGTACGATCTAGAATTTAAATCCGAAAAGCGCCCAAGGCTAATTCATCATCATTACTAGTGTTGCTATAAATCACAGAATTCAACTTCCTCTTTTCATCATTTAGCTGGGACTACGCTTCTGGCGATGCCGATGCCTGATCGGAAGAGTAATTACGTGGAGGAGGTGGCACTTTATCGCGATGCTTCATCAGTAAAAGCCTGAAGTCGTGAGCCTGCTTTTCTGGCTTTTATTTGGGGCCTGAAACGCGATGTTATTTGTAATTTTCCGCGACTTTGACGGGCGTAATTTCCTATTGCACTTGTAACTTTGATTTCGTTTAGCTTTTGATGTGGAAGAAAGGATTCGTCGGAGTTTTAAATATAATGTGTGTGGGGTAGGAAATTGTGATAGACTCAATAAGCTTCGAGTTTTAAGTAATTAATTTCCTCACCAGAATAAGGTACTCAGAGATTAAGAAGACCCACGTGTTTTGGAAGAGTGCCTTTGCTTTCAATTAATTACTGAAGAATTGAAAATTAAATAAAGGGTGTCCCAAAATTAACTCAAGATTTGAATTGGGCATCATTAGTGCAATAGAGTGTTGGAAATTCTATTAAAAAACATTTGATAGCTGATAGTTCAAGGTTAGTAAAAGTGGAGAATTACACAATAGAACAACATAGTTTTCATTGTTGAACTATATTTCAGAAATAATGAAAGTCTGGCGGCAACAGTTAGAAAACTTGAGAATTGATGATTTAACACCATTAGATTTATATTTATGGGGTTATTGAAGTCAAAGATCTAGAAAACAACCCTACAAGCACGCATGCATTGAAGCAAGAAATTCAACGCTGCATCTACGAAATTTAGCCACATTTGTGCAAATGGTCATGAAAAAGTTCGACAAAATAATACGTATGTGCCGGCAAAGACAAGGGGAGGGGGGGGGCATTTACCATATGTATTATTCTATACAGAACCCTATCCTGTGTACATTACAATTCCGCAAAAATATAACAGAGAAAAAAAACTGTGTTTATTTAATTCAAATCTTGCATTAATATGTTATTCTTTTGTGTAAACACTCCATTTTTACTAGCACTAAACTATCAGCGGTCAAAAAACTTTCATTAATAGGGTCAACACACTTTAATGCATGAATGGTTCAAATCTTGCGTTTCTTTACAATAGAAGTCGAGTTCCGAGTTGGCATAAATATTCTTCCAAATGATCACTACAAATACTTGAATGTCCTTTAATACAATAATGCTCTTTTTGAGTACAACTTAAATATTATATATATTTAAAATGTTTTTGAATATAAATGTCTAACTTACCGTTGTGGTAAAGCGCCGCGTTGCATGCGCCGCTTGAGGTAGCAGGTCTCAGGAGCTTCAACCAACCTCCAAAATCATCTGTCACAGAGAAGAGCATGTCCTCGCCATCGGGACCTTTAGTCTGAAATGATAGAAAAGATGAGTTAAACATTTCATACATACAGAAAAATATGAGATGCTTCAGTAACAAATACCATTCTGCAAAATTGCACAGGAACAAAAAAATTAATTGAAGATTATTAGATTTCCGTAACAGAAATCTCTCAATGATCATCGGTAAAAGGGATAGCTCAAAAAAGGAAAATACCTCTTCCTCTTTCAGGAATTTGCAAGAGTTTGATTGTGATCTTTTTTTGACCAGCGTTAGGACAATTTATACTTCCATGACGTCTTGGCTTTGTCTTGCTCGTTGGGCAAAAATTATTAACGGCATAGTGACACAAAGTTTGTAACAATCTATACTCCTACGAAACGACATTGCTCTTCTACAATATCAGAATTGTATGTCGTTTAGTTATAATGGCCTGATTTGAAACTGAGCAAATGCCATGCCGGGACATTGCTCTTCTACAATGTTAGAATTGTAAGTCGTTTTAGTTATAATGGCCTGATTTGAAACTGAGAAAATGTCATGCAGGGACATCTTTGCTAATCGTTTTAGTTATAATGGCCTGATTTGAAACTGAGCAATGTCATGCAGGGGCATCTTTGCTAATCGTTTAGAACCACTTGAACCACAAAATCTTCCCACTTTCAAATTTCTTAGAAAAACAGAAAATACTGAGTATGTGAGAATATATATATATATATATATATATATATATATATATATATATATATATATATATATATATATATATATATATATATATATATATATATATATATATATATATATATATATATATATATATATATATATATATATATATATATATATATATATATATATATATAAAGATGATTATGTAATAGACTTTCCAGGAAACATTTATAAAAAATGATAAAAATTTGTTTTGTTCAAGTCAATCAAATGGTTTCATGAGCATAAACTGTGGTAACTAGAAAAAGATGAAAGAAAACGAAAATACAGCATGAAGAAAAGTTATTCTAATAGAATAACTTTTTAAATTAAGGCTTAGTTGCTTATATTTTCTCTGAAGTTCAAACCGTTTTCATTATTTTACCAAGTCGCTGACCACGGCACTTTCTTCCAGTTGAAAGTTAAAGAATAATGATTTGGTTTAGTACTTGTGCAGCTTATGAGGTCGATAAAATAGAAAAGCCACAAATCTGCGAAATTCATAAGATGGGTGAACTACACATGTAAATTTTTAATAACGCCATCATATCATAGGACTGATTTTCGTTGAAAAAATCCCTGTAAATATTAAGTGGAGCATATGTAAGAAAAGAAAAATTTATCTTGTAAGTCTGAAAATTTCACAGTATCATGAAAAAAAATTATACCAACTGAAATTACGTTATGATTTAACAGAAATGAACGATATCCAGTATATAAAATGACAAACCATATGGTCGTCAAAGGCAAGAATGTAACAAATATTTATAAATAACAAAAAAGCTGCAAAAAAACCCCAGAATTTTACAAACATTTTGATAGAGGGAATATGCAAAGCTAGATTAAAAAGTCTTGCTATTTTAAAAAAATTGGCATTTATAACTATATTTATTTATTACTAGTAGGGTATTTATTACTATATTTATTTATTTATTACAATTCTTATCTTTGTGTACAAGCTTTTTACTCGATTAAAATACAGTGTTGCCAATAATCAACAAGCCATTTTTTTAATCATAAACCACATTTAAAACGAAACGTGATTTTTTTAAAATTTATTTCTCATAATTTAAAAGATTAAAGTCAAAAAAATTAATCACTTTTTTTATAAAAAAATCACCCATTTAGGGTTAAAACTATATCAAGCAGTCAGCCAATTTGCAACTCACTAGCTTGCATTTGGGTGATAGCAGATTAAAAATTAAATTATCGAATGTATTTCAACCAAAGAAATAATAAAGCAGCAGAGGGGAGAAAAAAGTAACTGGAAAACGAATCTAAAAAAAGTTGAAAGAAAAAGGTCAGTTACGTCGTTAATCTAACTGCGTTGCCAACAAAAAGGAAAGAGAGTAATAACATTACTAACATGACCTGGATGGAGTATCATTTTAATTTATTATATCATCATCGCAATCATCGGGGTGTGCAAAGAAGGGGTGATCGGGGGTTATAGTGCGTACCTGATGAATTTTATTTTTATATTAGCATCAGAACGAAATGTTCGTTATCTGTCCGTAATAACTGGTCGCCTAGAAAATCAGCTTTATCGCTCTCAGTTCTCTATGCCCCCAGAGCAATTTCATCGCACTCTCAACCCCTCGGTAAAAATTTTCCTCCAATTTTATTTATGCTCTTTTATCCTGGAATATTTGCGAACGATTACTCTCGTCTCAAATTGATAAGAGTTGAAAATAGAATGTTGAAAAAAAAAATTATTAAATCGTTCCAACAACGTTATTTTATCAACGGGGTCTAATACATTTATATGGGTTCCTCAACTTTTTTTTTTATTATTTAACTCTCAACTCTTCTCTCTCAATTTCAGCTACTTCTTTTATTTAATTTAATTTTTTTATTTTATTTTGTGGGGTTTTTTTTCACTGCATTTTTTGCTTAGATTCGAATATTCGATAAGGAAAAATTGTCATTAAAGCCTTTTTCCCGCTAAAGTGAAAAAAATGAGGATCGTATAAGTAAAGGATGGAATAATAATAAAAAAAAAAAAAACTAATTTTGGGATGACAAAAAAAAAAAGAAAAACTGTCTAGACACATGCGTTCTTTTGGGTAAAAGAGATAAGTAAGTAAGTCTAAGTGGTAATAAATCGATACATCAAGAGATAAAAGTAGGAAATATTTGACCCTGTTTCTAAAAAAGAGGGGAACTTTAAAATCGTTTTACATTATCTTCTGTAAATTGAATAGATTTTTTCAGATAAAAGTTGTAGAGAATATACACTTTCGTTCAGCGATCATTTGTCGTATTCAAATACTTTTTTTCCGATGATGATAAATATCATTAGATTCAGCGATGAAAGACATCTTCATTTCAAATACATTTTTATGCAATAAAAAAATTGCGATTTCATCAGTTAATGTGCTGAATTTAGATATTAAAAATGTATCGGTTTCTGTTTCTTCCTTTATATTTAATTTGGATTTTTAAGTAGTTTTTTTTAAGTTTCTTATTCATGTTCATAATACATTTCAGTTAAGCATTTATCAACGAGTTGATGGATTTATCAATGAAATAATTGTGTTGATATTAAAAATATGGTCATATCTAACTTCATCTGGCATACATAGCCAAATACATAAGTCAATATCTAGGTACAAGGTTGTATCTAGGACGTATTTAAGTATGATCTAGGCATACAAGGACAGTATATGAACTTAGGTTGTCATGCGAAAGAGATTTAAAGGAATATTGACTGAGAATCGCTTTGTGTTCTTATAAAAATCCGCAACCGAAGTGGGTTATTGAATGCTAAAATATGAGACTTTGTTTTGAGAACTTCCAGTGAATAATAATAATAATTGTATTTTGTTTGAGGAGGAGAAGCAGCAAACTCTAAGTACTAATAACAATTGCGTTTTGTTTCAGGAGAGGAATCAGGAAAATATAACTACTAATAATTATTGCATTTTATTTGAGGAGAGTAATCAGCAACATCTAACTACCAATAACAATTGCGATATTAATAACAACTGCTTTTTGTTTGAAGAGGGGAATCAGCAAAATATAACTACTAATAACAATTGCGTTTTGTTTCAGGAGAGGAATCAGCAAAATATAACTACTAATAATTATTGCATTTTATTTGAGGTGAGTAATCAGCAACACCTAACTACCAATAACAATTGCGATACTAATAACAACTGTGTTTTGTTTGAGGAGGGGAATCAGCAAAATATAAATACTCATAACTATTGCATTTTATTAGAGGAGAGAATCAGCAACATCTAACTACCAATAACAATTGCGATACTAATAACAACTGCGTTTTGTTTGAGGAGGAGAATCAGCAAACTCTAATTACTAACAATTGCGTTTTGTTTCAGGAGAGGATTCAGCAAAATATAACCACTAATAACTATTGCGTTTTATTTGAGAAGAGTAATCAGCAACATCTAATTACTACAACTGCGTTTTGTTTGAGGAAGGGAATCAGCATAATCTAACAACTGATAACAATTGCGATGCTAAAAATAATTTCATTTTATTTCAGGAGGGGAATGAGCAATAGCTAGAACAAACGAAAATAGTCATATCTCTCTACCACTTTTTGAACATCGCTGTTTAATAACGCAGTCAAAAGATATAAAATATATTCATCTCTCTCTAATCCATATTCTTTTAACCCGCTAGACCACTAGCGGGTTTATAAGAATAGATAACACTTAATTAAATTTAACTTAATTAAATTACATTATAATCCCATTTTGAATATGAATCGCAAGAAAAATATTTGGGAACAGATCTCATGAATCTGAACTTCAGGTAGATGACGAAAAAGATATTTGAGCAGGCGTTTCCTTTTTTCCATTACCGAAACTTCAATATCACTTCAGTGGCAGAACATTTCACCCTACTGAGTTAACCCTTTCTAGGGCCGTGGGAAATATGCTTCCCACCAAATTTATCAATCTTCGTATGAAGTTATGTAGGTTAGCATAAGTTCTGACAAATTTTTTTAGAACGACAGAACCTTAGATGCTTTAGTTCTTTATTTTACACAAAATGATGTGTCTTGATTTGATACTTAATTATTAATGAACCAAATTAATTAATTAATCAAATTAAATTGATCTAATAAGCTAAATGAATCCTTTTCTTATTCCAATTTCAAGCCTAAAAATATTGTAACATAATATGACTAGAAAAAAAATGGCCCTTTAGAAGGGCTAATGTACTACAGGTCCAAGTATAAAATGAAAACTAGAATGGATTTGAATTCCGAATATGCATTCATCTATTCACTGAACGGAGATTCTATCATATATGCATCATAACTCATTCAGATATATGCATCATCATCATTTCTTGCAAAAAACTAAACTTCGGAGAAAATAGAAATAAAGTAATTAATAACAACAGAATAACATTATGACACATAAAATTAATTCACTTTCTTACACATTCTCTAGCTTATTTTTATAGCCCAAAAAGACAGCGAAATAATATGCATTCCGCTCAACATATTTTATCTTTGATCTAAGTTATTTCTATTCCCTTAGAGAATTAATATGAAACCCAACAGCAATTATTTATTAGATAATTGAAGATATTCAATAAATAAACTTAGATCTCTTGAATAATTACTGCCATTAACAGATTTATGCTGAATACTTGAAACTATATCAACGAAAGCAAATCATTTCAGAAATCGGAAAGAAAACAATAAATTCCAAGTATCAACAAAACTCAGATGATGCATTCAAATATCAGACGATATTCATAAATCCTCCGTTGACTTTAATTAATTAACGATTATTTCGAGATCGTAAGATAGCAAACGATTTTCTTTTCTCTCTCTTGGAAGAATATTTGATGAGCATTTTCTGAAGAATTTATTAGAATCCTTATTTGGGATAATAAATCTGTTAATTTAATTAGAATAAAATATTTAGTAATCGTCAATGCTATGTTTACTACATTGATATTTTTAATCATTGATGATTTGAAGTTTTCAAGCAAAAATTCTATATAATGTGATAATATTCGTTATTGTGTTTATAGATGGAATTAATATTAATACGTTGCAGAGATTGATTGCTATCATCAATGGATATAACACAAATTAATATTTAGACAATTATTTCATCTTATTCTATTATCCTAGTAGTTTTCTTTAAAATATCGCCATGATATTCAAAACTTTCAATAGTATCAAAGACATCTGTAATGAATTGATTAATAATTGCTACAAATAATTATTTTATGTAATTCTTATTCAAGTTTGACTTACTTTTCTCTAAAACTTCTTTTATATTCTTGAAAACCATCGTTTCTTGCCGAATTTATTTTTATTTTCTTCTTTGAAAAAGTGTTTTGTATTGCATTTTTAGTGTTAAATGACGGAAACCATTTTATTGCATGTTTATATTACTAAAGAAATTTTGTTCTTAATTAATTTTAATCATCCTAGGAAATGTCACTTTTATTTTTCTCAAATTTCGGCTAATTTTTCATCTAAAATTTAGATGTCAAAGCAAACGGTTTTTAAATTCATTCATGGAAAATTCATTAAAAGGATTTAAAATTCTTTTGATATCATGAATCTGTCCTTTTTGAATGATATTTAGACTTTCTTTTTCTTTCTTTAATTTCGTAAAAAGAATAAATTCAAAAGGTTCAAATAAAGAATTTGATTTTTCTTATTTTTCCTTTTTGAGTTTTATTTCAGATATGTAATTCAAACATGAATAAAATACTACTGGTTCGATTATAAGAGAAATAAAATCAATACACATTTATATATTATTTAAAACAAATATTTTTTTTTCTCTGCTTATAGCTTTAAATGTAGACAATACTTAAATTTCAGGAGCAGACAATTTTTGCTATTGATTGAGAATTCAAGAACCAAATAAGAGGCATAGAAAATTAAAAAGCTAATTTTTAGATATGAATATCTTTTTTAAAATAAAAACAATTTCAGTAAAATTCATGTGTAATTATTAATCAAAGTAAGTACTGTAAAAACGTATCAAAAATCTGAAAGTCAAATCTAATTAGTGTAAGTATAAAGACTTAATTAAAATACACCAATTAAAATCAGAATTGTTCATATTTTTAATAAAAATTTTGTCAAATTTTTAATTTTTTTTTCTTTTTACTATTATTAAATTCATTATTCATTATTTTATTGAGAGATTTTTACACATTTTCGCAAATAGTTAATTTAAAATGTTTTAATTTTTTTTCTTCATTTTATCTTACTGTATATTTCTAAAAAAAGTATTATAAATATTATGAAATCTTGTATATATATCTTTTTTTCTTAAATTCACTACCAGATCAAAAGCAATGGAATAAATATAATAAAGTTCCGAAAGTATTTAAAAAATCTACAATAGGAGCAACTCAACTGTATGAGATCACAGGCATCTAATATATTGATGAAGAACGTTTTAATGGAAATTCGATAAAAAATTATGTTGATTATAAAAATAAAATAAAATCATGGAGAAATTAACTACTATAATAAATTTCAATGGAATTGTTTTAAAAAAGAAATAAATTTAAATGAAATTTTGTAATAGACACATTTGCGATTTCCTATGCATTATAAAAAACATTTTTTTTATATCTAATGTTATTAACTACCAGCGCTCTGGAAAACTTATTTCGTTTAACTTGATATTACTTGATTCACTTCGCTTTGCTTGATATGCAAGTATAAAACAAAACCTTTATATCAAGTTAGTCAGTTGAATAATATATCCATTACAAGAAAAGGATTAAATTGATCTAATTGTTAGTTTCTACCGCTTCAGGTAATGAAAGCTTCGTTTCAACCGGGTTTTCCGCAGACGAAACCATCGCTGTCATTCGTTAAGTCTGAGATCTGAATGATAGGTCTGCTTTGGTAGACGTAATATCACGTCCGACCTCAGTTCTTCGTATCAGATTAAACGTGACCAATTACGAAATATTATCTTGACAGATCTTTTTTGAAATTAAATGTTGTACATGGATAATTATCTTATAATTATATGATTAATCAGACCAACATTCTTAGATGTGAAGATAGTGTACCAAATATTTGGGATATTTGGTACTCAAAGTATTTGGGAGGAAAACTTCATTTTAATTTTTGATTTTTTTATAAAAGTTTGAGATAGCATAATATATGTAACTAAACACAGAAGTGAAATCAAATAAATTGTTTATCAAAGTGTTCAAATAAACTAATGATTTTTTTTTAAATATGTGAGTTTTTAGACATTTATAAAAATATATATAGCTCCTATTTTTGGAAATAATGAATTTTAAAAACAAATGGAAAATAATTGCTTCCTAGCCTTTTCATTCTTTAGTTTGCATTTATTTAATTTTTCATTATTCTGTTAAAAATGTCTACTGGCAGGTGATGCACGGAATTTAAAAAAAATAAAAAAATAAAAAATAAAAATTAAGAATAAATGTTCCCAAAATGAATTCTTAAAACAGGGGATTGGTTAAGATATAGGAAATTGCTTTTACTCTTTACAAATCAATTTAAGAGTTTGTCAACTTTTACTCTTTATAAGATGGTTTGCACACCATGACCAAAAAGTGATCTGAGCCGAAACATTTAACCCAAATAACCTTAATTTGCAAAAAATCTAGTTCTTACAAATGTATTAATACCATAGTCCGCAGGTATCAAATTATCAGAATAATTAGTTATTTACTAGTTTATACTCCTATAGTTAATGAAATTTTATTGACTTAGTAGTGCGATAATTATATCACTCAGTAGACATACGTGAAAAAATTGTCAAGGTACAGCATTTAAACAGCTTGTATAAAAATGCTTAACACTTTTTAATACTTTGCTCACAGAGACAAATCAAACAAAAAGTAGAATACTAATAATGTAAATTTATTATGATAATGCTAAATGGTATTTTATAATTAGTGGTCACTCTACATAGTCATTAAATTAAAAAAAAATTGGTTACTGAACTTGATATTATCTGTTATTAAAAGGAAAAGGTTTAAAAAGGAAAAAGTATTAAAGGACGTTTACTATCAGTTTTTATGAATACTATCGTGAAAATAATTACCTCGGAATCCTGCCTTGCCTAAGCATCCATGGTAAACTGAATGATCGTCCCTGCGACAGCGCGAATGTGTGAACTAAGGTTCAGACCCCACCGTTATCGGTCAAGGTACAACCTTCTCGTAGAAGTATGTGCCATATTGGGAGTAGAATCATTTAATCCGTAAGCCTAATATACCCACCCGGAAAACGAGAACCGATCACCATACTAAAAGCCTCTAATCCTAATAAGTATGATATCTTTGGCAGCATTATTGCGAGAGTAATTATATAAAGCATGCCAAATTAAATGGTAAATCCTGAACCTCAAACGGCCTTTTGAAAGCAACAGTGCTCCTTCGAAAACTTTCACAGTGTCTGTATTTTTTATTTCTTTTTCTTTTATAAGCATATAGATTTTTTTTTAGTTCTCAGATAATTGCAATTGGTTCAAATAGAACCTTTTTTTTCCGAAATAATTTTCAGTAATCAATGTTAATTTTTTTGTAAATGAACATAAACTGAATATATATGAAGGATTCATTCAGAAAGATTTGGGAAAATATAACATGTTTATATAAAAGGCCAATGTAACACAGAGATTCTTTAAATTCTTTAAGAATCTGTTATATTGATACTGCTCCAGATTATTTTTGATGATAATTTTAAGCTTTGAAAATAAATATTTTAACATCATTTTCAAATTTATTTTGACAGTGAGCACCGAACAGATGTTTTCATCTAAACTGTAGTTTTTGGGTTATTCCTATTTTATCATACGATATTGAATACTCTGACTTGATATGCTACTCATAATATTGCTGAATCGTTCATATCTAATTTTTTTTTACTTATAAAATTCTATAGCATAAAATTATCACAAAAATTCAAATTGTCTTAAAAATTTTATAATACATAAGATTTTTTAAATGATAATATATAACTGGATTCAAGTATTCTTTAATACTGTTATTATATTTACGAATGTCACAGTGAAACTTCAGATGTTACTGATCAAACTGAAACACAACATTTAAATCAAACTGGAATGTTGCACTACACTGTAATTAGAAGTCAAATCTTCATTCCCCAAAAAGACGCATTGCATTCCGAAGTTCATGAAAGGGTTCAAATCATGTTAATCATATGATAATGAATTAAATGCATTCGTTCGGAGTAACATTAGAATAGTCTTTATTAACAAACAACGCTTAACAATATTCTAACTATTTAATACTACATTGAGAATATGGACTGATAGAGTAAAGACTTTTAAAATTATCGTGTGTAATACAGATGCTAAGTGAAATCAAAATGCTAATACAATTAAAATATGGTAACAATTATTGCTATTTGAATAAGTTCCAAATTAATTCTATAATTTGATAATTTTTTCAGAACGCCGTGCAATATGGAAATCTTGTTATCAGAATGTTTTATAGCAGAAAAACTGATTTATTTTTAAACCTAAACAACAATTAAGGTGTATGTACACACTTGAAACTTCGAAAATCGTTCAAAATATCGAATATTTTTTTAATTGCTTTATAAAGTTCTCTGCTCCCTTAGCTTTCAAACGATACCAAGATGTTGTCAATATTCGAAATATATCTCAAGTTATAATTATTTTTCTTAAGGTGCTTTCATTAAAAACTCTAGTTACGGTGTTTTTAAAACTCATTTTATGAAGAATGCTATTTTTCCACTATGTTACTTCATTCAAACAATCATAACTCAACAAGAAATGAACCAAATACTGTTATTTATATATCAAAATTATCTGTATGAAATAGCGGATGTTTTGTGTCTCAATCAAAGTTATATTTATAGATATAAATTTTTAATAGCTGTTTAAAAGGTAAAATTACAGAAAAAATCTCGCTTTTTCTATTCATCGTTGATGAAAAAATTGTTTAAAAAAAACTATACATTTTTATAACTTGTTTGAGGCAGACAACATGAAGACTAATATTAGGCATCATTTACAACTAGAATTGTGTGTCTGTACAAATTAGAATTTAAGATATGTTTCAAAAAATATGCTAATTTGCTCATTAAATATTATTTAATTAATTAATAATTTGTGTAATATGGTTTTTTCTCACTGAAATGAGTTTAAACATATATTAATAACCTTCTGTGAAAAAACTGGATTTTTAAAGTTAAAATTAAAAAAAAATATCTTCAAGTGTGTACGTACACCTTAAACCAGTTATTAGAAATATAAACTAACTGAATAATGCATATTTTTTTTATAAAACGATTAACCTCTTTTCAGTATAAAATTAACTGAACGTTACTTATCTGTTTTTATAAAAAGAATTATCTATAAATTGAAACTTAAGATTTAAAGTTACAATTCAATCCAAATAATGACTGATGTCCACGAAAGTGTTTCTAAATTGATTTATGAGGATGTTTCTTAACATGTCGAAGCAATTAAAAGATTTATGTCGACTTTAACATACTACGGGTACTTCAAGACGACTTAACGAACGTTTAGGGGTGTCGAGCACCGTCAGATTAACCACAACCACTAACATCCATAATCCCCATAAGCTTGATGGATGTCTACGGGCGGCGTGCCTTCATCCTTTAGACATCCCCCTTACGGAGAAATACACAGCTGTAGTGCAATATTGACCGCTGTTTGTACCCCGATACATTGGTTTGTCGCTCCGCTTGACCAATAGACTGACCATTCGACCACGGGACTTGTTGACAACCGTTCATTCAGGTTATAGTGATAGAGTTTCAGCGATCGATTTAACAATGTGCTATAATTATATATAGATTATTTCTCCAATATATTCCTGTTTCTATAATAGAAATTGGATGTATTAGTTATCTTTACCAATTTTCTCTGTTCAATGATTTAAATCTCAAGGAATTTAAAGGTGATTCTACTTTTTTTTTTCCTTCTAAATTTGTTGCATTAGACAATGAAGCTTTATAATCTTTCAATTGATGAAAGAGAAATAAAAAATACAGCATTTTTCTTGCTATTATAATACTTGTCAGTAATATAAAGGGTTTAAGGCTTTGGAAAAATTAGAAAAAATAGTGTGCCGCCTAATTATTAAGCATTTATATATTTATTGTATGTTTTTCTCACAAGTTCATTTCAAAATGAATAAGATTTATTTTGAAATATTCCTTTTAACTATATAAAAAAAATTGGAACTCGAATAACATTTTAAATTATTTATTAAAATTGAAGTAAAGCAATTTAACATTTTTCTTGCTATTATGCTATTTTTTAGTAACATAACGGACTTAATGCTTTAAAAAAAATTAGAAAGCAAAATAATATGCCATCTAATTATTAAGGATTTATTTATTATACGTTTTACTCCCAAATCCATCGCAAAAATTAAATAAATTTGCCTTGAAATATTCCTTTTAAGTAGATAAAATGGGAATTAGAATATCATTTTATATTATTTAGTGAGTTAAAAAATAAATTACCATCTCAATTATACAGATTTATGCTTTTTGATAATATGAATGAAACTTTCTGGACAAACCTCATGGGAAAAAAATTTGATTCAAAATTTGATTGCTCAATACAAAGAATTTCTTTTTCGCCATAGAAAGCTGATCAAATAAATTTTCAAATATGACATTTCATCTCATTTTCCAGACATTTTCTTCTTCTTTTCTTTATGGCAAAGATATATAAAATAAAAATCTAGAACACAACACATATAAACAATTTTAAAAAGGTTGTTGATCCCCCTTGTCTTTTTTTAAGTCTTAATGCAGGGTGTAGCCATTTAACTACGCATTTTTATTTCCATTTATAAGCTTTTATGACTGTCTCAAAAGGCAGCAATGAATGTTTGGACAACAACAATGAACCTTTCTTATATTCTTATTGATAAATATTTATAGAAAAAAATATATGGCAATAGAGGTGTTAGAATTAAATTTAAATTGGAGACTTGGGAAAGTACCTTGATGTATGAATAATTCTACGATTAAAAATATTATCAAAATATTTTTTTGCTGTATAAAAATATATTGGTAAAAAGGAACTTTTATTTTTATTGCAGAATTGTTAAAATGTGACTTCTGTATGAGAGATATTGTTTAATCCATAATGTAACATTTGGATCATTATTATTTTTTTTAATTTACGAAAAAAAAATTTAAATAATTCTTTTAGATTATATATCATTATTCAGAACACATATATTTTTTGTAAAAAAAAGTTATGCATTGTAGGATAAACTATTAAAAACAAAAGAAATATGCTTTTTTTCTGTGCAAGCTTTTAGATTGATAAAACATTAAAACAATTCATAGCATGGTAGCAATGCAATCAAAATAAAGATACATTTAGCAGTTTCTTATGAATTTATGAATGTATTTTATTATTTATGATTTATTGTACTAGTCAAATGATAATAAAATTACCAAAATATACAATTTAAAATTAAATGAATAGGCAAATAATCGTTCCAAACTGATGAAACATATTCACTTTTCAAGCATTTCGCTTTAAAATTCACAAGAAATTCCACAACAATAATTCTTATTTTTAGTCTATTACTATTATGACATAGATTATGCTGGATCCAAATATGATATATTTGTAAACATATTTTAGCAATTAAGTGGCCAAATAGAAGAAACTTATGAAATTTTAAGTTCGATTTACTTTATCTAGGGAGGCATAATTTGTGCAATGCGTCAGTCTACATCGCCACACAACAGTAAAAAAGAAGCAGAAAATTTTCCCTTCAGTGATTCTAATACGAATTTTGATAGGGATTTCCTCGACACTTGTCAATTTTGGAAAGGGAATCTTAGGCATCTTTAAAAAATGTGGTCAGCATTTAGGATTTTTATCCCTTTACTGGGAGCGTTTGAAAATGTTTAAATCATCAGTTTTATAGAGCTCATGTAGAATTAATTGAATAAAAATGTAGGAAATGGATCAGGAAAAAAGGGAACATTTTAGAATGAAGTTTATATGGGCTGATTTGAAATATAAATTAGGAAATTAATTAAGATTTAATTTAGTTTTAAAAATGTCATTAAGAATATATGAGGCAATAAAACATATAATAGGATATTAATATTTTTGGTACAGGATATTAACGATTCTATATCCCATTAGTGTTAAATTTCTTCACTTCCCATTTTATTTTCAACAAATATTACATCATTTAACTTTCTTAAAGTGTAGGATCCAAAATAACTGCATAGTTATTAAAAATAATCGCTGTTATACAATTTATTTTGAGAACTGTGATTCGTTTGTGTAAAAAAAGAAAAAAAAAATGGATCTCAAACAAAATCTTCCTTACCTCTATGACATTGGAGCTTTCCTTTTGGTCTTTGGTCACGTGACCTCCATAAGGACCGAATTGAGCTCCCTCCCGCACCCTCTGTTTGGTGAACACTGTGTACTCGTAGACATCGTCCTCGGGGTCCCTCACAGAGAAGAGGTCTACCGGTAAATGCAGAAGTTCGGCAACTTCCTCCAAAGAATCTTCGGTTTTACCTGGAGAAAATAAGACAAATTCGTTATTCTCTTATATACAATAAATGGATTCAGAAAATTCAGTATGTTATCCATTCTCGTGGTGTGCAAAGTATACGTGACTTAAAAAAAATAAATACTAATAAATATAAATTTTTACCAAGTCCCAAACATGTAAAATCATCACAACTAAAATCGAGTGCTCAGTTGTGCATCCTTTCTTTTGGCGAACAAAATTTCATTCGATTTATAGTAGCAAAGGAATTCGCATTTCTAAAGTCACCATAGGCAACTTCAAAAATTCGACGAGTCATCTATTTTTCAAGTTGCTAAGTTTACATATGACTATATAGAAATAATTTATTCCTTTTCATAAAAATATCATAAACCAAGTTCGGATATTCGAAGAGTCACCCATTTTCCATGTGCTGAAGATTACATGAGACTATATAGAAAAAAGTTATCCCTTTTCATAAAATGTCCTTACACCAAATTCGGATATTCGAAGAGTCCCCCATTTTCCATGTGCTGAAGATTACATGAGACTATATAGAAATAAGTTATCCCTTTTCATAAAAATACCATAAACCAAGTTCGGATATTCGAAGAGTCACCCATTTTCCATGTGCTGAAGATTACATGAGACTATATAGAAAAAAGTTATCCCTTTTCATAAAATTTCCTTACACCAAATTCGGATATTCGAAGAGTCACCCATTTTCCATGTGCTGAAGATTACATGAGACTATATAGAAATAAGTTATCCCTTTTCATAAAAATACCATAAACCAAGTTCGGATATTCTAAGAGTTACCCATTTTCCATGTGCTGAAGATTACATGAGACTATATAGAAAAAAGTTATCCCTTTTCATAAAATTTCCTTACACCAAATTCGGATATTCGAAGAGTTACCCATTTTCCATGTGCTGAAGATTACATGAGACTATATAGAAATAAGTTATCCCTTTTCATAAAAATACCATAAACCAAGTTCGAATATTCGAAGAGTCACCCATTTTCCATGTGCTGAAGATTACATGAGACTATATAGAAATAAGTTATCCCTTTTCATAAAAATACCATAAACCAAGTTCGGATATTCGAAGAGTCACCAGTTTTCCATGTGTTGAAGATTACATGAGACTATATAGAAATAAGTTATCCCTTTTCATAAAAATACCATAAACCAAGTTCGGATATTCGAAGAGTCACCAGTTTTCCATGTGCTGAAGATTGCATGAGACTATATAGAAATAAGTTATCCCTTTTCATAAAAATACCATAAACCAAGTTCGGATATTCGAAGAGTCACCCATTTTCCATGTGCTGAAGATTACATGAGACTATATAGAAATAAGTTATCCCTTTTCATAAAATTTCCTTACACCAAATTCGGATATTCGAAGAGTCACCCATTTTCCATGTGCTGAAGATTACATGAGACTATATAGAAATAAGTTATCCCTTTTCATAAAAATACCATAAACCCAGTTCGGATATTCGAAGAGTCACCAGTTTTCCATGTGCTGAAGATTACATAAGACTATATAGAAATAAGTTATCCCTTTTCATAAAAATACCATAAACCAAGTTCGGATATTCGAAGAGTCACCAGTTTTCCATGTGCTGAAGATTACATGAGACTATATAGAAATAAGTTATCCCTTTTCATAAAATTTTCTTACACCAAATTCGGATATTCGAAGAGTCACCCATTTTCCATGTGCTGAAGATTACATGAGACTATATAGAAATAAGTTATCCCTTTTCATAAAAATACCATAAACCAAGTTCGGATATTCGAAGAGTCACCAGTTTTCCATGTGCTGAAGATTACATGAGACTATATAGAAATAAGTTATCCCTTTTCATAAAATTTCCTTACACCAAGTTCGGATATTCGAAGAGTCGCCAGTTTTCCATGTGCTGAAGATTACATGAGACTATATAGAAATAAGTTATCCCTTTTCATAAAAATACCATAAACCAAGTTCGGATATTCGAAGAGTCACCAGTTTTCCATGTGCTGAAGATTACATGAGACTATATAGAAATAAGTTATCCCTTTTCATAAAATTTCCTTACACCAAATTTGGGTATTCGCGGAGTCATTCATTTTTGCCATGTACTAGGTTCCTTACAAAGAGAAAAATCTTTCCTTATTTGTAAAGTCACCATAAATGAATAAAAGAAACCTTATGTATCAAACCATTCTAGCACTGTGCGAATTTCGCACAAATGAGAGAGACATATATACTAAGAAAGTGGCACAATGCATTTATGCAAAATGCTTTTTAGATTAATCGAATAAATTACGTTAACCCTAAGGGCCGGAATAGCCTGGTTGGTAGGACGTTGGACTCGCATCCTGTGTCTTATGAGTTCAAACCCCGCAGGCCGAAGACTCTGTGTGTGGGTGCGGATGGTGGCTGGCGCACGTATAAATGTGCCGTGGTCACAAAGTCCTCCATATCGGGAGTAATGCCACTGGAGGTAGTAGTTCAGAGGTAATCGTTATCTGATTCAGGTCTAAATTGCGATCTGTGGATGAGTGAATGAAATGCACGAATGAAATCTGCCTTGTAAAATGGGTTGTGACGAGTGCGTAGCTAAGCCGTACTCTTCGCCACTGAAAGCTACAAGAGACGCCCACTCTGCTTATATAGCTGACAGATAACTGTCAGCGGGCTTGTAAAGTGCCATAAGTCACAACTTTACCCCTCTTTGAAATTTTACAAGTTAATGGCATAATTAAATTCTTTGAAATATATTACTTGTGTTTAGCTTAAATGCTTTACAGTTACAAATGTTTGTGGAATATTTAATATTCATATAATAACAAAATTATTTATTTTCTAATATCCTTCTTGATGGACAATTATGCGTAAATACTATAAACACATACATTATTTAATCACCATGTGTTAAAGTTCATTCACATGTTTGTTTATTATGCATTTAATTTATCATCTACATGTGTTAATATGTATACAAGCATTAACAAACTAAGCTGACTTAGCACTTCTAATCTTTGCATACGAATTTTAAAGTTACCTTGCAAATTTGTGTTTCAAAATCTTAAATTACTATTATTTATTTAATTATCTGTACGTGTTAATAAATATCCAGATATTAACAAACTAAGTTGGCTTAGCATTTCCAAAAGTCGCACGAATTTTAAAGTTACCTTGCAAATTTGTGTTTCAAAATGTTAAATTATTGCAATGCATTTAATACTCTATCTATCTGTATTAATAAGAATCCAGATATTAACAAACTTAGCGGATTTAGCAATTCCAAACTTTACACACTAATTTGAAATTACCTTGCAGACTTGTGTTTCAAAACGTTAAACTTCTAACAGGATTCAGTTATTAATAAAAATCTGCTTTTAAATTCCTATAAAAGGCTCTTGATGTACAATTTCTACAAATTACACATTTTTCTGTGTCTCCAACACACACAAACCATTCCAGATGTCACACAATTCATCAAAGTCACTTCATATATAATTTATATTTCTCACTGAAAAAAGAAACCCAAACAATGAATGAAGGACCATTCAACATGATGTATAGCTAGTCACCTATCTTAGAAGCAAAATAAGATAAAATTTCCTCCCAGAAAGTGACATATCTGCCTCTCCAGATTCGCCCGCAGACCTTCTATCAGATGCTGCCTCTGCCACCTGTTGCTCTTGTGAACAACTACTCGAATGCTAGAAGCCTCGCTGGTATGGGCTATCTACTATCTTCCTGCGAGGTATTAATAGAGAGAGACTAAACGGCTTATGTAGAGACCTCAGATACCTGATAAGGATATCACTTCGAGTATTTCCGATAGATGGGGTTGGGAATCGTTCATTTTTCTTTGTGTAGGAGAGGCACTTTTTTCTCACAGTTTGTAGATTGTATCGGAAATCAATGATTTGGGAAAGGGATTGTGATAGAGAGATATTGAAAAAAAATTGTGGGTAATTTTTTTTTATTGTCGAAAAATGTCTGACAAGTTTGATCGGCGGATAAAAATAGAGGGAAAAAAATATAATGATTTTCCTTTCGCTTCTCCCGATCTAGTGGTGCTTGAAGTTGAGTTTTGTTGAAACATGGGGAAGTTTCGTATTTTGGATTAGTCGTTCATAAAATAAAACGGTGCACAGCTGTAAATGAGTATAGAATCTGCAAAATCCCTCTTCTGCTACGAATATTTGCAGAAACAAGATACATTTTATGGGGAAAAAACACATTATTGTTACTGATATACTTAATTATGGTACAAACATAGTATCGATTAAATATCGTATCAAACATAAAATATATTGTATTAAAGCACTTTATATTCATATTTTCTTATGTCTATAATATGCATGGAATTTTATATATAAAATATTTTTTGTTCATAGTTTAGTTTTAAAAAAATGCACAGATGACAAAAACAGGGTGCGTAAGAAATAAATCATCTAGGAATGTATAACAGCAAGAGTCAATCAAAAAACCAAGAAAATATAAAGATGATGAAAAATAGATATTCTTTATTTCTTATAGTAAAGAAGCAATTCATATTTCTCATAACACGACTATGATAATTTGATAATTGATCTTCAAGCAGGCGTACGTTTGCTATGTGAAGGAAAAGAGTGAAATAGAAAACAGATTGTAGAAAAATAATACATTTGCGCTAAACTGAACGTAATGTTTCCCATTATTTCATTATCTACGAGGTTAAATCAAAAAGTTAGTCATATCACTGACTCTCCGACCCGCCCGAAGGCACACGGGAAAAGGAAAACTGAATAACCGGACTGCCTCAACAGCAACACTGGCGGGAACTGTGGTTGAGTCCTAAGGGCCAATACCGGCCACGGTACAACCCTTCCTGAAGAAAGTACGTTCCGTCATCGATGGGAGGAGCCAGATCGCTCACTTTTTTATGTACCCTCCAGGGTGGCGTGATCCAACCACCATACGGGAAGCATCTCATTCTCTTTTCAAGGTCCCCCCCCGTGGGTTGTCAAAAAGTAAAGAGACTTTTGAAATTTCTCTTTTCAGGGTTTGGAAACACTACTGACATTTAGAGCTGAATTAGTGTAGTCCTGAGCACTTCTTTGCAATGTGACACTTTTATTCCTGCCTTTGTCGTTGGAGAGTAGTACATTGTTAAATATGTCAGTCGATTATCATTGTACCAAGAAGAAAATGAGGGCAATAATTCGCTTTTTGTTTGGGGAAGGTGTTACACCTACGGAAATTATTCGTCGATGCAAGTGCAATCAGATCAGAACATCCTGGAAAACTACGTAAAGATGCTATCCTGCATCAAAATAAAGCTCGGTCACATTCTGCCCAAACCACGGTCGAAACAATAAAGGAATAAGGATTAGAAGAGCTGGAACGCCTGCCATTTAGTCCAGATCTGGCTCAAAGCGATTTTCAAAATTTCGCACCATTGAAGAAAGCGCTAATTGGGAAAAGATTTGCAACCGATGAAGAAATCATTGATGCAGTGCAAAACGTTTTACACATACAGCCGAAATGCTTTTTTCTCCAACGGATCTAAAAACTTGTGAAACGTTGGGAGAAGTGCGTTGAAGTTTAGGGTGGCTGCGTAGAAAAAATAATGTATGTTTCAGTTTTCTATCATTATAATAAGTGAATCTATTCTCACAGGTCTCTTTGCTTTTTGACTCTCCCTCGTACATATCTTTATTTGCAAGTTATGTACGAGAAAAACCCAGGGTGGTTTGGAAAAATTATTTTTAATTATCAATCCTAGCTTATCAAAGCAAGCTTGTTTGATTATAAGCAATTCTTATGTCTCACTCGTCCACTTGTTAGAACTCACTCTTTTTGCAGCGACGGCATATAATTTAAAAAATATTTTCGAAACATTTTAGCATTTTTCGAATATTTGCAGTTGCAATAAGTTTTTTCCGACGGAATCGTCATGAGTATCATTTCAGCAATCATAAATAGTTGTGTGTTCTCCATAGACAGACACAGATTTAAATGTTTGGTATTAAAATCCAGTTATACTATACTAATCCTATACTATACTGTACTATACTAATCCAACTATACTATATACGCCTTTAATAGAGTGCCCTGTAGCAGTTCCGATTAGCATTTCCGATCATGTTTTCCGAGCGATATATCTTGTTTTCTGCTTTTCCACTTCCTTTTGATTTTGATTAAGGATTTTTTAATTAGCCTGCATAAAATATTCAAAGTTATTTGAAAGATGTGCCAATAAATTAGAATAATTATTCATTTGATTCGGGAAGTTAACATATGGAGAATCAATATGTAATTAAACTTAATAGTTCCATATAGTTGAAAATTCTACATTCTCTTTTACAACTGGAGTAATATTCAGACACCCTGTTAATTTAACATTATTCTGAAGGAAAGAAAAATTTAAAATTATTTGAACCTGCAGTTCAAAACATCTTAACATTATATTATTTTAGCCTTATTTTGTCTGTTTTTTTTATTTTTTAAATTTATTATTAACCCTCTCATACTTAAAATCATTCGAGTTCAGGTACCTCAAAATATTAGAAAACCCGATATTCTTCCAAAGAATAAAAATCTTCTTTCTTCCTCAATCAAAAATCGAACAAACGACCGTGACAAACAGTGTTTTTAAGGTACTGAGATAGAACATACGACCCGCTTACCTAATATCCATTAAGCAAATATATGCTCGAACATTCTTTGAGTATTCTTAGAATATCTCCCTGTCTGCCAAACATATCTAAACGAGCGTCTCTAAAGTCTTGTGTATTCAACAAAGCACTTAACGAAAGGTGGAGGAATTTCATAATGATAACTGGGCTTGTCGGGCACTTGCCGTAATTTCGTTAAATGGGCGTTTAGGGCTTTTCAATACTGATAGAGTTGATTATATATTAGTGGTAATTCTCACACTAAAACTGTATTTAATATTGTCACAATAAACTTAATCACGAAAGTAATTAAAAGCATTTTTGTAATATGTATCTACAATTTTTTAATGAAATTAAATTAGAGAAAAATTTATACAGATGTATAATTGGCATCATTTAAAAGGTTTCAAAAAGTTTTATGTAATGTAACAATACTTACTGTACAATAATATACTCCAAAGTTATTAAGAAGAAAAAAACGTTAACATATTGCTTAGCTATTCACTAAAATTAAAAAATAAATGAGTCTATATTACTGAAGAAGTAAATAGAACCAGTGGATGTACTTCCAATGGTATACCCTACAGAGTATTTTAAACAACTTTTTTATCTTATATATCGTGTAACGCAATTAATAAATATTATAGCATATAAGCATTAAATGTTTAATCTTTCTTAGACATTATTTATAAATATTTTAATATGTAAAATGCTGACAATAATGAATATTTGACTTCAAACTTCCTCCTTATGTCAATCTAAATCTTGAAGTCTTATCATTCATATTATCTATTTTTATGTAATTCAAAATATTTTCACTATTTTTCACGTCAAAACAAAAGCTATAAAACCACCTGTATCTATGCAACACCGTTTACATATTTTATTTCTCAAGAAGAATCTGTAAGACAGTTATTTGCATTTACTATAAACGCGGCAACACTTTTACATTACCACGACATGTATCCTATTTCGACTGACACAGAGACGTATCATATAATTTCCCCTTACAAGTCATATTTTCACCCTCCCTCAAACTTATCATTTCTTATTTTGAGAAACATCACACCCCTTTAAAACGTGGCGAAAGAACAAAATAAAACACCTTTAGAAAGGGGGGAAAAATTGAAAAAAAGTATCTGTTTTATGGAGAAAAATACATTTTTCAGATCATATTCCCCGCTGCAAAATCGAAATAAAGTATCAATAGAGATAGGTTTGAAACTTGTTGTTAAACTAAAGAGAAGACGTATATTCTTGCTACAACAGATTCGAGTTTTGGAAGTCGTTTTAAATCGAAAATAAATTGATGGATGAATTGGGTGTGACCATTTGTTTCTCCATGTTATCCGAAATCCATTTCGTGTGGCTCTGTTTTTCGTTAAATAACATTTCTTTCAATACTTTGAAGATACTACTGATTCTTTTAGTACAATTATAACAAATTGTACTAAATAAATTATCATTCATCAAATACAAAATAATAAAGGGTGTCCAAAAATTAACACAAGATTTAATAATCCTATTAAAAACTATTTGACAGCTGATAATTAAGAGTTAGTAAAAATGGAGTATTATACGATAGAGCAACGTGTTTTCATTGCTGAACAATATTTCAAAAATAATGAAAGTCTGCCAGTCATAGTTCGAAAGTTTAAAAATTGGCCCCTTGATCGTGTAATTTACTATTATTGGATTTCTTTTTCTGGGCTTATTTGAAGTCAAAGATGTGTGCCAACAAGCTCACAATCACGCGTGCATTCAAGGAAGAAATTTACCCCTTCATCAACGAAATTCAGCCACATTTATGAAAAATGGTTATAGAAAAGTTCGACTGAAGAGTGAGTATGGGCCAGGAAAGCCTTCGAAATCATTCGTCCAATGTGTTATTCTATAAATAACCCTATCCTGTGTACTTTGTAATTCAATAAAAATATAATAATTTCAAGAAAAGAAAACTATGTTTTTTATTTAATTCAAATCTTGCGTTATTACGTTGTTTTATAGTACAATCCACCATTTTTATGGACCCTAAACTATCAGCTGTCAGATTTTTTTAATAGGGTTTTTAATAGGGTTTAATAGGGGTTTAATATGGTTTTTTAATAGGGATTTATTGCACGAATGGTGGTAAATTTAAATCTTGTGATAATTTTAGAACACCCTTTGTAATATGTTATTTTTTCAGCTCAGATGTCGTCCTCGTCATCTGACCACGGTTCAAAATTACGAGGTCCGTCCCAAAATAGCCCTAGTGTTGCTTCAAACGGGACGTTAATATAACCAAACCAACCAAACCAATATGTTATTTTATTAATATTCTCCAGTTTCTTTTAGGAGTTCATCATTATCAGCATTTAACCTCAAGCTTGTATGAATATATAAATAACATATGAAGTTAACTTGCTCGATAATTCGAATATTGAAACAAATCAATAGATTTTTTACAGTAATTACATATAGGCAAGATAACACCCATCGATAATCAATGATTTCTTAAAGATTAGATGGAATTTTAATTTTTATACAGATTAATTTTTTTTTCAAGAAAAGAGTCGGGAAAATACTGATATTTCTCTACTCATGTGGCCAATTAAATTAATTGGCCAATTTAATTTTTTCTACGTAAAGAAGGAATGAAAGAATAATAAGAAAGAAGAAGAAAAAGCGAAAAAAGAACACATTTTGATAAGTCACCAAAGTTTTCCAATTTATTTATTTCATTAAATACCGTAATTTGATTTTCAGAAGTTTCTAATACTATTATAATTCCACATATTAAATCCGTAAATATTTCTATTAAATATAAAATTATAAGCAGTAAAGGAATTTAATATGCTATTCCAAATTTTAATAAAATAACAAATATTTGGTTATTTTATGAAAAATTATTTCTTTAGTTTCGTCTCACAAAATTGTTAAACTTTTTGAAATTATATATTTATAACGGATCTGTTACGACTTATTCGATAAGTCAATAAATTAGAATAGTTGAAAATACAAAAGAATCATAAATTTTAAAATTCGGTAATTAATTTATTAAGCAAATCATGAGCATTGACAAATGTGCGATAATTTAACAAATCAATGCTTTTTTTATACGGCTTATTATTTCAAGACTATTGTGTAATAATGTTAAAGATTAATTTAATTTATTCTTTGCGAAAACAAATTAAGAACATTTTTTTAGCTTCATCTGAATGGCACTGGAAATTTTGCTCATAATACGAAGAAAAGGGAAATAAATAATATGATCTATTTCATGTCTTCACAACAGCCGTAATGCAGCAATTTATGTTGCAGAAAGTCCAAGATCCTTAAAAGATATAATGCCGAGAATAATAATAAAAGAACAGATGCCGAAGATGATAAAAAAAAATAGTGCCGAAAGAATAGATTTTAAAACAACTTATAAAGATATGATCAAAAATTTTCTGTCCATAGGAAAAGTTATTTTATCATAATCCAATGAAATCAATCTATCGTTTCAGATAGCCCCTCCCACCCCGCTCATACGTCACAATATGCAATCACCATCACCGTTAATGAATCTCCTGACACATCATACGTCACAAGGATTATACCAGGAAATATCAACCGAGTATCAAATCAGAGAGAGGGATATAAGGAATAACAAAACAACACCCCCAATCCAAAAGAAACGGTTTATCCGGTCTCCCACCTCCACTCTTAGTCCATTATTTATCTATGACCGCCCCGGTCGGATAAAAAAAAAGGAGCCAAAAGCAAAAAAACTTGGCGAGCAGGCGCTATTTCTGAGACCATTCGTGCATATGGTTTATCTTGAGGAACAGTTCCTGTAGCATCAGGAGCGTGACTCAGTCGAACTCAACATCAATCTTGGGGCAGTTTTCTTCTGTAACCTTTTTCCTCCCCATTCTATTTTATTCTGGGAGATTTCTTTGTTTTTTTGAGGGCTGTTTGTGGTGGTGATCTACGGTAGGAGTAGGGTGGTTGCAAACGATAACCTGTTTCAATTTCTTGAATTCCGAATTAGTGTTTAAAAAGTTGGGATAGAAAATCGTAACTCTGGATTGTATAAATTCGTTTATTGTTAACACTTAAATATAGATTTTCCAACATGATGTGATTATCCAATTTCTTGCATGTTTAAATAATTGTCATTATTTTTATTTTAAGAAAAAATATATCGATATTAAAAGAACTCCGAATTTTAGCGAAAGGAGTTTACAGTTTCTTTTATACATTTTAAAACAGATAATGGTGCGTGGATCGCATTCTTTCGTTCGTGAATCGCACTCCTTTCTAATTTACTAAACCTTTTCTACTATAAATAGGAGGCAGCAGAAAGGCAAAATCTAATTAGAAAAGTGATTACAATCATAGGTTTAAGTCGCAACCGCGAACATGCCGGAACACTGTTTTAACCCTTTCTAGGGCCATGGGAAGTATGCATCCCACCAAATTCATCAACCTTTGAATAAAGTTATGTAGGTTGGCATAAGTTCTCATAATTTTTTCAAAAAGACAAAGTCTTAGATGCTTCAGTTTCTTATCTCACACAAAATGATCTGTCTTTATTTGTTAATTATTTATTAATTAATCAAATTAAATTTATCTAATAAGCTAAACTAATTACTTTTCGTAAGTCCATCTCGATCCTAAAGATATTTTAATTGGCCATGACTAGAAAAAATGGCCTTTTAAAGGGTTAAAATATTAAACATTGTTTTTTTTTCATTTAATATTGTTACCTTGACCGTTTAGTTCAAATATCAAAAATTAATTAAGTTTTTTTTGTGAAAATATCGATAAAACATTAAAAGCATAATTATTTCACTAAGTAACCAATATCTCAGATAAAACGAGACAGTCCGAATTTCATTATCGTTTCGCTTTCAATTAGATGACAATGAACAACACATACTAATTAAAACAATGCCGAACGCCGGCAGTTTGACCCTGAGATAAAATTTGTGCGAATTTTAATAAAATGTTCAAGGTTTTAATTTTATTCATAAATAAATATCCATGAAAATAGACAATAAAAATTAATTACAGTTAATACAAAGAAAAATTAACTCATTTTTTTTTTCAAATTTTACAGAACATAAAATATGGTCCTTTTTTTATGTATATGTGTGATGTAATTTAAATACATATTTGTAATGTAAAAATATAGTATTAATTTAAATCTTATGAAGGCATGTTATTATTACCATCAATAATAAAATGACATTCCAGCTTATTTAAAGCAGAACAAGTTTTCACTCAGTCATAGCTGGACCATCTCACTTACGATATTGTCAACAATCTGTATATAAACCCAGAAAATCTATTATTGAACAGAATTTTTGCTGAAACAAAAGCTCATTTCTAAATAAATCTCACAAATATTTAAATTTCTTCAATTTTAATTTTAATCTTGATTGTTTAATAACGGAAATTTTAAATTTATAAACGTAATAGATTTCTAGACATTTATTAAGTTCCAGAAATTCAAACTCTAAACTTCTAGGCTATGATTTTCTAGAAATCTATTCCTTCCAAACTTCTTTCTGTTTTATGTGAGATGTCTCATATAAACTTTTTGTACAACAACTAACTTACAAATGTTTCTATTTGATTCACCGTCCAGCACATAATCAGTGTATTTGTTCACTGTCTCAACTTTTCGAATGCTAATGTAACTATCTTATGATTATTTCTGTCTAGATGACTTTACATATTCTTAGACATATTTGCTACTATCCCAAATATGTCAATATCTAAATTCACAAATAATTTGTGAATATTTTTATCTGAATCCCTTTACAAATTCCAATCTCAATACATGTTAGTTGTCTCCATTGTATAATTACATACATCATAACCTTAGCTTATGATTTTTTTAAATTCAGTAATTTCGAAGATCCTAAGCCTAAAACAAGCATAAAAAGCATCTTATCTTCTCAACAGTTATCAATAAAAATCTTATCATTTATTTTTCAATCCATATGTTTGTTTTCCGACATTTCTATAAATATTTTTGTCTAGTTTCTTAGCAATTTATATATTATTTATTTTGACTGCATTCACATTTAAAATTTATCATGGAATATCTTTTTTCCTATTCATTATTTATTTTAGATAAAGAACGTTCGTTGAATTCATCGTCATTTTATTCATCGTCCATCGTTCGTCATTTTATGAATCAATTATCTGTGAAATCTCTTTATTTCACTATCACACCATTGAAGCTATTTACTTTGTTTATCTTCTGGTTTCCAGTGATAGGTTTTAGCTAGAATTTTCTGACTTAGATTTGCAGATACAATTATGTTAAAAACTTTTTCTTTAAAATAAGGATATTTGAAGCATTTTTTTTTTCTTTCTTGCAGATGACGTTTATGTAAAAACTTAATATATCGTAGAAATTTAATAATTTACTCTTAAATTTTTCATTATTTTAATATTTTTTAAAATAATAAAACATAATTTTTTTGCCCTAAATTTTAGCTTTTTCAGAAAATCTTTTTAAAAATCGCTATTAAAAATAAATTACTGTATCCACGTATCCTTCAGTATATATATTCCTGGACGATGAACAAACCAAAAATCTATGGTTTATTTAAACCAAAAGTTAAGAAATAACTGAAATTTCTTGAAAAAATGTAAGAGTTCTAGTGTAAAACAATAGATTTTTTGGGATTTTTGACCTTCTTTCAAAGTTTAAAAGACGCACAACTTTACATATCTGCATATTTTTATCATTTCTCTTACATTTTACTATTCCCTAGACAATATTATAAACAAGTTGTATAACGGAATACAGTTGAATATTTTTAATCGTACTTGATAAATGAAAATTAATTGAAAAACTTCATTTCGAGAAAAACAGTATAAAAATTGTTTTTAATTTTCAATAGATGAAAAAAAAAAACTTTTTTCTCGAAAACTTTCTAAATGGTAGTGTTTATACCTCTTCTTTTTGTGCAATTCCTTTATCAATTTGAAATTTTGAAATTTGTTTCGTGTCGTTTTCTTGATTCTAATGTATACTTTTTGTGATCAGCTATGCAACTAGGACCGAAATTTTTCAATATTTCTTCTATCATTGACTTCAAAATGAATATAAACTAATCTGGAAATATTTTTTATCAATTAATATTAGTCTTGAATATTATTTAAGTGCTTTTGCTGGATTTATTGTTAGAATTTCTAGCATTAATGGGAAATCATGAAATTTTAAATGATTGAGAATTATGTATATTTGCAACAATGCCATCAGAAACAAAGACTTTCATGCTTAAAATATTTCAAAATAACAATAAAAGAAAATATATAAAAACAATAAATTTTAAATACCCGAAATAAAAGCAATGAAAACCGCTTGATGATGATATTATTTACAGTTTCAATCTCAGCTGTTAAGTTATATTAAATTGCCTTTAATTTCATTTTCGATTTCCCTAGAAATAAAGTAAAAACAGTTTTGGAAATGTAAAGGTGCGGGCTTTCCAACAAAATTTACAAATTGCGATTTTCTTTCAAAAACGGCGTTTTAACGTATAATACTTAATAAGAATAAAATTCATATTACATTCACATAAGATAAAAATAATATTAAACATCAGTTTCCCAATTAGATAAGAATGATATTATCATCAAATTCAATTTTTTATAGGAGTAATATTAGGATTAGATAAGTTGAAGATAAGAAAATATTAGGATAATAATAAGTGCATTAATTGTTATTTCATATCATAAAATTTTTTTACCTGTCTTTAATGGTGTCTAAAGGCAAATAAAATTTTCTTTCTTTATTTTCCAAATATTTTTTTTTACTATTGAGCTCAGTGTAATGCAGCTCTGATCAGAGTCATTAATTTTATTTAATTCATGAAAAAAATATTAATAGCATCATAAGATACTATTTATTAATCTTTTCTTTCTTGGTATTTTTGTCGTTTTTATAAAACTATCCATTCTTTTTTCTTGAATAGAGAGAAGAATTTTGGATATTCTCAGGAAATGCAAGCGTGGCCTCCCGTTTAAATAGATAAAAATTAAAAAATTAGAAATAAACATCAAGGAATTGAAATAATTTATATTCTTTTTGAACACTTTTATCTAAATTGACTTGTTTGAAAGGATATAATTTATTAACGGATTTTCTTTTCTTTGACTACTGTGTTAGAATTTTGAAATTCTGTGCATATTCGAGATGGCAATACAATAAATTGAATTTATTAATAATAATAACTCATTTTATTTTAGAAAAAGGAATTATCAGTAATCATTAATTCAATATAAATTTTTGATTCTATACCAGCAGTTTCAGCAGTCGGGAGAGTGAGAAAAAAATTGATCACACAATTTTTAAAAAATAATTAATTTAATAAAAAAAATTAATTTATTCAACATAAATTTTGATCCTGCACCAGAAGCTTCAGCAGTTGGGAGAGTAAGAAAAAATATAGATCACGAATTAAAAGAAAATAGAGTGTTTAAAATAAAGAAATTTAAGGCACATTTCATGCTTTATTATTCATTTTTACATTGATTTTAACTATTTTTAAATTAATTATTTTTAAAACCCATTTACATTCATTTTATATGTATACTCTGAATGTGCTCCCACAATTTATTTTCTTTGCTTTCTACCTTCCTGATTAGAGTGTATCATTCAGATGACACCAATTTAGTAAATAATTTCAGTAACCGATGAAAATTTAAATTTCTCTTAATACTCAAGATAAAATATAAAATTTTCATTTAAAGAAATTGTTAATTCTTTTTCTTTTTTTGAGTTTGAAAAACTTTTGTTTTTAGCAGTTCCTCTTTCATTTTTTTTTCAAAATGTTGTCTTTGGATTTTATAATTTAGATATAATATTTATCTTGATATAAAAAATATTTTGTTTTATTTCCTACTAAAATTTTACATTAAATCGTATTTTCCGTTTACAAGGATTTGAGAGGAAAATATGATTCTTTTTATACTGTGTCCCATTATTTTCAAATTAATAACTGAAAAAAGTAATGCCAAATTGTTAAATAATAAGGATTAATTGTAATTTGATATTAATTATCAACAACAATTATTTTTTATATTTCTTACTAAAATTTTATGTTAAATCGTAATTTTTCTTTTCAAGCATTTGCAATGAAAATATGATTATATTTATACTTTTTTCCATTGTTTCAAAATCATTTGCTGAAAAAAGTAATGCCAAATTGTTAAATATTAAGGATTAATTGTAAGTTGATATTAATTATCAACAAGGCTTAGAACAATTTAACAAAACAACTTCAATGGTAGTCAGGAATTTTTTACAGAACAACTTCACACTGAAAAAATTTAATAATGAACGTTATGTGCATTCTTCCTTAAACCTGCACAAATTCATACCCAACATGTATGAAACAAACTGCAATAATACGAGCCTAGCACAACTTTTTGACACAAGTTTCCAATTTCAGATCCCTCAGAAATCGAAAGGCGCGCAACATATCAAAACACGTTTTCTTAAAATTTTTCATCCCGCATTACGTGAGTATGGACAGTGGACTACAACATCCATATATCAAACTTTAAAAAAAAGCCCAGATATAAATTTTTAAAAATAAAGGAGCGAATACTGAACCATGATTTTTTTTTTCTGAAACGCGCGGAGAGAAAAATCAGAAAGCTTAAAACCATCTATCCTCTTTACAAACCATTTACAGAGCGAAAAGCCTTCAACGGGGGCATCGTTTATTTTGAAGAAATTGAATTTTTATCTTTTTTCAAATAAAGAAAAATAGGCTATACTTTCGGATGGCCAGCCTACGTGATAGAGGGACTTAAAAATATTAGATGCCAGATACAGCCTCGCTATGCCTACTAGCAGGCACTTGAAAGATGCTCTAGAACGGCATCTTTTTTTCGGTGTGTTTAGAAATCGGCCATGAGCAAAAAGATATTAGTACTGTATTTATAAAAGTTGTAAAATAGGAAGCATTTGAGATATGTCATTTTTCGTATACTTACTGTATTTCACAACCTACTCAAAAGTATTTTAAACGCTGGTTTTTAAACTTTTGCCAAATTAGGGTTTATCTAAAAACTAAAAATTAAAGAAAATGAAAAACAGGTTTTTATTCATGTACTGAAAGTAGAAACATTTTTTTATTAAAAATCTGAAACTAAAAGCAAAATCATTAAAATAATTTTAATCTTAAAATATTGAAAGAAATACTATAAATTAACTCGAATTAAATCATCGCTGTTATATATTTTTAATCAATGGTTGGAATTTCCATTGGTGATATTCGTTGATACTCATTGTGGTTGAATTCCATGCAAATTCTTTTTAAGATCCTTGCTTGTAAAGTTGTGTTTTTACTTCCGGATTTTTAATTTAATTCATTGACAGTGTACTATGTTATTTCATTGCATTTCAAAAATTAAAAGAAATTGTATAGTACATATTTCTTGTAGCTGCTGAAAATTTTTTTCTCTTCAGATCATTATTATGACGTCTTTAAGATAAACATAATTCCACATAAAAATACATGTAACACGTGTTAAAAAACAGTTAAGTCAAAATTATGTTGGCATTGAAATGGTAGAAACGCACCAAGTCATCATCATGTTAAAGCCTTAAAATTAAGGATGCATCAAAATTGTATTAATATTAGAATAATAGAAATGAATCAAGTCATCATCATGTTAAAGCCTTAAAATTAAGGATGCATCAAAATTGTATTAATATTAGAATAATAGAAATGAATCAAGTCATCATCATGTTAAAGCTTTAAAATTAAGGATGCATCAAAATTGTATTAATATTAGAATAATAGAAATGAATCAAGTCATCATCATGTTAAAGCTTTAAAATTAAGGATGCATCAAAATTGTATTAATATTAGAATAATAGAAATGAATCAAGTCATCATCATGTTAAAGCTTTAAAATTAAGGATGCATCAAAATTGTATTAATATTAGAATAATAGAAATGAATCAAGTAATCATCATGTTAAAGCTTTAAAATTAAGGATGCATCAAAATTGTATTAATATTAGAATAATAGAAATGAATCAAGTCATCAAACATGATAAATCATTTACATGAAAGTTTTCAACTTGTGGAGCATCATGCTGAACATACAAGAACTAACGTTTAATAGCAGAATATAAAACATGTACGCACATTTTACTGAAAAATGGATGAAAATCCACTTAATTCCCCGTGTTTTAAATTGTGAATTTTACTACTGAGTGTTATCAAATTTTGAATCACCCTGTAATTGCAATTATTTGAGAATTTGTTGATCGCGTTAATGACTAATGCTGAAAATTGAACAGAGGGTAGAATATTTGATTTTTCCTGAGGAAAAATGTGATAATTTCTTAAATTTCTATTTGATTAAAAATTTTGTCAATTAATTACAATGCGTTTTCATTCCTACATTGATATTTAAATAATATCAGAAATGCAGCTTCACAAATAAAATTTTCACTAAATTGAAATTCAAAAATGCAACAATTTGTTCGCAAAAATTAATCAAACAGTAGTAAACTAGAAATAATCTTAGTTAAAACAAAAAACGCGTATAAACAAATCTTATTCGTGACTTTATGCAACGCTTATTAAATAATTCCAAATCAGGCCTCCCCCTACCCTTAGAGGACTTTAATTTCCCTTCTAAATGCACAGATACCCTCTGGCAATTAGTAAATAACAATAAAATTAATCATTCCGAAAGATTTGTCAACGTTACAGTCGGCAAACGAATTTACGTTTCCTCACTCGCGCAATCGCCCAATTTCTATGTCTCTTCCTGATTTAAACGCTCAGGGCTCAGAAGTAATAAAACTCAATAAAATTTGTCGTAAAATCTCGTGCAGTCAATTTCACACGCCACTTCCTTCCTGCGAGGATAAAATTAATTAACAACCCAAATATAACCACCTCTTTTAATCTCAAAATGCCTTTTCTATTATTAACACGTTTTAAAATATGATCTCGCGTATTCTCGCGTCAAGCGAGACGATGCGAGAACGAAGTGGAGTTGAGGGGTTTACGAATGGAATGCTTATCGAAATTTTTAAGAATAAAAGATTTCTATTTCCTTTTTCCGGCTCGACGTATAAAGATATTTTAGGTTTTCCTTTTGTATCCATCTGTATTATACAATTGCAGCTGCCGCTGCAGCTGATACCAGTTTTCATCCACACAACTGTTGTTGAAAATATTTTCGAGTATCTTTCAGATTCACTTTCAGAGATTGCATGCAATTAATTTTGGGTGGAAATTATGTTTATTACTTTTGAAAGTAGGACTTGCGTTTACAAAGGGAGCTTTTCATACATAGTTTAAGCGTATAAAAGCAATTTAAGTGCTTCTTTTGTGCTATTCTGAATTACAAAAACAATGGATTTGGATATTTTAAATAGACTATTCACTGTTCGCGAACAAAAAGTGTGTTTACGAACTCTGGAATTCTGCCAAAGAACAAAAACATATTTTGTATATTTTGATGTTGTTTCATGCAATGTTAAATGATACTACACAAGCAAATTGAATCGCTTAGTATTTTAAAGGAAAAAGCAAGAGGGGAAAAAGTATTTCTTCGCATTAATTTTTCTCTTTCATACGCATCAGTTTCCTTTCCTTTTTTTTTTTTCTCAAATTTATTTTAGAAATTTCGTATCGTGAAATGCAATGTAAATATAAAAGAATGTTAAATAGATTCTATTTAAACAATAATAATAGTTAAATTAGAAATAGAGCTATCCGGTATTGTCTTTTTTTTTCATAATTTATGTTGAAAATACATTAATTTAAAGAAAATAAATCACTTTAGTTGGAGAGCGACATAAACCAAAAATTGGATTTGCCGAAAAAGTAACTTTTTGCGACTATCAGCAATCGATTTTAATGATTTTCAGACTTATGATAAATGCACAAATGAAATTTATTTTAATTGAAACTCATAGAGAATTAAAAAAAAACATTTGGCAGGATATCTCACAAAATTAGGGATAATTTTGTTAAATAAACAAATTAGTTGTCACCTACCAGTTTACGAATCAGTAAATGAGCTCTTTAATTTTGAAAAATAGTCTTTATTCACAATATAAAATTTCATAATGTTTATGATAAAAAGACATAAATTTAAAGAAACAAATTTTAGTGTGAGGCAGCATAAACCAAAAGTAGTTGCCGAAAAAATAACTTTCTAAAGCTATCAACAATCGATTTTATTGATTTTCAAACATATCACAAACGTACCAAGGAGATTTATTTTAATTGAAACTTATAGATAATCCAAGAAAAAATGCAAGAATATCTCACAGAAGTAAGGATACTTTTGTTAAACAATCAAATTAGTTGTCAATTACTTGTTTACGAATCAGTAAATTAAATTTTAAAAATTAAGTCTTTTTTCATAATTTATAGTTAAACGACATTAATTCAAAGAGAAAAAAAACTTTAGCGGGAGAATGGCATAAACCAAAAATAGGATTTGACGAAAAAATAACTTTCTACAACTAACAGCAATCGATTTTAATGATTTTCAAACATAACTCACATATACCAAGGAAATTTAATTTAATTGAAAATTATAGATAATTAAGAAAAAGCATTTACAATAATATCTCAAAAAAGTAGGAATATTATTGTTAAAGGAACAAATTATTTGCCAATTACTAGTTTACGAATCAGTAAATGAATTGTTTAATTCCTAATTTTTAAGACATGAATTAATTTTATTAGAAGTTTCGAATAAGAAAAGTACGCCCGAAAATTCTTGTAAAAGTACATCACTCAAGTAGGGATATTTTTAGCTAAATAAACTAACTCCTGAAAAAGTGTAGAGCAACAACTTCCTAAAAATATAACATAATTGCAACGGAATCTTTGCCAGCGATAACAAAAGAAAAGATAGAGAAAACATTCTGTCAGTAGGCATTGCAAAGTGTTTTCAATAGTTCTCACGTTTCAGAGTTTTGTCGTGGGCGGCGCTGCGATGACCCAAACAGATAGCCGCTTCAAACGTCATCAGAGATAGATGGATTGGACCGAAACGCGACGTCTGTCCGTCGTGCTTTCAGGAGGACTCTCTTGTGATGTACAGCAGATGGCTCGCGTCATGGTCGCTGTCTTGAAAAAGAGGTTCCATGGCCTGTCTTAAGCAATAATTTCATTAAAGATATGAAATTAGTTGCTTCGATTTTCTCATAAGGCACTATAGTTATAATTACATCTAACATTACAATTAAAGTTACTATTGTTGGAATTATAGTTAGAGCAGTTAAAAAAACACACTTTTCAATAAAAAGCATCCGTTTCATTAAAAATATTGATAACAAGAATTGTTTATTTAATTGAAGATATTTGTGAGAAAGTTTAAGAAACTTCTTAAGGAATTGCAAATTCAAAATTGAAATAGTGCATATGAGAAAAATCATTTTTTCATGAAAGCTTCATCGAGATGGTAGAGAAATAATAAATAATTTTAATAAGAGATATTTGGGTGAAAATTTGTCTTTTCTTAAAGAAACATAAGAGCAAAATTAACATCTTTGAAAATATTTTTGAATAGTAGAAAATATGAACACAACTTTAAAAAAAAATATTAAAAATTAATCCACATTGCTTGAACGAAATATGAACATAACGTAAAAAATATTAAAAACTAATCATCATTGCTTGAACAAAATGAGAATACAAAGTAAAAAACATTAAAAAATAATCTCATTGTTTGAACGAAATATGGTTTAAAAAATACTAAAAACTTATCCTTATTGTTTGAACGAAACATAAACACAACGTGAAAAGTACTAAAAGCAATCCTTATTACTTGAACGAAAGAGAAAAAAAAATTGAACCCAGGAAAGTTTTAACCGATTATGCATAAATATTTTTTTTTAAATTTTGAAAGGAGATTTATTGACCAATAAAATATATTGACATACCGACCATTTATTATGTCAATTGATAATATATATATATATATATAAAATGTATTGTGATTAAATTAACCTTAAAAGTGTTGTTTTCATTCTGCGCTTCAGGGCGAAAAAAAAAAGCGACGTAGCAAAAAATAACAGTGCTAAAAATTAACTGGAAACCTGACTGCACCTACATTCCGTCTCTTTGCATTTCGACACCTCATCCTTACAAAAGAAAATAACGCACTTAAATAAACAATTCGACATTTACGAAGAGGTCGCGAACTTGATAATAACACTCCTTTTTACGAGACGGGGAAAAGAAAGCAGTTTCGTACCATTTTAGATAAAAAGGAAATAGCTTAAATAAGATACAGCTCATAAACATTCTTCGCAATGTAAATGTGTCTTAACGCTCACTTTAAAATAATGATTCCGCTGGATAGATGAGCGCTGACGACGACAATCTGAAAAAACAACACATAAAAAATAAAACGATACACTCCCAGTTACAGTTAGAGACCCTTTCCCTTGGAAAATTTTCTTTTTCACTAAGCCTCCTCAGAATCAAAAAACAACACAGAAGGCACACAAAAAAAAGAAGAAAAAGACATCGAAACGCAACATCAGTCCGTTTAAAAGCTAATTTAAAGATTTTATCAAAAAGTCCTTTTTATGTTTTTTTATCTCTTGCTTCTTCCAGTGATGTGTCTTTTTTTATTTTTTTACCCACCGCGACTTGGCGCTTTAGTGACCATTTTAAGCTAGGTGATTTTTTTTCCCACACCCAAGAGGGCATTAGTTTAAACGGGTATGAATCACGCGAAAAGCGTCGCTGTGAGTGTTTATAAGAAGCAGCAAGCTGAGAAAACATTAGATTAAAGGCATTTCATTATCTGGGCGCGTTTTAAAGCTTTAATTCCGAATTTTATTTTCATTTTTTTTCTTCTTCATCGTCGCATTCGTGCACTAGTTTCTCCTGGTTATCTGCTAGATGAGACGTTATTCTAGCGCATTTAGAACGGGCTGGAAAATCCCATCTGTGATACTCGAATTGCAAGTCAAGAAAGATTTAATGTGCCTTTTTCGTGATGTAGCAACCCATAAAATTAAGTCGCAGAGTAATGTGACGTAAGAATATTTTATCGAAAGCCCTGGCCTTTTCAAAGATTTAAAATAATAGAAAGCAATTCTCATATTCTTCCGGTTACAGTCTTGGAACAAAAGAAAAAATTTATTTAATTTTATTATTTTTAAATGTTTATAGCATGATATTATTAATAAAGAACTTTCATCCGAATCTAAGGAATAAAGCTAAAATTTAATTGCTTATATAATATAAATATTTTAAATTTCAATTTTATTAATTCTATTTTTCATTTATATTTTCAAAATTTTTTATTAAGTTTTGCCTGTAATATTAATATGAACAAATGTTTTGATATATGGAAAAAAATGTTTATATAATGAATATGAATGGATGTTTTGACATATAAAACAAATATTTAAATTTTCAAAGAAATATGAATGGATGTTTTGATATTAGAAATACAAATTTTGCTCATAGAATGAATATGAAAAAACGTTTAGCTACATACGGCAAACGTTTTGTTTATGAAATGAGTATAAACAAATGCTTGAATTATTTTTCTCATGAAACGGAAATATGAGAAGCGAATGAAATATAAGATTCATCATGAATTTTGCTTAAAATTATCAAAATTAAACCCAAAATCTCACCATTTGAAAATATTTTAACAGCGATCTTCACGTTTTATCTTCATATGCGTTAGTGGTATAATAGTTCAAATTACAAATTGACAATGAAGTAAAATGAGTAACAAGTACCAAAATCATTATTAGCTTAAAAATTCTTCACTATATTTCATATATACTTAGTATTCTTATTCGTCATGTGGATTTATTTAGTTTAGTTATATTAATATCACATTCTAAGGAATATCCAGCCTACTTTGGAAATTCTTCGATTTTTCGAATTTTGATTCAAATATGGATGGAATTTTGATTCAAAATGTGCTATTTGAACAGAAGTAGAAGACAACGTAGTCAACTCACATGTGCTTAAAAGTGCCATACGGTAAATAAAAAAAATGCTTCTTTTAAATTAAGATTTTAAGAACTATTTTATTAATTAATATATATCCAAATTACGTGAAAACATTTTTATATTTTCATATCTTTATTGCTGGTCAAAGACAATTACGGTGGCGCTTCCAAATTACAAAAATTCATCAATTTAGAGTCAATGATTCATCAAGATAGAATTAGTGATTCATCAAATTAGAATCAATGATCATCAATTTAGAATCAGTGATTCATGAATTTCAAATATAATTTGGAAAATAAAACTAGAAGAAATTGATTTCCTAAATATGATGCGTTTTATATTTAGATTCGTAATGTAATAAAGAGAGTCAATTATAAAATTTGGATCTCTTCCCATTCATTTAGGAGATCCAAAATTTAATACAGATTTACGACTTTAGTCTCAAAGCATCACATTAAAATTCAGCCGTGCAGCTTGTTGAATGAAATTTTGCAAAATTTTGAAACTCAAATTAAATGAATGACAGGAAATCCACATTTTGGCCTTATTAAATCCAAAATTTTTCACAGGTCTATAATGTTAGTCATAAAACTCTGTGCCGGTTCGAGCATGGTTGTTCTTCATCTGTGTTCTATCTGTGAGGTGTGTGAATGTGCGCCCCTGTAAAAAGGGGTTGTGCAAGCGACTGTTTGAGTTTCATCTTCATATGAGCCAGAAGTCAGACTTCTGCCCTTGGGTGCTTAGGGGTCTTTACCCTCAGAAGCTACTGCACCCCCTTTTCGTGGTAACGCGAACACGACATCATCATAATAAAACCATGTGCAGAAATTCATCTGCTCAGCTATATACATTCGTTTTTGAATTATCATTTTAATATTCAGAGAAAAATATATCAAAAATTATATTTTCTTACTCTGGATTGTCTAAATTCACCGAAATCCATTGTTGAATATTTTCGATGATCAGAGAACTTTCGATTTATACGTTTCGTAATTGAAAAAAATAACGATATTTATTTTAGACAAATAATAAAAGGGGTAATTGCTATTATATGGACCTAAAACAAGCTATTTCTTCCCAAAATAATTCGTGATATGCCAAAACATTGTTACAAATCTAACAATATTTACAAACTGAAGAGCAAAAGCAAGCAAACTTTATCAGCTTAGACTTTATCGCATACCTAAAAGCAAATGATACATCTTACACACTTAGGCTTTTACAAATCACTAAGGTGCATCTAAAAGTTAACTCCTAATGATTCAGGGACGGAGTATTCGCGAGATATTCGTGACTGCGATGAATCTCGAAGCTCGTCACGAATAGATCTCCTCTGAACGTGCTATCAGGCTTGTGTTTGGTCCGAAATCAATTACTCGAAGAAAATATAGAGTTGATGAAAGTTAGCACATGAAAAGGTACGTGTCTAAAAGCTAAATGTTTTCTCGTGTAGCGTGTGAAAACTCTGAACTGAATAAGTATTATAACCAAATCAGAATCTGCAAAGAATTGTCAGAATAATGCAAAGATTGAGGAATATAATATAATATGACTCATACTCATATGTATCATTTGTGAGCCGCATGTATTGTTATATGCATTGCTAGCGAGTTAAATGTATTATTGTTTGTGTTTGAAGAACGATGATCAAAACTGTGAACATTAAACTACGACGTCAGCTATTTTCAAATTGCCATAGATTTAGAAATTTTATAAAATACCAAATTAAACAATGGCAAACGACGATGTTCACCCCTTAAAGAGTACCTTGATTTGTAATCCAATGAAGAGAACAGAATATATATTACCGAAGTCTTATTGTATAAATGGGTTCAAAATTTCACACAGATTTACAATTTGGATGCCAATATCAATAACCAAATTTGATGAAGCAATCAAAATCTTGATTTCTTTTGACCAAATTAATAGATTTTTACCAAATTTTCAATGAAACCCATGCAGAGAAAGTCTATTTTTTGTGGTTATTCGAGTATATGTTAACTCGGTAATTACAAAACGTAAAGAGCTAAATAGCTAAAATTTGGTGCACAGTTTTAATATCAAAAATGCTGATAATTATCAAATTTTGAACTAAATCTGTCAAGGGATTAACCAACTGTCGATCAGTATTTTCGCATGCATTCAAACGCAATAATTTAATTCAATGAAATTCGGCATTTGACGTTGTGTTTGTAACTGTAACTGCGTGTTAAATTTTGGTGTTAATAGATCAGAAAAAAGGAATCCAAAATACATTCGCAGTTCAGTAAAAATACTTGATTCAAGCTAAATATCTCTATTTCAATGCTGTTGAATACAAAACTAATGATACGCAAGGCATTCAACATCTTACCCATCGTCCAAAAGTTTTTGTAGGCGAAAGGGGATAAGACCTAAATTAGAAAGACTGCGAGTCAGTTTCGGAGGGTCCCCTCCCCTCTGATTAGTAGCTCAGGTGTCGTCCTCGTCATCTGACCGCGGTTCAGTATTACGAGGTCCAAAATAGCCCTAGTGTTGCTTCACAGCGGAACGTTAATATAACTAAACCAAACCGCTGTGATTAGTTGTAGCTTTCCCATACACACATGTTGACTAACTAACCATTATACTATTGAAATAGTTTGTCAAAAGATTTATATGGATCTATTCTCGCGGTAAAACAATAAGCCAGTTATCCTTTGTATAGATTATCGCACATTTTATTTATTGTGTTCATATCTTTAGGGCAGACAGACAGCAGACACAGTCGCTGACTACGATTTCATAAAAAAATTGATAAAATGCAATTTTGGCTGTAGGATTATAAACCATATTTCATCTGCGCAGCTTATTCCGATTTTCGTGTCATGCTTCCAGACAGACATAAATACACAATCCTAAAATTATCATAAAATGCATTCAGTTATCTATGAACCATGTATATTTATGAAAATCGGGAGGTAAATGTTTTTTTTTTTTGATAATTAGAATATGCGCTCAGTCTATGCCATACCAATATCTTCTCGTATTTTCGTCATATTTTTATTTACTTCTTTATTATTCAGATATCAAGAAGTATTAAAAATATATTAAATATGGTGCAGTAAAAATAAATGCTATTTCAGTAAAACCATATTATTTTATGTTTTAAGAAATGCAAAAAATGAAGAAAAATAGACAATATGACAAAAGTAATAAATGTGTAAAAAAAAACCCCATCGAAACCAAAGTAGTTCATTAAACCAGTGCCAAATTGTAATGGTTTAAATAATATTTAAAAAAATAACGAGAACAAAATTCATGATTTTCAATTTTATAGATTGTTTTTCTTACTCGCTTTACTGAAAAATATTCTATTCTGAAAGAATCTATTCCTTTATATAATAAGCATTATGTATTCGGTATTTATGTTTACTGAATAGGCATGCTTTGTTTTATAAATTAGAAAGCTTCAATAAAGTATATAATTTCCTTCTTTAATATATGCGTCTATATCTACAAATTTGGCATAAAACCTCTATGTAAAGTTCCATATACCAAATTTCCTTCCGCTAAATAAAGACGATTTTGAGAATAGACAGATTCACAAATAGATAGACATAAATGTTTGTTTTCGGATTTGTTGATGTTTGAAACATTAAGATTCAATAAAATATCGAGATAAGGTTCGAATGTTATAATACTTTTTTTGATTACCTCGTATACCAGAAAGTTAAAAATAGCAGTTGGCCAGGCTTGAATAGCATCTGACAAAATCTGTTTTATTGGGTCATCACAATTGATACAATCAATTTTTTCCCAAGGGCAGGATGCATTCAAAACAGTCTTGTAGAAGTAGAAGTGCAATGATTACAAAGAGGGATCCACGTTTTTGCGGAATGTTGTATAGATCTTCAATTTACTGATTCAGTATTCTCTAGAGAAACTCGCGATAAGGTTCGACTAAATGGACACTCCTTGTTGATAAAATAGCAGGAATCACGATGAATTGGATTAAAATATCAGACGTATAAGTCAGAAAGAAAGATATATGACATGAATTATTAAGATTCATCATCGTTCTGCTGTAGAATTTTTAGAGCTATGTGTTTTATTCCTAAGCATATGTTCTATTACTACATACTTATTTGGTATAAAATCATAATAAAAAAAGGAAATGATTTAAATTTTTAACTTACATTGTGAGGAATGTATTCATAAATTTTGAAATGAACATTCCCAAGCCATTAAAATGAATCTTTACAAACTTAAATTTTGAAATGTATAAAGAAAATAATGTATTAAAACTTATGATTATTGAGAAATGCGTATTTATGACTTAAACAGGCATAAATTTTATTTAAAATTCAATCTAAGATGGGAAAATTTATAGTCACTTTCTTCAAATTACGAAATAAGTAGCATAAAGGTTAAAATTGCTAATACATCAAGAATAACAATCCGCCAACATATAAAACTTCGAACCTCTAAAAGAATTTTAAATGCAATCCATCATACGTAAATCAGATACCAAATTCATTTATTATACCTTACTTATAATTCTTAACTCACGATTTGCAAAATGACCGGAAAAGGGCTACGTTTTTTGACCACAAGAATCGTGATTACCACTGCTTCTCTTTATTAATCTTGGCTTATTTTATTCTGTGAGTTACCATCCAATCATTCCTTTTGTGAAGATAGATTTCCTGAGCAAGAACCATTAATCGACGGTTCGGACTGATTTTAATTTGCGAATTCTAGGCCAAGAGTTTTAAAGCCATTTCTTATTGATAAAGATCTTAAATTCAATCAACTCCAGTCATTGCGCTCAATAATAAACATTTGTCATGGATAAAAAGTACCTTCTGGAATGGGCTTGTTTCAATTTGGCTGGGTCGCTAAGCATTAAAGATTGCTGAACTTCGTCCGAGAAGTTATCCAAGTTATCCAGCGATCCATTAAGGAAGTCATGATTTAAAGACAAGTATATCAGTCACTCTGAACGAAAAGATGCTTAATAAATTGCCTGGCAAGAGATTGGATGAAAAACATTTCGTTCTGCAGTTACTTAATGGTTACTATGGTCTGTTTAATGGTTGACTATCTGTGCAGTCGGTATTTGAAGAAGAAACTTTTAACTGATAAGAGCCAATGTAATTTTTTCCAACTTAGGGGTTACCGTACTTTGTTGATTGCAAGTTGATAAGCTGACTAAAACGATTTCTGTGTTTGTATCGTAGAGTATCAATCGATTTCCATTCTCGTGTGTATTTTAGTGTTACCCTGGGAATTCTATTTGATATTAAATAAGACTTATCTACTTTTAGCGAAGAGAGGGAGATAAGTTAAAAGACACCTGCTTTTAAAGTTGAAAAGGAAATTTTCGTGTAGATGAATCACCAACGAATTTCCACTTTCAGATATTTAAAAGTCATGTAAAAGCCAGTCGTAAATAAAAGTCAGTTGTTAACAAATTAGTTAAGAATTTAGTAACAACAAAAAAATCGATGAATATATAATGAGACTTTTAAACGGTTTTGGCTTGACAATTTCTTAACGCTTTTATGTTGATAAGTTTAAAATTAAATGTCATACAGTCAATTATTTAACAGCCATGTAAAAGCTATTTTAACTAAAAGTAAATAATTATAAATGAGTGAAAGATGTAAATGGGAGCATAAAAGAGAAAGAATGAATAAAGAAGCTTTTAAACAATTGCTTGAGAGTTTTGTGCGTTTTTTATAAAAGCCAGCTATAAATAAAAGTCAATTGTTAATAAATTAATTAAGGATGAACTTAAATATATAATGAGATATAAAAGAGAAAGAATGAATAAAGATGCTTTTGAACAGTTGCTTGAGAGTTTTGTACGTTTTTTTTTTTTTATTTTATTTTTTATTTTTTTTTTTTTTATAAAAGCCAGCCATAAATAGAAGTCAGTTGTTAACAAATTAGTTAAGAATTTAGTAACAACAAAAAAATTTTTGAATATATAATGAGACTTTTAAACGGTTTAGGCTTGACAACTTCGTGACGCTTTTATGTTGATAAGTTTAAAATTAAATGACATACAGTCAATTATTTAAAAGTCATGTAAAAGCTATTTTAAATAAAAGTAAATAATTATAAATGAGTGAAAGATGTAAATGGGAACATAAAAGAGAAAGAATGAATAAAGAAGCTTTAAAACAATTGCTTGAGAGTTTTGTGCGTTTTTTTATAAAAGCCAGCTATAAATAAAAGTCAGTTGTTAACAAATTAGTTAAGAATTTAGTAACAACAAAAAAGTGGATGAATATATAATGAAACTTAAATATATAATGAGACATAAAAGAGAATGAATTAATAAAGATTCCTTTAAACAGTTGCTTGAGAGTTTTGTACGTTTTTTATAAAAGCCAGCTATAAATAAAAGTCAGTTGTTAACAAATTAGTTAAGAATTTAGTAACAACAACAAAAAATCGATGAATATATAATGAGACTTTTAAACGTTTTTGGCTTGACAATTTCTTAACGCTTTTATGTTGATAAGTTTAAAATTAAATGTCATACAGTCAATTATTTAACAGCCATGTAAAAGCTATTTTAACTAAAAGTAAATAATTATAAATGAGTGAAAGATGTAAATGGGAGCATAAAAGAGAAAGAATGAATAAAGAAGCTTTTAAACAATTGCTTGAGAGTTTTGTGCGTTTTTTATAAAAGCCAGCTATAAATAAAAGTCAATTGTTAATAAATTAATTAAGGATGAACTTAAATATATAATGAGATATAAAAGAGAAAGAATGAATAAAGATGCTTTTGAACAGTTGCTTGGGAGTTTTGTACGGTTTTTTTTTTTTTTTTTTTTTTTATAAAAGCCAGCCATAAATAGAAGTCAGTTGTTAACAAATTAGTTAAGAATTTAGTAACAACAAAAAAGTGTATGAATATATAATGAGACTTTTAAACGGTTTAGGCTTGACAACTTCGTGACGCTTTTATGTTGATAAGTTTAAAATTAAATGACATACAGTCAATTATTTAAAAGTCATGTAAAAGCTATTTTAAATAAAAGTAAATAATTATAAATGAGTGAAAGATGTAAATGGGAACATAAAAGAGAAAGAATGAATAAAGAAGCTTTTAAACAATTGCTTGAGAGTTTTGTGCGTTTTTTTATAAAAGCCAGCTATAAATAAAAGTGAGTTGTTAACAAATTAGTTAAGAATTTAGTAACAACAAAAAAGTGGATGAATATATAATGAAACTTAAATATATAATGAGACATAAAAGAGAATGAATTAATAAAGATTCCTTTAAACAGTTGCTTGAGAGTTTTGTACGTTTTTTATAAAAGCCAGCTATAAATAAAAGTCAGTTGTTAACAAATTAGTTAAGAATTTAGTAACAACAACAAAAAATCGATGAATATATAATGAGACTTTTAAACGTTTTTGGCTTGACAATTTCTTAACGCTTTTATGTTGATAAGTTTAAAATTAAATGACATACAGTCAATTATTTAAAAGTCATGTAAAAGCTATTTTAAATAAAAGTAAATAATTATAAATGAGTGAAAGATGTAAATGGGAACATAAAAGAGAAAGAATGAATAAAGAAGCTTTTAAACAATTGCTTGAGAGTTTTGTGCGTTTTTTATAAAAGCCAGCTATAAATAAAAGTCAATTGTTAATAAATTAATTAAGGATGAACTTAAATATATAATGAGATATAAAAGAGAAAGAATGAATAAAGATGCTTTTGAACAGTTGCTTGAGAGTTTTGTACGGTTTTTTTTTTTTTTTTTTTTTTTTTTTTTTTTTTTTTTTTAATAAAAGCCAGCCATAAATAGAAGTCAGTTGTTAACAAATTAGTTAAGAATTTAGTAACAACAAAAAAGTGTATGAATATATAATGAGACTTTTAAACGGTTTAGGCTTGACAACTTCGTGACGCTTTTATGTTGATAAGTTTAAAATTAAATGACATACAGTCAATTATTTAAAAGTCATGTAAAAGCTATTTTAAATAAAAGTAAATAATAATAAATGAGTGAAAGATGTAAATGGGAACATAAAAGAGAAAGAATGAATAAAGAAGCTTTTAAACAATTGCTTGAGAGTTTTGTGCGTTTTTTATAAAAGCCAGCTATAAATAAAAGTCAATTGTTAATAAATTAATTAAGGATGAACTTAAATATATAATGAGATATAAAAGAGAAAGAATGAATAAAGATGCTTTTGAACAGTTGCTTGAGAGTTTTGTACGTTTTTTATAAAAGCCAGCTATAAATAAAAGTCAGTTGTTAACAAATTAGTTAAGAATTTAGTAACAACAACAAAAAATCGATGAATATATAATGAGACTTTTAAACGGTTTTGGCTTGACAACTTCATAACGCTTTTATGTTGATAAGTTTAAAATTAAATGACATACACTCAATTATTTTACAGTCATGTAAAAGTTATTTTAAATAAAAGTAAATAATTATAAATGAGTTAAAGATTTAAATGGGAACATAAAAGAGAAGGATTGAATAAAGATACTTTTAAACAATTGCTTAAGAGAGGGTGTTTTTTTTTTTTTTTTTTTTTTTTTTTTTTTTTTTTGTATGCAGATGAAATGGGATGAGATGTTTCACAATCAACTATTTAACAGTCACATAAAATTCAATAGTAAATAAAAGATAATTTTTAACAAATATATTAAAGAACATAAAAGTGGTCCAATAAATAGTATAATTCTTGAATATTGTCTAGTAATTAGCAGTTCATTCCACACTTTTGCACAGGTTAATTATTTAGTCGCACATTAAGTTTGTAATTAACTATGTATTTTTTCAAATTAATACTAAAATTATATTTCTGCATTTTTGAGGGTTTGTTAAAATTATTTATAAATATTTACTTAAAATGAAACTAAAAAATGAACAATAAGTATTTCAGAGTAAAAATTGTTTTTAAAAATGGAATCTGTAAAAATAATAAAAATTAAGGTGGAAATAATTTAATCAAAATTTTTCACGATAATAACAGAACCATAATGATTGCTAATGAAATAAAATCACCACATTAATTTTTCACAAAGCCATTCCATTTATTTTAAGCGTACATCAAGGATAATTGCAATAATATTTTTTGTGGACAAAGTTCTAAAGTCGTCAAAATTTTGATTTCAATTTTGATGTTTATCCCTGTAACCGCGACCCATTTTTGAAATTAGGTCTGTCTAATTCATAAAAGCAACACGCTAAATAGTTGAAATGTAATAAGTAGGTTAGCTAACATAGTAATCTCAGAAGCTTAACATTTAATCATCTGAATCGTAATTCTGTTTCAAATTTTGAGCCGAATCCGAAGAATTTTTAATCATTTATCTATCTCCATATTCTTGAGTGTTTAGAAAATTTTTAAACAGAGGCATCTAGATAAATACAGTTTAGTAAGTAATCCTGTAATTTCCTTGGCACCTTAAAATGTATCAGTATTAAATTTGTGACACTTTAAATAAAATTAAAAAAATCCAAAATACACATTGGTTTCCTTGAATCAAAAAAGGACATTATCCAAAATCCAAAATTTCTACATTTCCAAAATAATTCCAAATTTCAAACTTCCTCTATGAATAAATTTCAGCTGCATTTTATTCTCATTATAAGCAATTTTCTTGGAAAGAATTGCATATATAAGTAGTTTATCATTAAGAATCAGACATATAAGTGTCAGTCCTAATCACCCAACACACAGTTCTGCTTCTGCTACATAAACAACATTGCTTACAATTGGTTTCCCTGAATCAAAAAGTGACATTATCCAAGATCCAAAATTTCTACATTTCCAAAAAATTCCCAAATTTCAAATTTCCTCTATAAATGGATGAAGAAATTTTAACGGCTTTTTACCTTCATTATAAGCAATTTTCCTGGAAAGAATTGCATATATAAATAGCTTATCATTAAGAATCAGATATATAAGTTTCTGTCCTAATCACCCAACACACAGTTCTGCTTCTGCTACATAAACAACATTGCTTACAATTGGTTTCCCGGAATCAAAAAGTGACATTATCCAAGATCCAAAATTTCTACATTTCCAAAAAAATCCCAAATTTCAAATTTCCTCTATAAATGGATGAAGAAATTTTAACAGCTTTTTACCTTCATTATAAGCAATTTTCCTGGAAAGAATTGCATATATAAATAGCTTATCATTAAGAATCAGATATATAAGTTTCTGTCCTAATCACCCAACACACAGTTCTGCTTCCGCTACATAAACAGCATTGCTTACAGATTCAGCCATCCTGTATCTGCAGTGGAAACAAATGATTTCTTAGAAATTCTTAATTTGCTGCCGGTAGATACGGAATGTATCCAAAGAGAAATCACCTTTTCTTCCGTTCCGGTCAAAAAATCTTATCGCCTTCTGAGAAAAGCCTCTTTTCTTCAGCTGACCGTCACGGCTGTGCGGACGGAAATTACGTCACAGCATCCACTATCCTCTGACCAGGATATCCGTTAATGCTGAGATCGCTCGTGCAAGCGAAATTTTCCATCATCCGTTGCTTTTACCATTAATAAATATATATATATTAGTGAATAACATAGGGCCGGACAAGATAGAGGACCCAAACCTAGTCCGGTATGACTTTGGCATAAGAACGATAACCTGTCTTACATTAAATGACCCTTCGTATTTGATATTCAGGCTCACAAGGTGTGAGAATTTAAGCATATTCGGTAGATCAAAATATTAGTTTTCCTATTTAGAGCATTATAGAGAACAAAAAATTAGTGATCAAAGCAATGGTCAGTGATCTGTAAAAAGTGGTCTTCGGAAAAAATTGTCGTATAATTTCTAATAAAGGTGTGTTTCCCTTCCTCTGTGCATATAATTGTAGAGCTTGGTCAAGGTCATGAATGCTAGAAGTACTCAGATTTTTTTTCTCAAGGTCCCACACGATGGAGTTGAATATTTTACTGCATAGTGAAGAAAATCGGTCTTTGATTATTCCTTCCATGATAATCTATACTTATAATAAAGCTCAATGTGTGTGTGTGTGTGTGTTGGCGCTCTACAGGCCAGGTCATTTGACATACAGCTATCAAATTTGGTACATGTATACCTTAGAGGTCGGGAATGTGCACCTGGGGTCCCTTTTTTTGAAATTTTAATTAGAATTTTAATTATTAATTAAAAACTAACTTTCCCGCCAAAAAAATCTTCCATTTTCCCCACCGCAAATGAGTAAGGCTTTAGTTGTTTTTTTTTTCTCCCAACAGTAATAAGGCTAGGGTTAACATTTTACGGCCGATTATTTCAAACGATTCTGTTTATTTTCTTAATGTTTGATGCAATTAAAATTAAACATTGTTAATTAATCCATGTTTCAGATTCATTCTGAAGTACTTTTGAATTAAAATAACACAGAATAAAGGAAATTAAAAATGTATAATCTGCATAACGTTACCCCAACTGGCGTAGAAAAATTCACGCATTTGCGTTACCGGAGCTGGCGAAGAAAATTCACGCATTCTGTTCTGATTGTTGCCATGACAACGTTATCAATAGATGATTTAAATTATTTTTGGGTTAGTTCCATGCTTTTGTAAGTAAATTGTATTTATGTTAGTTATATATTTTTTGTATATGCTTATAGTTTTAAGTACATCGTTTTTAAAGTAGTTTTTTAAACCTGTTTTCGACCGATTATTTTAAACGATTCATTTTATTTTCTTAAAGTTTGATGAATTTAAAATTAAACATTGTTAATGAATCGATCTGTTCATGATGAATATGAGAAAATTTTGTTGACAAATTCTTGAGATATTACATAACTTAAGAAAGATATTCTTTAGTGCCCATAAAGTTTAAACGCTCAGTGACTCTATTATCAGTAATCATATTATTAAAAAAATGCTTTGTTTCACTAAAAAATATTATATTAATTGCAGTTTAGTCATTTCCATTTTAATTTTAACCATAAATTCTACCGGAACTAACAGAAAATTAGAGAGATACATATTATGTTATGGCTGAAGGACTTTATATTATTATGAGTGAATTACATGACTATCAAAATGTGAAGCTTTAAAATATTTGACGAAGAAGCTATTAAAGTAGGAATTACATAAAATATTGAATTATTGAAATTTTAACGAGCATTAAGATTGGCGAACCGGCTGGTCGCCAAAGGCGGCTAGTGGTAAATAATTATAAAGAAATATTGATCTTTGGCATGAATCTAGCATTTCACTGAAGCTAGTTTGCGATTCTTTGCGATTAATCGTTGGCACTCTGTTAGTATTCAATTACCAAATAATTGAATGCGTATTTTTTTATGTCTTTTTTCCTGCCAATTGAAATCACAATTTAATATAGAGCTATACTTGCAACTACAAAAGTAAGTAACCAAATTTCGTTTATTTAAGTCATAATCTTTTGAGTAATCGCATTTACATGGATGCAAAAGTACAAACCGGCAGACAATCCACACTTTGATGAATTTTGTTTAGCATTAGTATTAGTATTTAGCATAGGTAATTACATGTTAATTCTGTGCATCTAATCACATTCAAGCACTGAACTCGATAGAACAACTACACTCGTTTTCTCCTCCATCTGTACATGCGTGATCTCTCTGGCATTTATAATACTGGTTTAATGAAAACCACATCAAATGGTCTTTTTAAATACCAATGCAAATTTCTTAACACCCATGGATTTTTTTTCCTCTACAGGAATTTGAATAGGGATATTTTAATTCCAACTTCAAGTATTCACACAAGCATGTAAAAATCCTGAATTTAATAATTTACAAGTATGTACAAATTCTGATATTTTTAAAATGCCTTCAAGATTCTAAGTGGTGTAGCGTAAAAAATGTTAGAACCCTGAAAAATGTGAATAGGTTATTTTTTGTGACTAGATTATTTAAATTTCTCAAGAAAGAAGGTCAGAAATTGATTTCAGATTCTTTCAAATTCTTAAGGAAAAAGTTTAGAAAATTATATTACAATCTTTAAATTTCATCCACAAAAAACTTCAGAAAATCATTTTAGATTTTTAAAATTTTATAAGTAAACATTTTAGAATCTGATTTTAATTTATTATATGGAGAAAAAATTTTATTATTTCCCTTTTTAATGAAAATTATATAAAAAAGGTAACACAAATGAAACATGAAAGGAAATATTTTTATAATTTTAATTATTGTTGTTGTTTCTTATGGCACCTGCCATGGACAATCCCGCGGTTTCGAAGACAGCGATTTTAAGCCGGTGGGGGAGCGTCTCTTGCTTTTTTAGTAGCACCAACTAGGGCCAAAAGTACAACTTTATTACTCACGCATCCCTCAGTCGTTTGCACAACCCCTTTTTTACAGGAGGGTACATTCACACATCTCACAGATAGAACAACATAAGAACAATCATGCCCAAACCGGGATTCGAACCCAGGACGCCCAGATCATGGGGAAGACTCGTTGCCCTTATGCCAGGACGCCGGCATCATTTTAATTATAATTCATTCATTCAACGTAAAATTAATTGATTAATTTTAATTTGTAATTATTTTTCATTAGGGAAATATTTTTATTAAGTTTGCAACTTTTACAGCAGTATTATAAATATTTAAGTACAATAATCGAAACTAAAAGTTCCATCACATTAGAAACAACTGAAAAACTGCAATCTCTCACAATGGAAAATTATAAAAAATAAGATAATTTTAAAACAAACTTTAATCAAATCTCAATTCATAATTATTTAATATTAAAATTTATTTTTAGTTATCCATAATGTATACTTCACTTCCGGGAATGTTTTCTAAATTTATAACAAGGTATCGTTTTTCACACAACTTCAAACTCAAGTCTTAGTCATATACATAATGTTCATGAAATAATGTAAAATCTGCCTTTTAAAAGTAAAAAAAAACATTTTACGAGCTGATACATAGAAAAATTAACCAATACATATAGATATTTAACAAACACTGGCTATTTAGGAGATATAAATGATAAGTAAAATAAACAAACGATACATTTTTTATTGTAGAGAAATATGATATTTAAGTATAGAAGTTCCAGTATAAACTCAAAATAAAATCCTTTTCCAAAACTCCATTCATTAAGTGTATTCTGTTTAAATTAAGAGTAAATTATTATATCAGAATTATGTATTAAACTATTATTTAATTTTAAAAAATAGCAAGCAAATAATTTTAAATTAAATAATCTAATACCTGTACTGAAAGAGGATAATTTATCACTAATATAGAACTTTTATTAAAATATTATGTCAAGAAATTTTCATTTATTTTCTCAAATATGACGATTCCTTCATATTTTTATTATCCTATTAATTAAAAATTGTAATTAAAATATAGCGCTTGTCGATAGGACTTACTGTTACTCTAATTTTAATTTAACTCTTCAAATAAAACATTGGAATGATATCTGTCTTTTCTTAAAACTTTTCTCAAATTCAGTTCCTAAATTGCATTTGAATGACAGAGAATAACTATTTCATTTGATGTGTTAGCCAATTATTTAATTAAAAAAATTACTAACAAGAGAAATTAAAATTAAATTAAATAATACAGGCATTTATACATGGTAATTTGTCACTGCAAATATAAAATGCATTTTAAGCTATTTTTCAAAAAATATTGTGTTGGAAAAATTTCTACTCATATTCTCAAACGTAAAGATTCCTTATAATTTTAATTTTCTGAAGAACTGAATCCATATTTAAAGAAAATAACACTTCCAAATGTAATATGTCACTCTTATTCAAAACCCCTCTAATCAAATAAAATAATGAAAGGACAATTATTTCAGCATGATGTATTAAACTATTAGTTATTAAAAAACAGCAAGCAAATAGTTTTAAACTAAACAATAATCACTAAAATAAAAATATTATGTTAAAAAATGAAAATATATGTGAAGAAATGTTCAAATATTTGTTTGAATAAAGATCCAAAATGTTATGTAAGAAATGTTTACCAAAATTTTATGTGCAGAAATATTCATTTATTTCTCAAATGCTATAATTCCTATTGTAATACTATATTGTATATTGTATACTTGTAATTCCCCGTATTCACTGAAAACTGTAGTTAAAAACGTATCGATAGAATTTACTGTCACTTTAATTTAATCTATTCAAATAAAACATAATATTTTATTTTCCCTAAAACATTTCTCAAATTTAGCTCATGAAATACATTGCACTTGAATGAAAAATATTCAATTATTTCAGACTGATGTGTGAGTCAATTATTTAATTTAAAAAATTGCAAGTAAGTTCAATTCAAATTAAATTAAGTAATACTTGCATTTATAAATGAGGATTTATCACTAATATAAAATACATTTTAAGTTCTTTTCCAAAAATTTTACGAGAAAAAATTTCCATTCATATTCTGAAATACAAAGATTCCTTATAATTTAATTTTCCGAATAATCGAAACCACAGTTAAAAGAAAATAACACACACAATTACAAAGATTCCTTATAATTTTAATTTCCAAAAGAATTGAATCCATAGTTAAAGAAAATAACACACCCAAATCTCACATGTCACTCTTATTCAAAATCCATCTCTTCAAATAAAATAATGAAAGGATAAGTCAAATCATTGAAATGATATTTGAACATATGATGAATTAAGATTAATCCAAGTGAAACAAAACCCGTTGAGACGCGAACACACGCACACACACGAAGAAAATGACGGAATGGAGATAAACCATGTCCCTCTTTTCCACAGTTTTCCTTCCACAGAATCGTTATGAAAAGCTGATGGACTGTTTAAAACCAGTCCTCCTCAATCTCGGCAAAAAGGACCAGTTATCAGGTAGGGGGGATGACAAGTGAAAAATTAGAACTGGAAAAAGCCGAAGGCGTGATATATTGTCACCTCGACTTTTGAAGAATTACCTCGAGATAACCAGAGGATGAGTAAAAAGGTAACAGCGGTTTTAAAACCCTCACATTCAAAAAGACAGATATATCTTTTCAAAAATGTCTCCGAAAGTTTATCATCTCTGGTCCGGGAGTCCAGTCAAGAAACCAAAAAATTCTCCAACCTCGCCCCATTTTTCAACCGATTTCCAACCTATTGTAAACGGAAACCTCCAAAAGCGAGATAATAGTAATGATAATAAAAATATAAAAGAAAAAAAATCCCGCCGAATATATCGTGGGGTAAAAATTTTTGAGTAAGACTAACCGTTACGAGAACCATTGTTGAAATCCCTTTTGCTTCATCGACAGGCGCAAGAAAATTGAAGAAGTCTCAAGTTATAAGACATCGTTATCATCAATCAGCGAGAGGAAAGAGTCCCTGTCCCCCTCTCTCTCCCTTTCTGTACCCTTTTCTTTTCGCACACCCCTCTGTTCCATACGTCTTTCCTGGGCCAATAACATCGATCCGCGTTCTCCACCTCACCCTATGTTCTTTCTCTTATTAGCCGTTTGTGAGCGGCGAAACGATAGCTTAAAGTGTTAAGATGACTCAGGATTACCGCGAACCTAATCAAAAATCGGGAATCAATTTATCTGCAGAAATCGGCGGTTGAAGGGTTCTTCTTGCTTGTTAAATAGAGCTCTCTCTTTCTCACTCATTTCCATTAGTTTCTAACATGTAACGAGAAATTTTTACCTTGGAACTTTTAAAAAGAAGTATTGATTGCTTTGACAGCAATGTGTTATCTATATATAGTGATATGACGAAAAGACAGAATCGCTTTATTATGCCATTCATTGTCTATTTATTTTGGCAGAGGAAGCACAACATTAAAAAAATAATCTAATAATATGTTATATAAATGCTATTATTACAATCTGTTATTAAAATGCATACTACTTGAATTTAGTCTGCTATTAAGGTTTTTTTTTAAATTTTATTTATAAAATTTATTATTAATGTGTTGTATTAATGCTACGGGGGTAGTCCCCCTAAAACGTTCTTCATATTTTCTAATTATATATCCCATGTTATATCCTTTTTTTTTTTTTTTTTTACAAAAATTAAAACAGTGGACTTCGTGAATGCACAGATTTTAATTTTCAATGTAGTGCGCATGTGCATTTTGTGCTTCCTAGTACGATAGTAAAATGCCTTTCGAACGTATTTGACCTCTAGGAACCAAAGTTGGATAATAAACTAGAAGAAAGATTGAATACGATTTATCCAAGTCGCTGAGCCTTTGAATTATCACGTTTACATGCATGCGAATATTTATTGTGGCAGAATTCAAACCATTCAAAAATTCGATTGAGAATTTGAACCGATTCCACACATTAGATGATAAATATTAGCGTCAAAATTTATGTGTCCAACTTTTTAAAATTTTCTAGTTATCGCGTTTATTTGCACTCCGGAAGACAGACAGACTAATTATCTGAATATTTCATTTAATTAAAAGTCGATAAAAATTTTATAATATAATAAATAAATTTCTATTAAATAACAAATTTACAAGTGTAGTGAATGATTCCATTCCATCAGTCCAGCAGAAAACATTTTTTAGTGTCGGCGTCCTGGCATAGGGGTAGCGCGTCTTTCCCGTGATCTGGGCGTCCTAAGTTCGAGTCCCGGTTAGGGCACGGTTGTTCTATCTGTGAGATGTGTGAATGTGTCCCTCCTATAAAAAGGGGTTGTGCAAGCGAATGAGTGATGCGCGAGTAGCGAAGACTCTTGGTCCTAGTTGGCTCCACTATAAAAATAAGAGACGCTCCCCCACCGGCTTAAATCGCTGTCTACGTAACAGCGGGCTTTTTCATGGCGAGTGCCATAAGAAATATCAACAACATTTTTGAGTTATTGTTCAAAGAAAGTGCTACAAACAGACATTATTTCAAAAAAATATATATCTCATTGAGGTCTGAAACGTGCAGATGGGTTAAAATGTCAAGACCGAATTTTTCAATGATTGCAATGCTTTTTTCTTCGTAAACCAGAAAATAAAACTAACGTAAATAAGCATATGACAATTAATTTTTTTCATGTTGAATGACTTTAAAGTGATAATAAATAACTGAAGTTTTATGTAAAATCACTGTATATATTAGTGACAATATAAAGAAATGCTGACAATACAAAATATATACTATTATGAATTGATGATTGATGAAATAAAAAGAAACTGTATATATATTTTTTTCTTTTAACATTCGAATTCAATGTAGTATATATAAGAAGAATACTTAGTTTAAAATTATTGAAAAGGAACTTCATTTATGAATTTAAAATATAAATCAATATGATAAATATGAACAGAATATATTTTATGAATGATGATAAAAATGATCTGAAATATTTTTTAATTCCCAAATTTCCGTTTTTCTTATGCTTATATTTCTATTTCTGTTAATCTTTTAGTTTCCTATACATATCAAATATATCATGTATTCTTTCAAATTAAAATTGATGAAAATTCCTATAAAAACTTTTAACTTAAATAAATTTGCAGTAAATTAATTTTAAACATTTTTACGGTTAAGAACAATAAACTAAAAGCCAAGTTTAAAAATTTTGTATTCCTAACCTTTCTTTTACTTGTTTTGCTCTTAAGCCTGGAAGTATCCATTCATTTTTGTAAATTATATCAGATATTTGAGTAACGCTTTCAATTAGATAGTTTATCTGTAAGATAAACTATCTAATATACTATATATATACTATACAAAAAAATTTTTGTATAGTATAGAGTATGGGATTTGATTTCTATAAAATTTAATCAATGCTGTAAGAAAGTAGATTTTAGGAATTTTTTTAAAATTATTTTTAAGCCAAGCATTGTTCTTAATTCATATAAATATTTATGAATATGCTGATAATAACTATCCTCTTTTCTCAAAGATTGGAGTCTATTATTCGAAATAGTTTTATTTAATTAAAAAGTATTTATTCTTCTCAATTCAAGTGCTTTTTAGTTCGTTAGCTTTGCTTAATCAGAAATTACTGATTCCTTATTGGTATTATCATGATATTTTAAACATTTCTTGCAGATAGTTGAGAAAGTTAATAACTCAAAGAAAAATTCGAACTATATATAGGTAATTATAGATCTTTTTGATTTATTAATGTTTTAGACAATCAGAGCTATCAATATTAATGATGCTGATAAATTATCAAGTAATCGATGAGTCAATATTAATCATAGGTGATGAATTTGACAGGTAAAAAGATGGTTAGTAATTATTATAAGATTTCATAGATAATTATGATTAAGTTATCATAGATATATAATAGCAGTTTATTTTCTTGTTAATTATACGCAAAGTGGTCAGTTTTTTTACTAATACCTTTAGCCTTAAATGTTGTTTTGATGATAAGGAAACCTAAGTTACGTAAGTAAATTTTTATAATCTAAACTTTTGCATTCTTTAGCATTTCTTCTTTAAGTTAAATGACAATTTAAAGGATATAATTTTCTACCTAATTCTATGACAATAAAAATAATATTGAATGCTATATTCATAAATACCATTCTTAAAATAGTATAAATCAGAAGAAACACTATTTTTTTTTAAATAAAAAAAAATCAGCTACATTTTGAAGAAAACATGAAAATTTTATGTTTAAAAATCTTTGTATATCTTAATATATTTTTATAAAACTAAATATAGTAAAAAATCAAATGTTTAAAATATAAGTAATAAATAAGTAATCATAAATAAGTAAATAAGTAATCATTATTTCGTTCAACAAAGATTTATTGTTTAGGTTTTAACAAAGCCTTCAGTACGAACTTAGTGACCATACTTATGGATATTTCTGTTAGAATATTATAGTTTCTTTCAGTATACTACATTTATGTTAATGAAGAGTTGTGAGTTTTTTTTGTTGTTGTTGTTGAAAGCTAATTAATAAGTAATTAATAGCAGTAAAATTTCTTTCGAGATTTACTACTGTTCCCATCTGTTCACTGGCTTCAATTGGCTAAAAAATGAATAAAAATCCTTATCAGTATCGAATTCTTTTTGTATAATCTTTGTACCAGTATTTGCATCATATTCTCTTCCATGCGCTGTATTCTTAAATGTCTTCAGTTCCTCAATTACTGCAAGCGAGGTTCTTTAATGGCGATGAACAGATGTTGTTCCAATTTTTTGAATGCATCATTAACATCGTTTACATAACTACCTGCCATACCCTGCACCCTAAAATATCTTGCATGTTCCAAAATAGTCTATCTCTCAAGTGCTTCAACTGATGTTCCATAATGGCAATTGAATGGAATTCCGTATATCATTAACATCACCTCTATAGCGCTCGCCCCTCACCCCCATAAGTCTATACTGGCCAAAGTCACCAACAAACCCCCCCCCCAATAAAACAGCGGTGTTTCAAAATAATCATTTTTTCAAGTACTGACAGCAACAGATGTGGCCCCAACTACACTGATAAAAGTGAAGCCAATACTTTCAGCACCGTATGAACCTTATAGTTAAAAAATATATATCAATAGGTTAAATGACAAAATTATTCTAAAATTAAAACCCCCTCACCCCCAAACACTTGTACTCACAAAAGTCACTAGTAAAGTACAAAAAAAAAAAAACGCGATGTTTTGAAGTAATTATTCTTTCAAGTACTGACCGAAACAGATGTGGCCCCAATTATACTGATCAAAGTGAAGGCAATACTTTCAGCACCGTATGAACCTTATAGGTTAAACAATATATCAATAGGTTAAATGCGAAAATTATCTCTAATTAAAAATGAGATATTCAGAATTGCTTCGTAGATTAACTATGAAATTTTAAATATAAATTTTGACGTTAACTACAGCGATGAATATTCTATTGTAAAATGTCTTATTGAAATAACTTATGTAAGAAAGATATAGGAACCGGAGTAAAACAAAAAAAAATCAAGCTTTGATTATAACACCATATTCTGAAACGAAACACATAATTTTTCTCAACTAATCAACAGCTTAAAATCCTTACACGTCAAAGACGAGCAAAAACCTTTAAAAGCTGCAATCAATTAAAGACTATCACCTTTCTCCCTTTAGAACCCATTTTTCTAAAAATAAACCAAATCAAAAACGCGATATCTTTTAAAAATGAATCATAGCGATTACACCTTAACTAAAAATCCATAATTGCACAATGTGTTTTCCTCCTTTTAAAAATATGTCACCATCACCCCTGTAAATAAGTGAGACTCTCAAAAATCGGGCACTTTTTGAGGCTCGCATAGAAAACTCTCCTATAAATCTATTTTCTCGTTGATCATCATCAGTCAACCCCCTAAAAGATGCCCGTCCAGACAAAACAGCCATCGAGGGAAAATTCCATGGGAGACCCAAGCCGATAAAATGAGTGACAGCTATTAATAATCCTATCGGCTCTACTCCAGCTACTATACGGGATTGATCCGTCGCCAATTAATTTTCGTTTTTGCCCACCCATTCCGAAACAAAGAGTGACAAAAGGGAGTGGAAGAGAGGGGATGGTCCTCCCCTTCTTTGCCAGTGGTTTGTCTCTTATATAAATGTAGATGTATATCTCCCAGCGTTGGATATTATTTTTCCTTCGTGTCACACCACAATGGCTGCGGAGGAAACCAAAATAGATGGTTCCCTAAGTGTTTTGCTTTAATCTGATAAGAACAAGCGAGAATCTTGGACCTATGATTCCTTTTCTGGAAGGTGGTCCTAGGGGTTAGAGGCGGCGATTAGTAACTGCGATTATTGCCGCCATCTAGGCCATGTCAGAAGACATCTTTACTGTGTTTTTGCTTTTATCTCACTCTCATCCTCGGCCAGAAAGAATTATTAGCCCAATTTGGTTTGAGCCAAAATAGTTCTGGGGTTTTTTTCGGAGTTAAAGATATCTAATATCAGAAATCATTAATATCAATTATGGCGATATAAATATATGTCTGATCTGTAACTGTGTAAAATGATGATTTAAATTCCTTTGAAATCTTATTAAAACGCAAATTCCGAATTACTTGAGCTTTTATCCAAGATTTATCCAAGAGAAAGGTTGTCCCAAAATTAACGCACGATTTGAATTGACAAACATTCGTGCAGTAAAGTGTTGGCAATCCCATTAAAAAAAACCATTTGACAGCTGATAGTTTAGGACTAGTAAAAATGAAGCCTTACACGAGAGAACAAGGTCATTATTGAACAATATTTCAAAAATAATGAAAGTCTACACAATTCGAAAAATTGAGAATTGCTTGTGTTTTAACATCATTGGATCTTGTTTTAAAGGGTTATTTGAAATCAAAGATCTATGCCAACAAGCCCACAAGCACGCATGCATTGAAGGAGGAAATCCCACGCTGCAGCAACGAAATTCAGTCACATTTATGCAAAATCGTCATAATTTTTTTAAAAAAAAGAATGCGTATGTGCCAACAAAGACGGGGAGGACATTTGCCTTGTTTTATTCTATACATAACACTATCCTGTGTACTTTACGATTCAATAAAAATATAACTTTTTAAAGGAAAAAACTGAGTTTTTTTTTATTTAATTCAAATCTTGTGCCAACATGTTGTTCCATCGTGTAACGCTCCCTTTTTACTAGTCTTAAACTATCAGCTGTAAAATGTTTTTTTACTAGGGTTGACAACACTTTACTGAAAAAATCTTGACAAATTCAAATTTTGCGTTAATTTTGGGATATCCTTTACAAACCTTTGCTCAATGCATAATGCATAAGGGAAAGATAAAAATTGCATAGTAATCAGGAAATACAAGAATCGAAAGACTTATATGAACTTAGAATTTTTTCAAAGATGCGTCAGGAATAAATATTAGGATAGTTAGAATATAGATATTCAATTAGCTTCCTTTTAAATGAATGAGTAAAAAATATATTATTGAGACTTCTTCCAGTTAAAATAAACTTTTTATGTAAATTTCTTCCTTTAATTCTTATCTTCCAATCTTAAATGAGAATTATTTTGTCATGGAATATAACATTCATGTGATGGATGTGTTTTTTTCTTCAAATATTCAAAGAATTTTCAAGTTTTTTTATATTCGGCATGAATTTCAAAGTTTAAAAAAACATATAAAGTAGTTATGAATGAATTCAGTTAAAAAAAAATCACTTTAAATCATATGATTTTATTTACATTTATGTGAGATTTCACTAATAATATTTTAAAGAGAACAAGATCATATCACTAGGAGGATAGCTCATAAATTTCGAACAGATTAAGGAATGGAAAGATTCCGATGCCAAACTCAACTACGATAGAGATAAGGCTCTAGTCTCGGATGAATTAAATATTACAAAAGTTACAACACATCCGATGAATAAAGCAATCGTGATTCATCAAAAACCCTTTTAACCCATCTGTTTTAAGTTATCCCTTCCCTGGGTCTTGATATGCTATCGCTTTAGGTCATGAGGATGAGAAATATGATATCAGAGAGTAGGTAAAAAACGATCGTGTGAAGGTTTCTTTTGTAGGCGGACCTTACATGAAAAAGTTCTTAGCTAAAAGTAACGAAATGAGTGGGCTTATTCAACTTTTTAGATTCAGACAATCGTCTTTTTAATACATTTAACTAATAGGAATTTACCTCCTATTCAACTCATTAGTTAACCAGAAGATATAAAAGGATAACTTGATAATAAAAAAATAAGGATAACGTGATAATAAATAAGAATAACTTGATAATAAAAAAATAAGGATAACGTGATAATAAATAAGAATAACTTGATAATAAAAAATAAGGATAACGTGATAATAAATAAGAATAAGGATAACGTGATAATAAATAAGAATAACTTGATAATAATAATAAGGATAACTTGATAATAAATAAGAATAACTTGATAATAATAATAAGGATAACTTGATAATAAATAATTAATAAAACATGATTAGGAAGGTAAGTATTCATTCTTCACTCATTTATTTTTTAGTTTGAGCAGGTATTTTTTTAAATTCCTTACATCCATTATAAATTACTATGCAAAGTAGTTGCTAAAGATTTATCTGTAAAATTTTCTGACTATCAATTTTTACATATTTTTAGACGTTATGTTAAATGTGAGTTATCTACTGTGCGCTAAAAAAATCACTTCAATTGGTTATATCTGTCTTTGATATTTTTAATCAGTTTTGTGCGAAGTAATAAAATGCTAATACAGAGCATTGATAACCATATATGAATATTTCAATTTTATATTTCAAACTGAATATATTTTTATATATTTGTTTTGTGAATTTTAAGGCAAAATTAATGCCATTATCAAATTTGAATCAATTGTTCCAGATTTATAAAACTCTACATCAAATATTGGCTTTAGAAAGCTAATATATAAGAAAAATATTTAGATCTATATTATATATAAAACTTTTTATCTATTTCATTTAAGTAAAATTACTTATCAATTTGAAATGTCCATACATTTTTAACACATTCAGTCCTAAAGATAGATCATCAATCAATTTATCATCGGTTAAAATCAGTACATCCATTCATTAAGTAACATCAATCAGTTAAATGAAATATATCAAATGTTTCAGAAATGAAATAAAGCAAATCTTAAATGAAATAAAGATAAATAAATATGGTTTAGTAACAGTTAGTTAAAATATAGCAACTGCCATGAAATATAGTAACTGTCAATCTCAGAGATTTTGCCAAATTTAAGCAACTTTTATCATGTCGCTTAGGATAAAATTCTGTAATACTACTACGCACTGTACCATTTTATTAATACCAAAGTAACTGCAGGAGCCCTTTGAAATATTCTCTCTTTTTTTTCAGGCACTCTTTTATTCAGAAAAAAAAATGATTCGAATTTTTACAAATTAATTTTTCAAACAATTGATGCCAAGTACATTTTGCATTTCTTACTATGTTATATCAAAACTCTAAACCATTCAGAAATAACTATTTCAAAACTTCCTTGAATGAAAGAAAAAGATTTTTTTTAATTGAAAAAATAATTAGTCAAAAGTCTTAGAAAATATAATAAGTCTATTTTGTCTATTGAGGAAAACTTGTTACAAATACTATTATATAAATTCAATGATCTTGAATCAATCAGAATCATCCATTTCGAACTTCTTTTTAAAAAAATCATTCGAAATTCGAATTTTCAAATATATTTAAAAATTGATCATGTCATTAATTATTTGTCTCGAATTATTGTCTTGAATAAAATGTTGCAGTTGCCATTCTAAGCTCCACCATTTCAACAATCTTAAACCAATCACAGAGCCCATCACCAAGCTTTCACGAAAGAAATAATCCGAGTGCGCCATATATCTCCCAATCTTCCGCAACATTTCTCCTGTAAATTTTCCTATCACCGGTTCTCTGTGATTACGGCAGGCGGGCTTATTTTTCAGAAAAAGAAAAACTTATTACTTTCCCATAATATCGAACAGAAGCATCAAATTACAAATTAGACCACCAAAGGAGATAAAAATATACTCTCCTGTCAGCACAACTTCATCATCTGAAAACTCTATTGGAATAGATAGATAGATATATAGAGGGAAGCGTGAGTAAAGCAATAAAATCGCCGAAAGAGTCATTTTTCTCCATTGAAGAATCGATTCGTTTTGTTTCCCATACCCTGCCAAATTCTTACTCCTTATCAGCGAAACCCCAACGTGTTGCCGTTAAAAATTTGGCGCCAAGTCAGATAGAGCAGGATAGATCGAAAGTTATAACCATAATACCTATTGACAAATGGATTTTCCAACAACACCCAGAAATTGATAATCTTCTGCAGATTCTCCCTTCTCCTCTATCAGCCTTCAATTTTCGCTCTTTTTTTTCACCGACAAACGTGATTCGCAACTATTTGGCGATTTTGTTTTACAATCGCCAAATGTTGCTAATGAGCCAATCAGCCATTCGAATATCGTCAGTTCAGCGGAAAACCACAAAATGCTGCCATTCCAACCAGCTATCGACGATTATGACAGCTGAGCTGGCTTAAAGCAAAATGTTACACAAAACAATTTAAAAGCAGAAAAGGAATTGTTGTTTGGCTGGCTAAATGTGACATCAGAAAAGCAGTAATCAGTGTGTGTTGTGCCGTGTAAGCATCTGCATAAAGGAAAACTATTTCAGAGATTATTATTCAAAGTAAGACAAAAAACAATCGAGTCACTTAAAAACATCGAATGAATTCGAATTATCAGCAGATTTAAGAATCAAAGAGCGCTTAATGTGGGATTAATTAACAATGATAGAGCAAAATCATTACTTTTGTCAAAAGAAATAATAGTATAAAGCTTCCCAATACTAAAAAAAAGAAATACTTCTATTTAATGAATTTTAGGCAAACATAGTTCTTTATTCCTTTTATTTCGAATAATTGCAGTTAGTTCTAGATGAAATGCATAATTATGTTACCTATATAATGTTACCTACTAAATTACATTTTATTATTTCTTGTAAAAAAAGTCAGGAGCAATCAATGGAAATGCAGGAAGATTTATTTAATTTAATTAACAATCAATTTTAAGTCAAAATACACTCCATTGTATAGAAGAAATAGCATAGGTTTCAATTACGGTATTATGAAAATAAAAATTTTGATTCAATTATGACTAACCGATTTTTTTTTTACTACAGGGTGGTCATATAATGAATTTATTTGTTTGGAGATATTTGAAGCTATGAAAGGAATGAAACTGAATTTCAAAAACAGACTAAAGAAATAACAGGGGAAAAGTGAATGCTGTAACTTTATAATGATGATATGGATGTTTTCTGGCGATCAGATGTTTATCATTTAAAGGTGGGGAAAGCCTTTTTATTGTTAAAGATATAAAAAAGTCATCGTTTCAAGACATTTTAAAGATTTGTTAAAATCGAATGATAAAAGAATGCACATTTATAATTAAATGACACATAATATGAAGCTCAAGGAAAATAATACTTTATGAAATTTACAAATTATGATAAATTCCCCTCTTTCCTTTTTTTAATCTATCGTATGCGAAGTATACTAAGATAAAATATTATAATCATAAAAAAAATCTAATTCGAGATTTCGGCGACTCTTCATGTTTCAAACCAATTTGTCTCCGAGAAATACATTTTTGGATTAATATTTTCTGTGAATATGATAACTCGAAAACGCGTTGAGCTAAACGAATGAAATTTACCATGTGATCTTTACATTCAATTTGTAGATTTGTATCAAATTTTGAACTAAATCCATTTTCATAAAGTGTATCTATTTCACTATCCAAATAAGGCAAACTCAATGACTATAATTTATTATAAAATTGAATGAGTTATGAATTTTTTTTCTTTTAAACTACTTAACCGCTTCACCGAGAAAATGACATGTATTAATTAGACGATCTTCCTCATATAGCCGTTGAAATGGTATAAAATAGTCTAAAATAACAATTTTCAAAACTTTACAATCTTCCAGGTTTAGTCGAAAAAATTTCCTCAAAAATGTGGTTAGTCAAAAATATTTTAATGAATATGATGATTAGAATAGGAATTTTTTAATAAAATTTTAGACTTTGTAATTTTTACCAGCATATTTATAGACTCAAGCAAACATAAAATAAAATCATGTAAAGCATTTTTACAATGATATTTAATACCTGCTCCTAACGATTTAGAATCACCACCCTATATATTCCATATACATAAATAAATTTTTAAAAAAACCAGATATCGAATGTCATAAATAAAATAAAATATAAAAATCTATTTTTTTAAAAAAAAACGTGAATTTTAATTACTTTTTTCAGAAAATTAATTTTATACTTGTGTTAATTCCGTATTATGCGGAAGATAGGTAACTGAATATAATTATGAACTTTTTAGTAACTAATATAATTGTCACGATTTTTTTTTTTAGCTTAAGGCTTTTTTTTTCAATGAATATTAGTGGTCCATATTCAGTGCTTTATCATAGAATACTCATTTTTTTTCACGAAAGGATACACACTGAAAATAGAAAAAAATGGATTATCACCCTTTCGTTTTTATGCAGATAGGAATACCCAAGATCTGTTCTCGGTATTCGAAATGTCGAAAAACAAATCCTGATAAGTCACGTTTAACACTTATTTTAACACATAATCATATCATAGATTTGTTACATCCACGCTGGCATCGATGAGACAGAAAAAAAAATCTTCTTTTTGAAAAGGGGATTCCCTGTTTTTCTTATCTTAACTTAGACGATTCGTTGCTTTAGGGTACGTAACACGGCTTTCAATTTCGGCAGGGTTTTTTAATACAATTTTTTTTCCGTTTTTTCACCCTACTTACATTTCATACCTTTTCTTTTTTTCTAAGTCACCAGCAATCAACATCCTCACCTTCTAATATATAGATATATACCTCATAAGATGAGTTCAAAGTGTGTTGAGGGGTGAGGGGGGGCGAAGGTATCTTCTGAAGAAGATTTGAGAGAGGCCGCCCGAAGATCAAATTTTCAAACCTATCATCTAAAACTACCTGCGGCTTATGGGGTTTAGAGAGAGTTCTTTTGAGTTAGGTTGATTTTTTTTCATAAAGAGTTCGAAACCTTCTTATCCGAAATCTTTCAATGAAAATCATTTTTATAAAAACCCATTTGCTTTTCCTGGACATCTTCTCTCTCCTTCTTTTTCTTTCATTCTCATTTTCTTTCTTTTTTCTTTCTCTCTCTCTCTCTCTATCTTCTGCCGTTTTGCGGATCTGTGTTAACTGGATCTGCGTTAACAGCTTGTAAACTAAAAATTCAATCTATTTCCAAATACCTGGAAGCAACTTGCATGTGTAATATTCGGAGATTCCAGTGTAATATTTGGCGATCACAGTTCGTGTGTGTCATTCTCATTTTTTTTTTTTTTATATATAACTTGCAAAAACGAAGTGAACGTTTTCTTTTGGAAGGAAATTTTCTCCAAGCTTTTACTGTTGAATATAGTATAGGAATTCAAACTTTTGGCTTTTCAGGAAAAGATGGAATTCAATTCAGTGGAAAAGAATTCTTGCCATTTTACTCTCAGCTGAAAATGCATTTTATGATAGCGTTAAGGAAAGAAACATGAGTGTTGAAGAAAATGTACATTGAAAAAAACTGAATAAATAAATATAATATTTAGTAAGATGTGTGATCAAAAAATTTTACTTTTAATAAATTTCAGACAATGCCAGTATGGAAAAATTTATTAATTTTCTATAAATCTCTAAGAATTCAAACTTTTGGCTTTTCGGGAAAAGATGGAATTAATTCAGTGGAAAAAAAATTCTTGCCATTATACTCTCAACTAAAAATGCATTTGATGATAGCGTAAAGTAAAGAAACACGATTATTGAAGAAATTGTACATTGAAAAAAAATATTTAGTAAGATATATGATCCAAAATTTTTACTTTTAATAAATTTTAGGAAATACGAACACGAAAAGTTTCTTAATTTTCCCTCAATTAATTTTTCTCCAAACATTTAATGTTGAATATAGTATAGGAATTCAAACTTTTGACTTTTTAGAAAAAGATGGAATTCAACTCAGCGGAAAAAAATTCTTGTCATGTTACTCTCAGCTGAAAATGCATTTTATTATAGCGTAAAGTAAAAAAACACGAGTGTTAAAAAAATGTACATTGAAAAAAAATATAAAAAATATTTAATAAAATGTGTGAACAAAAATTTGTACTTTTAATAAATTTCAGAAATACGAATACGAAAAAATTTATTAATTCTCTATCAGTTACTAAGAATTGAAATTTTTGGCTTTTCAGGAAAGATGGAATTCCATTCAGCGGAAGAGAATATTGCCATTTTAGTCTCAGATGAAAATGCATTTTATGATAGCTTAAAAAAGAGAAATATGGGTGTTGAAGAAAATATATATTCAAAAACCAAATAAATAAAAAAAAAATATTTAGCAAGATGTTCAATCAAAAATGTTTACTTTTATTGAAATTCAGAATTATGAATACGAAAAAATTTATTAATTCTCCATCAATTACTACGAATTCAAACTTTTGGCTTCTCAAGAAAAGAGAGAATTTAATTCAGTGGAAAAGAATTCTTGCCATTTTACTCCCAACTGAAAATGAATTCTATGATAGTGTTAAGAAAAGAAACACTAATGTTGAAGAAACTGTACATTGAAAAACCAAATAAATAACAAGAATATTTAGAAAAATACATGATCAAAAACTTTTACTTGTAATAAATTTCAGGCAATACGAATACGAAAAAATTTATTAATTCTCTATCAATTACTACAAATTCCAACTTCTGGCTTTTCAGGAAAAGATGGAATTCAATTCAGTGGAAAAGAATTCTTACCATTTTGCTCTCAGCTGAAAATTAATTTTATGATAGCTTTAAGAAAAGAAACACGAATTTTGCAGAAAATGTTCATTGAAAAACCAAATAAATAAAGAAAATTACGAAAATGTATTTTATTTTTAATAAATTTGAGTCAATACAAACGCGAAAAAAAATTATTAATTATTTATCAATTCCTTTTTGTCCAGCATTTTCATTAAATGTTGGCGAAACAATTCATGTAGTCAGTTTTATTTATATTTTTACTGAAATAGCCTATATAATCATATAATTTAATTTAAAATAAATTAATGGTTATCCAGGCATAAAAGTTTAATCATTAATTTTGTATTTTTTCATTTAATTTTTATGGTTGATTTAATTATAATTTAATTTTTATGGTTGATTTAATTATAATTCAATTTAATTATTTATTTAATTGATCATTTATTTAATTTTTATCAAATGATATATTTAATAAGTTTAAATCCTTCATTGTTACGCCAGAATTTGATGAGAATCATTTTAATTCCAAAAGATCACTCTAAAATTTAATTTAATATTTATTACTTTTACTCAAATTTAACTTCACATTTTTAATGAAAATTTATACAAGTTAAATGAGCATTTCTGATATAGTATATAACATTATATTTTTGAATAAAATAAATCAGTGACATTCCAAACCAGGGAAAATTGATTAATTTTTTATTAATTCCTATTTGGGTGGTGAGTGTTATGATAAATCGTAAATTCTTTTAGATTTACATTAAAAGTTTTAATCTTTGAGTTTTTGTTCAGATGTTAAATTCAAACTGCAAAAAAAGTAAAATTATTTATAGGAAATAATAAGTATAATCAAGCAATTTTATTTCAATGATTTAAAGATAACCCAAATAAATGAAAATTTATTCATTTCCCTTTAAAGTGCACTTTGTAAAGAATTAATTATTAATGCACTTAATTTTTCATGCACTTTGGGATGAATATCAAAATAATATCCAAATTCATTCTGACTAAAATTTAGTATAATTCTTAACACTTTTTAGCATATAAGAGATTTAATTTTTAAATTTTTTTATTAGTTAAACCTTTATTACCTTACGAATTTTATAAAAACGTCAATAAAATGTTAATAAACACCAACGAAATGTTTAATACGCTGAAACGTTTCAAATTATGAAATATAAACTAAATATAATTTTATGACTGTCACCGAATACAATTTACTAAACTAACTATTTAGAATATATATGTGTGTTTATAGAATATCATGAGATGATAATGAGTAATAATTAATAATATTTATAATGATCCAATAGTTCAGTACTATTATTTATTAATTAGATATCATATTATTATATAATATTAGACAGATTATTTATTAATTAGATATTTATTAATTAGATTAGATATTAATTCGATGTGCATATCAGCTCATCTCATATATTAAATAAAGATAAATTACTTTTCTAATTAAAATATTGGCAACCAGAAAACTCTTTTGAATACAATTTATTAAATTCACTATTTAGAATATGTATGTGCTTATAGAATATAAAGAGATGTCATAATGAGCAGTAATTAATAATAATTATGATTAATCGATAATTCAGTACTTCTAATTTTCAATTAGATAAAAAAAAATTTGAATTTCATCATCTTCAAGAAACAACAAAAATGAAATACAAAATTAGGAAGATGCGTTTGTAATGAGATATGCATATCAACTTCCCTCATATATTTTAGTAAACTTAAATTATTTTTTCTAATTAAAAGATTTGCAACCCGGAAATTTTCAAATGAATGTAAATTTCATCATTTTAAATAAAATCTCTACGTTATTTAAATTCTGAAACCCTAATCCGCAATAACTCTAGTTTAAATGACTTCAAGTGCACTGTAAACACTCACAGAGGAAATTCCCAAAGGAAATATACAAATGTTAGATACAGATATTTAAAAATATCAATCTTTATTTGAGGTCAATAAAGAAAATTGAATTACAGAGTAGATTCAATATTTTTAATTAAAAGATGCGATGCGGTGCTTATTGGACTTTAATGAAAAAGTCAACTTGGACGGAAAAAAAATATTTTCGATTGAAAAAAAAAATTTTTTTTCAGCTAGGGAATTAAATGACCCGATAATATGCAAATTTACATCCCTGTATTAACATTAGAATTACCATCTCCGACAGTATCAGTGGCAACTTTCAGCCAATTTAGAAAATAGCAAAATCTGATAACAATAAATTCATTCATTTATTAAATTCCCAAAGCTAGAAACAGAAGAAAAAAAAATACATTCGCACACGAAAGAATGATTTTATAAGGGAGGAAGACGAAAAAAAATTATTTTCCTGGAGAAAAAATAATCAGCTTATTAGATAGGAAAACGCGAAATAGATAAGTGAAAAAGGTCTTCATCATTTTAGTGTCTCATAGGTATTGGGGCAAATGTATAAAAAAAAAAGTGGTATTTTAATAAACCACTTTGACTTTTTTTTACCTAATTTATTATGCACTTATTTCTTTATGCTTTTTTTCTTTGTATCGTGACAATTCACAAATGCTTTTTATATGTTGATGTAAAGGTTTTGATATTATTGGATGGAAAAATGAGATTAAATATTTTGAAATGAATTGCAGGGTTTTTTTTTATATTTGCACTATCTACACATTTTTTTGTCATTTCTTTATTGATAACTTAATTAAATTATAAAATATGAATTTAATTCAAATTTTCTTTAACATTTTGTAAAGAATTTTAAAGATGATTTAGTTCTTGAAATATATTATAGACTATTAGTGTTAAATATATCACGAATTTTTGTAGTAACAAATGAAAACTTACATTTCAAGTGTCCCCTGATATGTGAAAATTCATGAAATTAAAATATCAATAAAGTTTGTAACTATTCAAAATTACAATATCCAAGTAAATATAACCGATAAAAAAGCATTTTTAAATAATTTGATCCAGTATATTTTTAGTTATTTATCCAGTATATTTCTAGGTCCCGCAAATTCTACTAACCAAAGTAGAAATTAAATTTAATTACAAAATAATTAATTAAATTATTAATTAAAACTAAATTTTTATCCCTAATTTTGTAATACTAATCTTACTGAAAATCATGTATAAAAGATCTAACAAATAAAATATAATTTTTGAGATATTATTTTTTTAATATTTATTGCCAAACTTCATTAATTTGAATGCATGTATGTAATCTTATGGTCTCCGAAAAATTTTATAAACAGAATGTTTTCTTAAGAATTTGTTTTTGTTATTATTATTTTTTTCATGTTACAAAGGAAAACAACGGAATATAGTTTTCTTAGAATTGTCTCCAATTTCCAAAATGAGAGAGGCATGGCATATTTTGAGCTATAATTTTTAACAGGAGAAAAAAACACTTAAAAACCTAATGTTACATGTTCCCGAATTTAGTTCTGTTTTAGAAAATGCACGTGTACTTTGTGCATATGGATACAACATAACAATTAACTCAGAACTATAAAATTGCAGCTGATACTGATATCTTAGTTGTATTTATTTTTGCATTGAAAAAAACAAAACTCGAGGTGTTTTTCAATCTGAAAATCTCCAATAACCCATATTTTCTGCCCAGACAAAATTGATCATTGCTTTATAATTAGTTTATTATTCAAGGGCTGTAATTATTTTTTTTTACATTATATATGGCACACTTTGCACATCTGGTGCAATTTGAAATAATTAGCTTGGAATTCACAAATGTTAGTTGACTATTCATTTCATTGTTTATGCATATGAAAACCTTCACCGAATTGAGGTACTTTTAATCTAATAAAACGAATTATATATATATATATATATATATATATATATATATATATATATATATATATATATATATATATATATATATATATATATATATATATATATATATAATATCTCATTTCTCTTTTCACAATCTTAATCTGGAAATAAAAATTACATTTTTCAAAAAAAAAAAAAAAAAAAAATCGAAACAAAAATAAAAATATTCCAAAAAGCCAAGACTTGAAAAAAATACCCTCAACAAGAAAACTAATAATTTCCTGGAAATCGGTTCCAACTCGAATGAAATACCGCAGAACTGGAATACTAATAAATAAATAAAAATAAAAAATAAAATAAAGTTTTTTTTGTCCCCTATCGCATCTAGTGATCATACAAATAAATCTAACTCCACCAGTTACAAATACAGTTTTATCAGCTTTCCAACTGAAAACCAGCTACCATCAGAGACATTAAAATAAAAAATTACTTAGTACTGGTTTGGGTAGCCGGCAAAAGTGCAAACGTAAAACCCAGTGATATGTAATAAATGTATTTTTTGGGGTCCTTATCGGATGGGGTAAATGTGGCCAAGAATTATGACACGTTCCTAGCTACGAATTAATTTCCTGCTTTTTCTGCAGTGAGTGTGCGATTACGATACGATAAGCCCGTCGTTTTCACTATCAGGATTCCGCGGCGAACTGGTGTTCTTCATTTTGCAGTATCTTTTCACCGGGCTTCGGTTTCGTTCGAAGAACATTGGTATGAATGCGACCCGGATTGCGAGTATATCATCCGATTAAATCTAGAATTCGATATGAATTAAGAGGAGTATTTTCATTAATGTATAATGAAGATAGGCTATTATAGAAAATATAGTTAGACATTTATAGAAATTAGGAATGATACTAGAAAGTTTCATCAAAAACAGCATCGGCAAAATGTATTTGTAATATGCGACATGAGTATGTGTGATTCAATTGGATTTATAATTCGATATGAAATCTTGAGAGTATTTTTATTATTGTTTCCTGAATATATATTATTATAGGGAATATAGTTACGCATCTTTTGAAATTAGGAATGATACTAGAACAATGAAAAACAGTTTCGGTAATGTTTAGCTTGTAAAAAAGTATTTGTATGAATGTGACTTGAGTATATATCAATGTATTGGGTTTACATTCGATATGAAACCTTGAAAATATTTTGATTACTGTATAATGATCATATATTATTATAGGCAGTATAGATAAATATCTATAGGAATTAGGAATGATACTAGAAATCATAATGAAAAATAGTTTCGGTAATGTTTAGCTTGTAAAAAAAAGTATTTGTATGAATGTGACTTGAGTATACGTCAATGTATTGGGTTTACATTCGATATGAAACCTTGAAAATATTTTGATTACTGTATAATGATCATATATTATTATAGGCAGTATAGATACATATCTAAAAGAATTAGGAATGATACTAGAAATCATAAGGAAAAACAGTTTCGGTAATGTTTAGCTTGTAAAAAAAGTATTTGTATGAATGTGACTTGAGTATATGTCAATGTATTGAGTTTACAATCCGATATGAAATCATAAAAGTGTTTTGTTTATTGTATAACGATTATATATTATTATAGACATTATAGATACATATCTATAGGAATTATGAATAGGAACTCATAATGAAAAAGAGCATCGTCAATGCTTTACTTACAAAAAGAAAGAGATAAATATGAATTTGTAGCTCCTTGAGTATATTTTAGTGCACTAGATTTATGATTCGGTCTGAAATCATGAAAGTACTTTAACTACTCTATAGATAGGATGTGGCATTGATGAAATGCAGTTGGAAATATGGACATTCTTTCTAAAAATTACAAAAAAGCAAGAATAATACTAAAAGTAAATATTCAAATCAGTTTCATTATATTATATTTAGTTTATTAAGAATAGATCAGTATGAATGTCGCATGGATTGTATATACGTCATAGAATTAAATTTTGAATTCGATCTAAAATATTAGGAGTATTGTAATTAATGCATAATGAATATATACTATTATAGGAAATACCGTTAGACATTTATAAAAATTTGGAGTGATATTAGAGATTATCATCAAAAACAGTTTTATACAAAATAGCTTATAGCAAACATATTTCACTTGTAAAAAATGTATTCTGTATGGACATAAGTATAAGTCAATACATTGGGTTTACAATTCGACATGAAATCTTAGAAGTATTTTGATTATTATATAGTTATCATATATTATTATAGGTAATATAGTTAATTATCTATGGGAATTAGAAATGATGGTAGAATTCATAATGTAAAACAGATTCGGCAATGCTTAACTTACAAAACAAAATTAATATGAATGCATAGTAGTACCTTCAGCACTTTTTAAAGCACTGAATTTATGATTCGTTCTGAAATCTTGGAAGTACTGTAATTACTGTATAGATAGGATGTGGCATTGATGAAAAGTAAATATACAAAATCAGTTTCATGGTATTATATTTAACTTGTTAAGAATTGATCGTTATGAATATGACCTAGGGTGCATATATGTCATCGGATTAATTCGGCATTTAATCTGAAATCCTGTGAATATTTTATTTACTATAATAGGACTATGAGCTGTTTTAAGAAATATAATTCAACAAAATGTAATTGATTGCAAAAGTTTAGATAATACTTGAAATCATCATAAAAATTTCGATATGCTCAGCTTGTAGAAAAAGAAACCGATTTGAATTATGTATATGTCATTGCATTAGATATACAATTTGATTTGAAATTCTAGGAGTATCTGAATAGTGAATATGTGTTATTGTATGAAATATTTTTAGATATGCAGATATTTATGGAAATGAAACAAGAAATTGTGATGAAATATAGTTTCGACATCGTGTAGCTTGTAAAAATGAGATTAATAACGAATACAACATAACTTTTTTTTATGTTGTTGTACTGTATCTAAAATTAAATTTAATTTCATTCATTGGTTTTAAAGATAAAATGAAAACCTTATTATTAGGGCAAAAAAATTTTTGTTAAGTATTTAAAGGATTTTGTTTGCAAATATATCGATGATAGTTTGAAATGAAAAATTGTTTAGTTCAAATATTAGTTATAACATTTTTCACTCCCAGATATTAATCTTAAATAAAAGTTATTTGCAAATTATAGTTAATAATATAAGAAACTCATTATCGGTTTTAATAATTAAAGAACAAAATAACGTGATGACAAAGAAAGTGCTTTACATTTATATACTCTCTTTAAAGAGACCGAAAGCGTAATTGAAACTTAACTGAATTGATTTTATTAACTAATGGTCATAATTTATAAAATATCAATATATCAAAAATCAAGTGATTTGTTCCAATAAATACGTAGTGTAATTAAAAAATGAAAATTATATTCATCTACAGAGCAAATAATAAATGTATTGAAAAGTTATTATCATTTGAGAAAAACGAAATTTCTATACGAATTTATCTTTCAAACTGAAATATAAATAAATTTAACAAAATTGGTCGTTGTATTCATAATTTCTATTTGAATTATTATCACCTAAAACATTGTCTGATATTTTATAATTCTGCTCAAATGTTTGAAACGTATAATAATTTGTTATTAGATTATGATAGGTGAACACTTAGAAAAATAAGTAACTGATATTTAACGTAACTGAACTCATTTAGATGGACTAGTGTAGGAAATAAAGGTCAATGAATTCGAAGCATTTTTATTTTCTTATCAGAAAAATATTTAAAACTTTATTTCTTTGTTGATAGATCCAATGATGGATACATTTTAAAAATCAGACAAAAGTTTTGCAACTAATAACTCGTGAGCATCTGTGTCTATTCTGAATCATTTAAGCTATTGCTCTGAATTCCCTATTGTTATCAAGAAATACAAGTATTGCTTATGTTAAAATTTTAATTTCAGTTTTGTAATTTTCGTACAATTTTATTCCATCAAAGTTAAGAAAATAGGTTCATTTTTTTACTAAACTATTTCAAGAATAGATGATACATTTAAACTTATCTTTTAATTTTCCTTTATATGATTGGTGACAATATTTACGTTTTATTTCAATTTTTTTTAAAATCCAATGAAAGATTGAACTCGAATCGTTTGAAAAACGTATCGTTTATAAACTTTTTTTTAAGAATTGGGAGAATTCAAATAAAATATTTTTCTTTTTTGAGGCTCAAGAGAATGAAATAAATTTTTATTCTTAACGAAAATCCATTCCATACATCATAAATATATTAGGTAAAAAATTGACTCTGTTATAGAAAAATAGAGATTTTTTTATAAATTTTTCAACTGACAAATCAATCAAAAAGGTTTGTTACCTTGCTTCTAAAAATAATAATTTTCATTAGATATATATTACTTTATATAATATTATACTATAAATATATACAAAACATGTCAAAAATAAAATACAAATCCGATGGTTAAAAAAGCATCCTATTTTAACTCTAAAACCCCAAGACAAAAAAGTAGACATTATCAAAAATAATTTTTTAAAAAATTGTAATTAATGCTTTTATTCAGTGCCACAATAAGATAACAGATAATATACAAGCATAAAACATCCCAACGTACCGTCACTTTAACTATAATTGAATTCTTAGCTTTTCAGTATGTCAATAAAAGGAATAAATCTACTTGTCAGTGCCTTATCTCCCAATTTTCCTAGGCAGATATCCATCTGAGGAAAATTTTTGTATTGAAAAATATAAACACAACCATATTAATAAAGTGATTTTAGATTTCATCTCATTTTCATACATGACAGACCTGATTATTTTTCTGCTTTTTATTAGGATTTTATAATCATAGTTATTATATATTAACAGATCAAGTAAACAACATGAAACGAACACAAAAGAAACAGTGTAAAATTTTATAAATGTAACACTATCGCACTTGCAATAAAACGATCTGAGTGAACAAATGCAACCTGTCAATATTCCTTTCTTAAAGAAAATGTTCCCTAAAATTCCCTACTTCAATCCAAATAGCTATCTGGCAGAAAAGTTACAACGAAAAAATACAAAACCACATGTTGATAAATCCTTTTTAATTACTTTGCTAAATTAATACTCTAAAAGTTTTTATACTTTTATCATGTAATACCTATGTTATACTATGTATCATATATCATATGCATTACATTGTCATTTGTTACTTTACTGTGTAAAAAATGATATTATTTCAAATAATGAGAAATATGTAACCTTATTTATAAAAGATAACTCAATCAAAAAATTATACATATGAAACCAAAATTTGTGACTACAAGAAACATCTTTTATTCCGTGTTATAACAAAATATATAACAATAATGCAACAATCCGATGTTGCGTGAATTCAAATCTTCAGTGTAATCAGACGATTAGAGCGAACAAATGAAACCCGTCAATATCCCTTACTTATCCCACACTTTCCCTAAAATTCCCTCGCTTCCAGCAAGATAGCGATCTGGAAGAAACGTTGCAGTGAAAATATATATACAGGCATACATGTGGATAAATTCCTTTTAAGTGTTATCTCATTTTAACACACCGGAGGTCTGAATATTTTTCTGTCTTTTTTATTATCACTATTTTCTCAGTAAAAGGGAGGGGGAGGATCGAATCTTTACCCATCTATTCACAACTACACCAACCCCTTCTCCCCCCCCACCCCCAGTTTCCACCGATATGTTTTCTTATAAGTTCTTTTGGTACAACCTACTGATCAAGTAACCGCGTATATTTATGATGTCGGGAGTAACTGTGACGTTTTTATACCTTCTTCATTTCAGTTGATAATAAATGAATAAATATCAGCCTCTGATAGCATTTCTAGGATTGTGAAGAGGGTGGAAAAGATGATTTGTGTCAATGGGTTTGTTCGATAAAGCCTTTTAAGAGAGGTGATTTGTTTAATTGTGAAACTCTTTCCTACTTTTTTTTTATTCGGAATTTGACACTGAGTTGAAATTCTTTCGTGGGATGGTTTTTTGTGTGTGTGAGAAAAAAAAATGCCATTTTCGAATTTCTCAGATAAGTGTTCCATTGGGGTGATTGTTCATTTTTGCTAAGCTATTTGGGTTAGAAGGAAGTTCAGTGTGTAATTTAAAATGTTCTGCAAATGATCTGAAACAAAAAGTGGGTGTTCGTTCGTAAAGAGAAAGAGATCGCGTAAGAAACTTCTTGTTATATTTGTAATAATTTTGGGGAAAATTTATAGTTTAAGATTTATATGTGGTAAAATTTCAAAGAAATTCGACGAAAACGAGGTATTAATTTATGGTGTAAAAAATAAAAGAGTTAAAAGGAATGCGATATTCGAAACTTTATGAAAGTTTCAAACGTAAATATAAAGGCTTTTCAAAAATCGGAAAGATTTTCGTTCTAAATTTAAGAGAAAATAGGAATATTCATTGTTTTTAGAATAAAACTTCATTCTTTATAATGGTATATCAATTGCTATTTAATAAAAAAAATTTAATTATTTGCAAAATTACTTATAAGAATGAAATTTAGATGTTAAAAATCAAAATTGATTCCAAAGCTTAAATTTAATACGAAAATAATGAGAAAATATTTGACTTTAGGAGGAAAAACAGAATGCTTTAAAAATTAAGCATTATATCTTCCATATGTGGCAGAATATATTATTTTATGGTTTAAAAATTTATATTTCAGTTTTTAAAATTATAGAATTTATTCTAGTAATAATAATATTTTTATTTTACATGTCAATTAATTAATTAAATTTCTTATTTTAATCTTTTGTATACAAAGTAGGCATAAAATTATTGGAATCTTGAAAATTTAAAGCGAAAGGATTTAAAACATATCAATTTATTAAATCATTCTTGTTAAAAAAAACACTTTAATTCCCAAAGTAATAAATTTTGTACCTTGAATTTATGAACGCTGCAATTCATAAAACAATGAACTACATCAGATGAATTTGATTATTGGTGAAATTCTTTACTTAAATATATTCATGTCTTTCCCTAACATTGGAATTCTTGATATTTTTATTAAAAATCTTATTATTTGAAGCACAGTTTTATTGTTTAAAACAAAAATAATTAATAAACAATTATTTAATTACTACGTTAAGTAATTGTTCTAATAAATTAAGAAAGAGTTGTTAGCTGTAATAATTTAGTAAAACGGGACAGATATTAAAGAAATAATTAATTTTAATCATATTTCATTCAAATAGTTCTTAATGTTTGAATAATTTATTTCAGAAATTTGTTTTAAATTATTACAATAAAAGAATTTGAATATTTTTATAAAATTTCTTAAACATAATAAATATTTTTTTTTTCAATAGTTCATTATAAAATTAAAATAAACTGATTCCTTTTAAAAATTAAACACTTTTTTGAAGGAAATTAGGAAAGATTTTTTTAATTGAAAAGTTTGAAAAAAATTAAAGGAAACAAATCAAAAATTACAAAAAAATGACTCCCATTTTCTGAAAGAAAACTGTAAAAGTGTTTCTCCTTAGAAGAAATCACAATCATTAATATTCCATTTGAATAAATTAAGAAAACCAACTATGAAATAAGAAAATGCAAACAGCTTAAATTTATGGAATTAAATAAATTGATATGAAAAATAAAAATTCAGATTATAATCCAGTTGGAAATAAGTCTCTTTAATGTTTTTATTAATCCTTCAGGTGTTATCATTGAAATTGACTTTAAATATATTTTCCATTCTACCAAATTATTTTCAACTGATATCTATGGCTAATCACGAAGATTTAAAAAGAAATCCAATGACCACTTTAACCATCATCATTTACTCTACCGAAGAAGGCTGAAAATCCATCTTCAATTATGAGTTTAATGCAGGAACCCGTTCATCTAACGAGCCATCACCACAAAAATAATCTCTCCCCTTAATCACTTCCGGTAAATATTTATCGAAGACGTAACACCCCACCCTCCGTCCTCACATCTCTTTATCCCCTCCCAAAAACAACACTGCTAGTGCGCTGGAAACAAAACATCCCGTATTGACGAAAAGATATACAAGTGTGTGTGTATCTTCTCCCATATTGGGAAGCGTCAAAAATGTATTTGTGTGTGTATATACCGTTGAAAGCGAGCAATTGTCCAAGAAATATTCTTCATCCCCCCCAACGAAGTTAATGCAGAGCCCCCCCCCCCATTCTACGAAAGAGCAACAGCAACAGAAGCAGCAAGCATCACCATACACATACTAACAGCAGCAGCAGCACAACTTGAAAAGGGCTCACGGTTAGTAGTAGTGCAGTATATGTTCGCAAAAGATAAGGCCCCAGCAAAGAAAAGGAAGCCCTAGAATATAAGGCTTAGGACGCCGCGCACACTGAACAAGCCCCCCCCCCACTCCCTTTCGGTTTGGGCAGGGGGGGGGGGAGTCGGCAAGCTCGCTGTGTTTATGTGATAAAGTTTTCGATGTGCCCTTCTCTCTAGTCTCTCTCCTCTCACTTTCCATTTAGAAAGGGACGGTTATCATATCTTCTCTTAGCATCCTCACCGAAGGACTGGGGGATGTTTAGAAAAGGAGAAGTGAGAGATGCTGAGCGGAGGAGGAGGAGGAGGAGACGGATGAGGATGAAAGGGGGAAGATGCAGAGGAGGCGGAGGAGGAGGTCCAGTTTGCTGTATGAGCGATAACAATAAGCATTCTATCTCTGCTTGCCGATAAGGGGCTATCGGGCGTCCGCACACGCGCATTTGGAACGAAGAGTTTGCGTTGCGTGATTTCTTCATAGAGCGCGGATTTGCTCTCCTGATAAGAGACTTATCAAAAGGCGGCAACTTGCTCTTTTCTTCGCACTCTCTCTCTCGCTCGCTCTCTCTCTCTTTTCTCTCTCTTCAAGTTCTGAAAGGGAATGATTCGCAGTTGTCTTTCTCCCGAAGACGCTGCGAGCGGAGATAGGTTTCTATCGAGATGGGAGTGTACACAAAAATATTATGAGGCAAAGTAACAATCGCGGGGAAACGGGAGGGAGTCGCTCCCTCATTCGACTAATAAGACTGGGATAATAAGAACTTATTATCTAAGAATTACAATTCAGTTGGGATTTTTTTTAGATAAGTAAATTTGTATGTGTGATAAGGATCAAAAGAACAAATTTATCGTTCTAAAATATTAAAAAAAAAGATTTTTTTATATCTGCGTGTTATTCTAATTATTATAAAATAATTCTTGTACGGATTTCGTCTTATCTTAATATAAAAAAAAGTCATGTATTGTATATATATATATACATGTATGTAATCTGTACGTATGTATCATTCTACATTTCTTCCTAAACAATTGGATTGAATCAGACCAAATTTTGTACACTTATAATATTAGACATGACAAAAAACACTGATGAAATTCAAAAATTAATCAAATATTTAATTAATTAGAGATAAATAAAATTTTTTGTCATTTTATACTTTGATCTACATTATTTTTTAAATTTATTTTAATACTTCGTTTTGACTAAGTTTTTATTGATCTGAAAACAATTACTTATCCATTTTGTGACAAAGTTTTAATCTATCGCTCAATCTTTTTTCATACGTTAGCGCTTGTTAACAAAGTTTGCAGTGTTAATAATATTAGTAACTTAAGAAGAAAGTTAACAATCTTGATTTTTAAAAACTGTAGGGCTCAAACGAGATTCTATTTTTAATTAAAGTGGATGATAAAACATAATAAAAAATTTCAGACGATAAAATTTTTGCATATTGTAATATTTTATAACAAACTTTTAACTTTTTTAACATTTTAATTTAATTAATTAAATATTTTTTACAAAAAAAAAAACAGGTTGTCAATTGTCCCATCTATTGTACTGTTATTCAGAATTCTATAAACTTGCCGGTTCCTGTATGATCTTTGAGGAACCAGAGTACTTTTCAGAATGTTTATTCGATTCTTTCTAAAAAAAATTTTTTTATGTTTTTTGAAAAAAAAATTTATCAGTCAAAAATAGTTATTTAACGAATTCTAAAGCAATTGAAAGATAGAACCAATTCATTTTACAGTCAATCAATCAAGTGAAGTGTTGTCATAAAAGGATTGCATGTGTCATAATAATTTAAACAAAATTATTTTTTTCAGTAAAAATATTATGCTTGAAAGTATTAAATTCCAAACATTACAGTTATATCGGTTAGTATTATCTAAATTAGTCATATTGATGACTATCTTGATAGTCAGGATTATCACGTGTAAAAAATTTCAATGAAAGTAATTTCATTTAGCAATAGTTACTTTCCAATCAGCATATTTATATCTCCAATTTTGAAAGAAATCGTGTTATATTAGAAGCCTTACATTTATATATCTGCCCAATTCTCTTTATCTTATCTCTCATTAAAAGTAAATACATCAACTTGATCAGAAACGGAAAATTATAAAATTTTAAGTATTCAAAAATTGCGTTTTTTGGATAATAGCATATTCATTTAAAAAAGAGAAATTAACAAACCAAATCATTGGAGATTTTTGTATGATAAATAATGTCTCGTTTGTTTTGCAATATTTTTTATGATGTAAACAAATTAACAGACTGCAGTAAAAAAGCAAAAAAAGCTGAAGAATGATAATATATTTTTATACTCTCACTCATATTACAGAAAGGTACACAGGTACAGTTAAGAAATGCACAGATATAAAAAGTTTTTGTCATTTTAAACTTACCCAAACTCTGCAAAGCAAAACTAAAAAAAAATTATGAGGTCAAAAAACTAGCTTTTAAAATAATATAAATAAAATTTTAATTTATTTGTTAGTATTTAATTTATTCATGGAAGAAACTGTAACGTAAAAGAATGTATAGCAAAGATTAAGACGATTTAATTTTCATAAAAACACTTTTGTTGAAAAAGTATCTAAAAATAACCTCTATATACCTTTAAAATGTATTAAACTTTTTTAAAAAAATTGAGCAGCAACTAAATTAGAATATTAGAAAATATAATTGTTTAGTGTTTCTTTATCGTGCAAAAACATAACTTTAATATTTTAAAATATTGAAAAAAAAGGTAAATAACAAATTTTTCTCCTAGTTTTTAATTAATTGAAATATAAATGTAACTTCAAAAAATGGTTTCGAACGACACATTGCCAACTTTCAAAGTATGTTTTGACTGAATATCGCATATGTGAGCTTAGCGACTTGCCCTATAAAGCGCAAAGACGTACACTTCCCTTTATTATTAGTAGAATTTAGAATTTGAACTAATTATCAAAAATTTATTATTTTTTGCAACTATTTCAAAATAATATAAAAAGACTAAAAATTGTGTAAAATGAAAAGCGGCAATGTTTTAGTCAGTTAATAGGAATGGAATATAAATTTATTTTGCAATGGAGTGCAATTGACCTGATGATTTTTAGAAATACGTAATAAATATCGGAATTCCAATTTCAAAATATGAGCTTTTTAAAAATATGAACTTTTTTGTACTTCATGAATTAAGAAAGATTTTTTTTGCGATTATTTTCATTACTCTGTTTATAATAAATATAATAATGCCGTTTTTAAGTATATTACTATATATAAATGTAATAATATAGATTATAAATATAATAACATTTATGAAATATATTTGTAAAGTATAGTATTGTAAAGTATACTTTATATATTTGTAAAATATGCAAGTATACTTTACAAAATCTACCTCACTTCATTAAATACATAGAAAAATACTATTTTTTTATAGTTTATTTCCAATTACAGCTAAAATAAAAAGTGAAATTCAGTTACAACTTTTCAGAGCGAAATGTGATCAGAATCAAAAATGGAATGCAATTTTATTCCTGAAAATTTGTTTCAAGATTGCTGAAAAAATGAAAATCTATTTATCGGCAAATTTAATAAATAAATTTAATAAAAATTTATTTACTACATTCCATGGTACTTTATAAGGTTATCAATAATAGTACGATAGAATTTTGGATTCATCAAGAAAATAAATACTTCCATTATTTTACATTATTGTTACAAGAAACTAATTGACTTTCACTAATAACTACTTTACCAATGTCTAGTAAAGCGAGAAGAATGAGGGTTAAGAGTTACTAATTATTTATTTTCAATTGTACCACAAAAATCTGCGAAGCCCCGAGTACAAAATATGTTTACATATTTGATAAAAGTTTAAGGAAGAACTAAATATCATTATTTAAATTAGTAAATTTATTTACGTGAGAATTATAAATAATATTTTTTAAAGTTTGAAAAGATTCTATTTTCTTTCTTGATTTTTAAATTATTCTATTAGTTATTAATGTAAATTTAACTACTCGCCCTATATTCATCAAATAAGAAGAAAAATACTTTTTAGTTATTAATGATTTATTTCCCGATGCTATTCAAACGTATAAAAAATAGTTTTTACAAAGAACATTACAGGCAATCATTCGTTTATTGTAATTGGGAAACGTAATTAAAGTTGATAACTACAAGTATTTGGTAATGTTTTTAAGAAATCTGGAATGCAAAACAAATTTTAAAAGAAGCTCTAAAATTATTTTATTTTTTATCATTTTATAATTTTAAGCAATGGAAAACGAAAATGGTATAAACATTACATTTTTTTATCATTTCACAGTTTTCAGCAATGGAATATGAAAAAGGAGTAAACGATACATTTTTTTTATTCTTTCACAATCTTAAACAATGGAATACTTAAACGGCTTAAGGCTTTTGAAAATTCATATCACTTTTATATTTAAAAAAAATTTTAATTTTTTTTAAAATTATATTTGAAAATAAAACATAAACACTAGAATCAGATAATGCTTTGGCAGGTTGAAAAATTTCCAAATTATAGATCAATGTATTTTTTATTATATTTTTGAGAGAAAACCAATGATTTATCATGTTTGAAAGATTTTTCAGAAAAAAATAAATGGAAAAACTAAAATTCGACTTCATATCCTCCTCTTAAAATGAACGCACATTCAAATCCCGAACAATCACATCTGGAATAATTTAGAAAACCCTAGCAGACAATAAATTAAATGGACTCCTTTGCAAGAACACAACCTTCCAGAATCATTTGTCTAGTAGAAAGATCAATCTGAATTACAGATCTTGTCAGCACCGCATGCCTTCTGTAACGGCGATCTACGGAAAACACAAAAAAAAGAACGCAGAACAAAACTATTTTAGAGATCGCTATCTGCCATGATGGGGCCACGGCGTAGATTTCACTGATATCACTAACTACTAGTCATTTTTCAAAACTGATTGCAGATATAACGCGAGATATTCATCAGGGCCTGAGCGTTGAAATGTGCGATGAATATCTGGCCAAAAAGGTAGAGAAAGTTCAACAAAGGCAATATCTTTTTATTTCCCTACCTGAATGGTTGATGACAGTTGAACATAAACACCTTCACGAAGCGTGCAAGGTTTATCTTTAATGAAAGGCAAACAGAGGGAGTTTATCTTTTGTTTGGAAATAAGAAAAAGTTTAAACTGGAGAGGCGTCTCTTGTTAAAAAGGTTGGGCAGGACCTTCTCGTGATACTTCACAAAGTTATCTTAACAGTCCATCTAAGATGGCGGCGAGATAGAATGTTTAACGACTGGCCTGTGCGCATGCGTCAACTGGAAGTGCCAGTATATGTAGTATGTTTGCCGGCGTTGATGCGAAGAAAGGGTTTTGCAGTCAGGTTTCTTTTGTCTTCGAATAGTGAAAGTTTTGATGCATTTGCATATTCTGGTCAAATTGATTTTATCTAGGGTGGTTTGGTTTCAAAACTTTTGCATATATTTCGTCCAAAATATGTAGGAAAAAAAGAACCCTGTTTTTTGTTTTATTTAGGTAAATTATTTAACGACAATATTATGTTGTAAAGACCCTCTTCTAATGCCAAGAAATGAATCCTGATGTAGAAAACATTACGATCGTGTAGGTTCTCATATGACTTTGTTTTTTCAAGTTACTCAACATATGTAAGCCAAAGATGTTAAAAGTCTTGACTCTGATTATTGTATTTAACGGCCAAAATATGATTTAAGCAAGTCTTAAATTGTGGATAGTCACCACAAGTACAAAAGGGCAGAATAATATTAATATCTGGAAATTTCTTAAGGTGTATGTACACACTTGAAACTTCGAAAATCGTTCAAAATATCGAATATTTTTTTTATTGCTTAATAATGTTCTCTGATTCTTTAGCTTTCAATCGATACCAAGATGTTGCCAATATTCCAAATATTTCTCGAGTTATAATTATTTTTCTTGAGTTGCTTTCATTGAAAACTCTAGTTACGGTGTTTTTAAAACTCATTTTATGAAGAATGATATTTTTCCACTATGTTGCTTCATTCAAACAATCATAACTCAACAAGAAATTAACCAAATACAGTTATTTATATATCAAAATAATCTGTATGAAATAGCCGATGTTTGTGCCTCAATCAAAGTTATATTTATAGAAATAAATTTTTAATAACTGTTTAAATGTTAAAATTACAGAAAAAATCTAGCTTTTTCTATTCATAGTTGATGAAAAAATTGTTAAAAAAAAAAAAAAAAAAAAAAAAAAAAAAAAACCTATGAATTTTTATAATTTGATTGAGGCAGACAACATGAAGACTAATATTAGGCATCATTTCCAACTAGAATTGTGTGTCTGTACAAATTAGAATTTAAGATATCCTGTTTCAAAAAATAGGCTTAGCTCATTAAATATTATTTAATTAATTAATAATGAGTGTAATATGGTTTTTTCTCACTGAAATGAGTTTAAACATATATTAATAATCTACTGTAAAAAAGCTGGATTTTTAACGTTAAAATTAAAAAAAAAAAAAAATCTTCAAGTGTGTACGTACACCTTAAGTAAGAATTTACTTTCAATCGTCGTTAGTGTAAGCAGAGACAGTTTTAAATAATATCTTGATTTTTTTAGTTGTATTTAACGGCAAAATATACATTTGAACAAGCCTTAAACTATGGATCAGAACCCTTCGTAAAGTCATATTAAAATGTAAGTAGGGTAAGTAGGATAAATAGGGTAAGTAGTGAAATTTCTCGCCTGAGTTTTTTTCTCTTGTTACATCAAACTCTTGAGTACTTAAACAATTCAAACAGAATAAAAAATGATGAGAAGAAAAAGGAAATAACTGGTATGTCAACAAAATTATATAACATTTACTAAATAGCTTTTATGAATTATATTTTCTTTTAAGTATCACTAGAAATGAGCAAAGGGAAGAATCATTAATTAATGTAATTTTATAGACAATGATTTATTATCTATTCATTTTTTTATCATGGGTCCACCGCAATTTTTTCTGATAGAAGCACTATTCGCAAAATTATTTTTCATCTGAAAAGGGGTTATTAAAGAAATAAAACAGTATAGAGATCTTTCTTTACCGATTCCACTGCGTTTGAGTCGAAAGCAGCTGAATGTGTAAATAAATGCTGAATTTCTGAAAATCCGTTACATAAAAAAAAATTATTCTTGTTCGATTGTAATTAAAAACGCTTTTTATAATACTTTTTCGTCGCATGGACTTTTCTTATTACACCTTAAAAGGCTTTTTTTTAAATTGAAAAAAAACTAAAATATAAAATAAATAAAAAACATACAATTCTTTTTCTTATATTGAAAACAAATACAGTCAGTCAAAGGGTTTGTAAATCTTATAAACTTTCTAGTTGTCATGTAAAATAATATACAAGGGAATAACTTTATGATATTCGAAAGAAATTTTAAAAAAATATTAGATGAGTAGAAGAAAAAAGAAGAAAGAACAGCCAGAATTAAAATTCAAAATAATAAAAAGAAAACACATGATAAGTAATGTATTTTGCAATTGATGATTCAGAAATAAATCATTTAAGATAAAGTTGTCAGTCAAACAATTATCTTTGGAGAATCAATTATCGGATGAATCTTTTGAAGAAATTATTAATGTACACACAGCTGGACACACACGCAAAAAAATTAAAATTAAAAACAAGTATCCCATCTGTATTGAATCATCATAATACCATTTTTTATTTTAATGTAGTTTATTTTTATGCTATAATTTCATCAGGAATTATCACAGATAAGCTTCAGAATCTCGATAAATATTAAATTAATTAAAATATCTTTAAAACTGATATACTTATAAGAATAAAGGTATAAATATAGGTATAATATCTTTATTCTTTAATTAAAAGATCGTTTGAATCGTTCTTAAGGGCACATTATCATCCTTCAAAGATATTAATTACATTTAATCTGATAGAGTTGATAGAACTAAGAGTTTCACACATACAAATTCTTTTTTATTATTAGAACAGATTATTCTATCATAATGAAACAAGCACGGGAAATTTTAATTTTGTGAGATAGTAACTACTTAGAAAAGCACTCATTCCTTATAAGTTCATTGAAAGAGCAATCTTCTTTCAAAAAGGCATAAATGATTTAAATAAGGAGCAAAATAAATTTTGTCTTTAAAGGTAGATATATAAGGCAAGTTTCATCAGAGGAAACATAAAATTTAAAATGTTACAAAAACGGCTACATTCCAGAGATATAAAGAAAAGAAACTTCTTGAGCGCCAACTTCCGCTGAAGTCAGCGAACAAAAACTCATTATTACTTTTTTCACCTTAAGAAAGTTACTAAGGAAAAAAATTACAAAAAAACCTGCATTTCACAAATGAGAACTTTCCAGTCTTAGCATAATTAAAACCACAAAAAAAAAGCGGGTCCCTAAATTTTTTGTAAACGAGCATACAGATTATGCTTTTTCTTTTAGACCGAAATAAACATTTAAAAAAATTCAAAGAAAGGTTGAGGAATATTTGTACAGTTTTTCTCTTGATTGTCCCTTCTAGGTATGCAAGGGGGGAAGTAATAGTGGGGGAGATACGAAGTGTATACAAACCCAAACCTTTCTCACATAAAATTTTTAAGTGCTTCCACTTGGAACGAAATGATAAGAAAGAGATAAGACTGCTGACAAAAATCAAAAATTAAAAACAAATTAACTTTTCCGTCGGGGGGAGAGCTCGTAAAAATTTAATTTGCATACACTTCCTTTTGTATACTCCTACTTTTTAGCAATCTTTCTTGCAAAATGTTATCTTTTCTCACTAGGAATGTAAACGTGTAAAAAAAAAATCTTCATGGTTTTTATTTTGCCGGAAAGATTTTGGGGAAAAATATTGCAAATCTTCAAGACTTAAAGGTGAAAAACTCACATAAAGAATTGAAAGATAAGAAATTTAAGATTTTTGTAACGATTTCTTCAAATTCAAATTGAATTTCGTCACTGAAGATATCCAATTTTACTTATACTAATTCAAAAATCTCATCATTCCTTGGAGTAAGAAGATGAAATGCTGTTTACCTTAAAATTGTATTTTATTTATTCAGAAATTATTATGCACTTAAATCCTGTTATATATTCAATGAAAGATAAATATTATATTTTAAAAACACCTCATGATTCCTGGAGTGTTGTCATTGAAAATTATTAAACCTAACATAGCAATTAATAAGTGCTCAAATACTTGGTCATTATAATGAGGCTATATCTTGAGATATGAGAAGTTCTGCAGAGTATTCTGATAGAAGATAAATGCTCAAAAACCATCTTAATTCTAAAGAATGGGGAAAGTGTATCTTATTTTAATTGTAAATTAATCAGTTCTTGGGATTGAGATTTTATGAAGAACTTGTGCAGAATTTTATGGTATAACTTTGAAGTCATGTCTTTATGTGAGATTTCCCTTTATTGTAAAAACTGCAACTTAGAATAACGTATGAAAGTAGCCATACATTAATTCTTCAAACATTAAAAGATCTTGCGATTAAAATAGATTTTCTATGATACCAGCAGCTTCAGGTTATGAGAAACTAACCAAAACTTTGCCTTTTCTCTTCTCAAACTTAAACTTCGGAGGAAATTAACTCGAAAAACATTTACCCCATTTAAAAATTAAACATTTTAAATTTTAGTTTTTCAACGATACAAATTTCATTTTTCAACACTTTCATTTTCATTTATCATTAATTCTTTTGAAAATTAAACGCAGATAATTTTGAAATATGGGAACTTGGAGGTACTTCCTTTGCTGGACAACATAAAAATATTGAACAACTCCAACCAATGTTTTTAAGAATTTTTATTTTGTTTTAATATATATATATATTGGAAAAGAAATCTGCATACCGTATTTCATAAAAATCGTAGTTTCTATGTAAATATTATACGTGAAAGGGTTCCGATCCCAAGCAGAGATATCAGGTAACTACATGCAAAAGAGGGCTACTTATTTACCTACTAGTCACTTTAGTCTTTAAAACAAAGAAAAGAAAGGCTGTTAATAATTTCTATATTGAATTATCCTCTTCTAAAAAAACAGTTTTATTAATTATGGTATTTTTATATTTATTTATTTATTGCCGTTTTCGGCGATAAAAACTTGAAAGAAATATGATCCAATAAACATTTTTTGTGGCATTTGACTCATTCTGCAAGTCATATATAAGAAATTTATTAATATTTTTACTTTTTAGAATTATCTTTTGTTTATATGAATTCAGATTGACTCACACATTCCATACGGATTTCAAAATCATTGTTTTGCTTCATTTTATATTATCAAATTTATTTATAATCTGATAGTGATAGATGCATAGAAAAATTGGCTGTTCGTAATTTTTACGCTGAATAATTTCTAAAAAAATGTATACAAAACTGATTCGGAACTTGACTGTGTGCTGTTTTTTGAGACATAGATTGAAACAAATATGATTCAATAGATATTTTGATCGAATATGACCCACTGGTCTTCCAAACGTAATTAAGGTTCTTAATTTTTATTTTCATAGTATAATCTTTTGTTTATTTGAATTCATTTTGATTCCCAGACATAGATTTCGAGATGTAGATCTCTTAAAAATTAATTAAATTCAAAGATAATGTATATTTTATTTCCATATTAAAACTGATATTTATATATATATTTTTTAAATTTTGCGGCAAAAGATAGTAATTTAATTTGAAATTTTAACAAGAATGGGTCTTTTGAAGACCGTCAACTACTACTTAAATGTATAACTTTTTGACAGATAAGACTTCATTTTTCGGGAGATATTTTTATTTTTACTAAATGAATCAATGGAAATAGGAAATCAGGGTAGATGACTAAAAGCAAGGGTGCATTTCATTTGCGACCCAAAAGTAAGTACATCTCTTCTTTTCTGCAAAATTATTTGTATCCAAAAGTGTCCACAACCACTCTACCATCACTTCCCTCCCCTCCCTTAGAAGAAACCATCCAATCATTAAGTTATCTGCAAGCCAATTAAAACGCTGCCGCTATAAAATTAATATACATCGATAATAAGAAATTAATATTGTGATATCAATAAAACAAACAAAAAATTAATGACCCACGGCAGTTTATTTTATGGCCGTTTTCCTCGCGTAAGTGAAGGCCTTCCGTACGCTGGAAAAGGTTTTTAAAAAAAAGCAGTTTTTAAAACAAAACGCACTGAAAACGTCGTTTAAAAAACTGCCGCTCGCAACACTACCTCGCAGTTAACTGCTCCCTCGTAATATTAACTCCCAAAACAAAAGGCACGGTGGGTTCATGTCAATGGGTAAATGTTCTTAATTACCCTACCAGTAGCGTAATCAGTTGCTAACTTTTCGGAGTTTTGAGTGTTTTTACTCGCCAAAGCCCCTTGCTTGCTGGTGTAATCGCGGCAACAATTTTAGTTGCCACTCTTAACTGCAAACGTTATCGGGGGTTGTGCTATCATCTTGCGCCATCACGTGATGATGCCAGCAGCACTTCAACCACTGACGTCCTCCTCCCTCCCCCCGCAATGATTTTCACCCACCCAGTTTTAAGGGTGTCATTTAGGTACATTCCTTGTTTTATTTTTTTCCCCGCCATGAATTCCTAGGAGTATTAAAAGTAATTCAAAATTGATAGGCGAAGGAAATGAATATTTAATACCGCGCTAAACGATATTGGGGGCCCCTTAAAAACTATTAACCTTTTATCATGTTGTGGGAAAAATGGGGCAAAAGAGGCAGACCGCAATTGGGACTCGCAGCAGTATTTTTAAATGTTCATTACTTTCTTTTTAGTTATTTTTTTTTCAAACCCTTGCTTTTAATATATTGCCGGGTTTTTTTCTCTCTCTTGAATAAAATTTATCCCTACAACTTAGGGAAAAAAGCGATAAATTAGGGAAAATTACTCTAATGACGGGGTGTTACTGGTTTTCCGTTTTGTCCTGAAAAGCACTTTCCAACAAGCTTGGTGTTTAGAGAATCGGTGAGGGGTTTTTCATTTTTATTTATTTATTTTTTTCCTCCCTACAAACTCTTGCATTTCCTTGCATAATTTCTTACATAATCGTTCGAAAATGACCCCGCTATTGAAGGGTTTTTCAAAGAAAGAGATTAATGTTAATATGAAGAAATTTAAACGTTTGTGAAATATTTTTTTCAGCAAGGAGAGCCGTGCAGTTTCTACGAAAACGTTGAAAGTAAGTTAATTTCTTATTTTATCTCACGAACTTTCTAAGAAAAGTTTCTCCCAAGTTTTAGGGTTACTTCACATTGTTTTAAAAGTGTAAAATGAGACATGATTAGGCTTTGAACAAAAAATTTTAGTAAGGAAACTATTAAATAATATTCAAAAATATCCAATTAAGTTGGCTTCTCTGTTATGGTCTTTAAAGATCACTTCTTTCAATAGGCGAAAGAAGAAAAAAAATTGGTAAAAAGTTATAAAAATGTATTTTTCGTGAAAACCGGCATATTTTGACTGAAATTAAATGATGAATAATGTACTGGAGGAGTCGTTTAATTTTATATTTAAAAGCACATCGGATTTTTCTAAGAAAATAAACTCTTCGTTGGGATTTCACTCATTAAATTTTTATAGATAAATGCTTTTTGTTCCGTGAGAAATTCTTTAAAAAATAATTTCTTTAAAAAATGAATGCTCCATGTATTATAACCATGTAAAGATAATATCAATTTAGCAAAGAATTACTTTTTTCCTACTAAATGCTTATTCTCACAGTTTTTTAAAACAATTTTAAAAATATACTGGTCTAAATTGCCAGGGCTCACTAAAACCTTCAAACATTGCCATTTATTAAAAAAATTTGGTGAATAATTTAGATATTATCCTAAGAATTAATTAAAATTAGTTCTAAACGTTATTTTCTTTTAGTAATTTAAATTTATTTATTCTGTTTCTTCAAGAAAATGCCGTAAACTTATAAAACTCAAAATCGTCAAATGTGTTGCATACTTCTATCAATTCAAAATGTAATTATATGGATATAAAATGAAGAAATTTTATTTTAAAATTAAAGTAGAGAAACTTTATTTTAAAATAAAGAATAAATAAATCAGTTTATTTTAGATTATTCGAACATAAATTTTTGAAATTCATTATTTCATTGTTCATTCATTATTTCATGATTTCATTCATTCATGATTTCATGATTTCATTCATTCATTATTTCATGATTTCATTCATTCATTATTTCATTCTTTCATTATTTCATTCATTATTCCTTTTTTATTCATTCATTCATTATTTCATTCATTATTCATTTTTTATTCATTCATTCATTATTTCATTATTCATTTTTTATTCATTCATTCATTATTTTATTATTCATTTTTTATTCATTCATTCATTATTTCATTATTCATTTTTTATTCATTCATTCATTATTTCATTATTCATTTTTTATTCATTCATTCATTATTTCATTATTCATTTTTATTCATTATTTTATTATTTCATTATTCATTTTTTATTCATTATTTCATTCATTATTCATTTTTTATTCATTCATTCATTATTCATTTTTTATTCATTCATTCATTATTTCATTCATTATTCATTTTTTATTCATTCATTCATTATTTCATTATTCATTTTTTATTCATTATTTCATTCATTATTCATTTTTTATTCATTCATTCATTATTTCATTATTCATTTTTTTATTCATTCATTCATTATTTCATTATTCATTTTTTTATTCATTCATTCATTATTTCATTATTCATTTTTTTATTCATTCATTCATTATTTCATTATTCATTTTTTATTCATTCATTCATTATTCATTTTTTATTCATTCATTCATTATTTCATGATCCAAAAATTGTATTTCCCAATTATAAAATGTATCCTTAAATATTTTTTATTCATATGTTAAAGGAAGGGGATATATATAAATAATACATGCACATAAAGCATTGTAATATATGTAAAAAGAATAATAAAAATATATATTTCTTACAGAATGCAACATAATTTTTTTAAAACATTGAGGAGATTTGAACTTTTAATACAAAATATAGAGATATTAATTTATAATTGATAACATGATATAAATTTAAACTAAATTAATTCATCTTTATTTTGTTTTAAAATATATTCTTATTTATAAAGTAGCGATAATGTAAGTACAAAAAAATATTTAATATCTTCACAAGGCACTAGAATATAAATGCGTGAAGTGAAATGAAGAAAGGTATTGCTGTAAAATATATTTCAATTTTTTTATATCATTTGTTATCATTTTTTTAATCTATTAAAATTAGAAAACAAATTTATCGAACAAAACTGTTATCATTAAAAAGCTTATTTGTAAAATTTGGAAATGCTTTAAAAATGGTTTTTGAGCAAAAACAATTAGAAAAAGTTTTTTAATTTTTATTAATTTCTTATTTAGCGAGCTAAAATAACCAAAAACTTCCCTTAATGAGCATTTTCTATAAAAGAAGAAAGTATGAATAAAATTTGATATTTCTAAGACCAATTGTCTGACCTATAATGTATTTTGAACGAACTTTTTATCATGTATATTATGGTCTGTCACAATCTATCATATCATAGTGGTCTGTCACAATTTATAGTCTATTTCTTTAATAATCACAAAAATGATTAAGTGTTTTTGAATTTTAAATAAAAACTCTTTTATTTGAAAAGAATTTTAAAGATTAAGTTTTTTCAAAATTCAAATAAGCATTCAAATATAAAACAACATATTAAGTAATGGAACCCCCAAATGAAAAAAAGAAAAAAAAAAGAACCTTTGAAGCCCTTCTCCCATGTTATATGGGAGAAGGGCTTCAAAGAACTGAAGAACTGAAGAGAAATTGGATTTTTTACATTAATTCTTTACGGTACTAGAGTGTTAAAAAAATTTACTTTTCAACACTCTAGTACCTGAAAGCATTAATTCCATCTCTATAAATAAATGTTGAATAATTATCCCAGTTTCTTTATTTATCAGAAGAAGAAAAAATACCAAAATATCTTTCTCTGTTAAGGACTAACGCAAAAGTGAAAAAGAAGTGGTAACACAGAGATCATCACGTGATGGAGGTGTCTGCAGATCGAGATAGGGGACGTAATGGTCAGAGAAACTGAGAACATAATTGGACCCAAGGCTTTAGCTCAATCCTTGCGGTTGGGTGTGGGGAGTTCAGCAATTCCCTCCATTTTATCTCTCGTATTTATCAGGACTTTCAGGCCCAATGGTTGCCTGCGATTGAGACATAGTTTTTTCCCCTTCACTTCTTTTATATCATCACAGTTGGCTAAGGAAAAAAATGATAAGAAATTTAGGTTTTTCCCGACTGAGATTTTTTTTAATACTAAAGTAATGAAATGATCATTGAGCATGATCATCAAATTCCTGATCATGCTCAAGTATGCGTCATGTTTTGAACTTTAATTGACTTTGACAGATTTTTGAGTTATGAGATCCAAAAGGGTGTCACATATGATGGAATAGCAATTTATAAAATGATATGCATTAATGTCACGTTAAATTCATGATCATATTTCAGTTTAGAGATTGTTTTGGAATTTTATTGAATTTGTTGAATTTTATTGAATTTATTGTCATACTTTGTGATATGAGATACAATAGAAGCTCATTATGCTCAGATGTACATCTTGTCTTGAAATTTGTTTGAATTTGATAAATTAATGATTAACATGTTCTGAACTAAGAATACGATAGAGTACCGGTTGCAAGAAGAAAAAAAAAGATTACAATGGTGTCTAACTGTGGTATTCTTGTCTAAAATATATTAAAAGTGCTTCCTTATTTCAATGTCTTTTTCTATGATGTGAAAATGAATTCTGTCTATTTAAACTAATAATAGTAGTTCATTATGTTTAGATGTACATCTTGTCTTGAAATTTGAATTTGATAAATTAATGATTAACATGTTCTGAACTACGAGTACGATAGAGTACCGGTTACAAAAAGAAAAAAAAAAATATTAAATTGGTGCCTCACTGTGATATTTTTTATGTAAAATATATTAAAAGTGCTTCCTTATTTCAATGACTTTTTCTATGATTCAAAAAATTAAAAGTGCTTCCTTATTTCAATGACTTTTTTTATGATGCGAAAAATTAAAAGTGCTTCCTTATTTTAATGACTTTTTCTTTGATGCGAAAATGAATTCTGACTATTTAAACTAACATTTCTCTGTGTTTTTAATGAAATAAAATTTCGAAAATTCGCCTCTCTGTATATATTCATACCCCCCCCCCCAAAGTATATATGTGCGAAGTTTGATAATTCTAAGATATTGTGTTTGGTCTCTAGAGCCTCAACACGCAACCATACACACATATTCAACTTTATTATTAATAGAAATGTAAATTGAACAAATAATAAGTAGAATTTTTGCTCTCTAGCTTTCATTAATGGAAAGCTGTCATGTTATTAAGCATTTCATGAAACAGTGAAACCAATTTGAACTAAGCTGCAATACTAAAAATAAATTTTAAAAATTATGCAAAAAAAAAATTTGTTTCAAAAAAACTGCTAAAATTCAGGAAAAATTTAATTACATTTGTCAAATTTAAAGAATATTTTTATTTTAAATTTTAAAATAGTTGACAAATCAATTTTATATTTTAATACTTTTGGGAGATACTACGAAAAAAGTAAGCTTAAATATTTAAGTATTAAAATTTCAAAAAAAAAATCTCTACGTTGTAATTATTTCCATTTCTGAAGTATACATTCATCAAATTTGTTAATTTTTAGTCAAACGATCTTCATCAACAAATCTTTGTTTTTAATAGTGATAACTTTTTTTATTGCTTTTCGCTCAGGTAAACAATTATTAAGAAGAAATTAATGGAATAAATTAAGAAATTATAATAAATCTACCCCATGATACATTCCGAAATTTCCCCCGAAAAAAATATCCGAAATTCCTAGCATTTATTTATTGATTGATGAAAAATACAGCGAGTAATAAATACGTAACCTTGATCATTTCTTAACGGCAAAAGGTTCTTTAAACAATGCATCCATCATCGCTTAATATCACCTATCAGCTCAATATCTTAAATCAATTACATAGCAGAATAAAAAGAAATAGATTGGCGATATTAATATAAAATACTATCAAGAACCGCCAGCGCTTGTAAAAAATATATATTAAATAAATAAATGTGTCTTCCTTATCTCACGAAAAGGTCGACTTGGCGACTGACGCTGGCGCTGAAAATCACGCCTTCTAATATCCGCATCCTATCACCATTTTTTTCAATACACATAAGTCAAACAACCTCAGAGGAAAAGTGGTTTATGTCAGGGACGAAAAGATTTTAGGTTGATTTGAAATTTTAATATATGATGTCATTTTAATTTATGTTGCCATGTGTTACGTATTGGTTGGAAGAAATTCATTGTTGAAAGCAAATGTATTTAAGTGATTTAAATTTGGGGAATTATTTTATTAAAATTTTTAAATCAAATTAGTTAATTTAATTGAAACTTGAATTTTAATCCTAGTTTCTTAACAATGTGTTCATGACATAATACTGCAACACGTAAGACTCCCATTGTGCCATTTTCTTTCAAATTACTTTATTTTATTCTAAACAAAAGTTTAGTTTTAAGAAATAATACTTCTTTAAGAGTCCAATAAAATTTGTTACAAAAAATCTATTTTAACATATGCTTATTTATTTATCATTAATTATTATTTTATTTATTAATTTATTTTCGGTTCCTAAGTCTTGGTAAAATTTTCTATTCAAAACGCAATGGGGAATAAAAGATATGTAAAAAAACTTTAAATGGAATGAATAAAGGATTAATAATTCATTAACCTCTAGATAATAGTTAAAATTAAATTGAATATAAATGATTATTTTGCAGTTCTAGAAATAAATAATTATTTTAAAAAAATTACTTAATTGTAACAATTAATATCTCTATCCTTAAAAAAATTATCACATTTAGAATAAAGTAATCCAGCCTAAAATTTTAAAAAATTGAACTGTCATTTAGTTTTAAAACATTTGAACTAATTAAATTTTTACCGAATATTCTTTTTCATATCTTTTTTATTATAAATAATATCATTTTGATAAAGTAGGTTTTATTAGGCTGATGATATTTTTGTCTCTTTGTAGTGTAATTCTATTCGGTTTAAAATATTTAAACAACTAGAAGATGAGAGTAGTATAAGAAAATTATATCTTTGAACCCATATCTTTTTATATAATGATAGTATAATTAGGTATGATTATGAATTACTTATTATAATTATACAATTATATCGGGATGAAATAATTAAAATGAGGAAAGAAAAATACATTCATTCAACTATTTTTTTATTTATTCAATTTGATACATTAAAAATATGTAAAGCATTAATAATAATCCTTTTTTTTTTATCTAACTAGATTTTGTGTTCTTTTATTAGGCCCATGATAGAAAATATACATGGAAATGAAGCAAATGGATCTTATTTTCTTTCCCTTATCTGATGTGTGTGTGTGTGATAGAATATACAATGAATCAAGGCTATCTGTCTCCGATGGAAAATAGAATTTGTATAAAAATTTTAAAGATCAAGAGAACATTTTCAACCAGTATTTCTGATAGCTTTTCTACGTTAATAAGCAAAATACGATGAAACAAAAACACATTTTGGCTGAAAGCATTTTAATAAAATATTATAATTCAGCATGCATCACTAAATTTCATTCTGATTATCAATGTTCAATATTTCATTTCCATGTTTTATTTTCCTATTTATAATCGTATTTCGCTTTGAGGACTAATTTTTGTTTCTATCACAGATGGAATCTTAGTGTAATTTCCTGAAGCAACAGGTTCGATAGTGGCAAAAGTAAAAAAATAAAATATCTTGAATTAAATAAAAATAAATCTTGCAAGGTGATTATAGAGAAAAAGCTAACTAATAACACCTTTAACCACAAATTCCATCCCAACTGAAAGAAAATTGGCAGAAAAAAAAAAGAAAAAGAAGTTGGTAGAAAAGTCGACTTTCCAACTAGGCAGGCTATCCAACTTCTTAGGGCCTTTAGATGGAGAGGTGGACTCAAATAAGTTCAATAAAAATCATTCTTTTTCTAGTTGTCATATAAATAAGTTTAAAAAAAAGTACAAATTCTATGGATTATAGAGCTTAAGGATAATATTAACAATTTATCAAGTATAATTGGTCAAGTTCCTATATGTGTAATTGTATTCACTTTGTTATTAGAACCTTTATAAAAAAGAATTACTCCTTTAACAATATTGTGCAAAAATATGGATATTTAGAGTCGTAATAGCAAACTGAAAGCAAACATTCTTAAAATTAATAAAACAGAAAATATTTAACTTAAATGAATCATTAATGTATTAAATACTTGTTAAAAGGTGAAACTAAATTGACCAGGCTATTAAAAGAGGGACCGGTGCATTGCCTAAGTCGAAAAATAAATTCATCACTGGAAAGAATAGTGGAAGTGTTTCAAGAACCATCCTCTTCTAGTGTCCAGCACCCTCCCTATCTTAGGGCCTTAGTCTATGCCTGCACCATCCTGCTTGTAACCACAACCACCCCATGTTTGTTCAACAACCCGATACCCTGAGCAAATATCCTTAACATATGCTGTGGGATACTCACACCTGTAATCACACCTCCACACCGGTATCGATCCTATCGATAATACGGGAGAGAGTTGGCAAAGGGAACAGAATGTGACTTACCCCACTCTTTGCCTCGCTCCATCCCTCAGTATTCCGTCACCCTTACGGATCATATTTCATAAGGCGAGCAGCCGACGAAAATTTTTAGACGCATATAAAACCCAATCCATTTTGAGTCTTATCTAATCGACCTTCCTATCACTTCAGCACCGGCTTAAAACGCTCTCACTGTGACCCAGATATGATTAATGTTAATCTACCACTCTTCTCTGCTACCCCCCTTTGCAGACGATTTCCTTCTGCAAGCCCCCTCCCCATCGCCTGTCCTGGATGAAAGTCGTTCCTCGATCTCTCTACCATCCCCGCCACCACCTCATATCGTCTGCAGCACTAGGGCCTTCTCCAACCCCACCTACCCCACCCACTTTTCTAGACTTATTTTGAGGGGTATCTAGAAGTTAAGTCGTACCCTAAAAATAATAATAAAAAAAAAGTGGGAAAAAAATTGGGTAGAGGAATTTCTTAGCATGATAGTCTAATGGAAGAGGAGTTGGTCTTGGCGATTAGACCTCTGGGTTGACACTTCTTAGTGACGTCATAAGGCAGTGATGGAGTCGGAGTCACTTTTAACCTCAGATAGGGAATGACTTGACTTTTTATTTTGGTTGTTGTTTTTGGAGTGATATATATTTATATATTTAGTCGCCTGCTTTTTCGTTGTCCAGAAATGGTGGGGCCATTTGATAAAAGTTGAAATCGCCCTGGCTTTTTATAAGCGGGATGGCTGCTTTAAAATAAAAAGAGTATTTAGATAGTATGGGGCTGTTAAGTGCATGCGGCTCAGTTTCCTATCTTCGTATGGAACAGATTAGCTCATAAATATACTTCCTTGTTTTCCCTGGATATGTTTCGTGGAATTATTAGCATGTATTCGGTTCCGAGACACACACTGATGAGGCTGTTTTCAGCGCAAATGAGTCTATAAATTCTATTGCAGAGAGATTTCAATTTGTTTGGAATTATTTGTTGTTTTCCAACCGATTGTGGTAATTTGAAAAGTGTGTTTTGCAATATCTCGACACAATTTTAAAATTGGTTTAAATAAATGAGTTTTCGTTGAGCTTTATTCTGTAAGTATCCTAGCCATGGCTTCAAGGAATACTGACAGAAATCCATTTCAGAAATTCAAAATTCGTATTTTTTCGGTGGAGGAGGGCATTTGGCTGAGAATTTGAACTTATAAGACATGTAGGACTTTCTAGATTTGTTAGTTAGGCATCGTGATTTAGTAAAACTCATTCAGTTTCAGGACACATACTGATTAAGTTGGTTTAAACACAATTAGAAAAATAGCTTCCATCTCCTTAAAAATCCTTTTTTTAAAAAAACTATTTATTATCTTTTTAACCAACTCAAGAGATTCGAAATATGTTTTGCAATGTCTTTTGTCAATTTTAAAGAATTATTTTAAAAAAAGACTGTTATACGAATTTTTGAGGTGATTCGAAACGAATTTTGCGATGTCTTTTGTCGATTTTAAAAATGGTTTAAATAACGGCTTTCAAAGGAATTTTGAAAGGATTCGAAATAAATTTTGCGATGTCTTTTGTCAATATTAAAACTGACTTAAATAAAAAGATTTTTATACGAATTTTTATTTAAATGTCGAATAATCACGCGTTATAAAAAATTTGCTAAAATCCTTTTATGAAGAATGAATACGAATCCATATCTTGATATTTTCGGTACAGTATTTAATTTCTTAGTATTTTTGGCACAAAAGTGCATTTTGATAATCTCTACAATCAATATTAAATAAATTCTACTATAACGAATCAATAAACTTTTTGTTGTTATTAAATTATATAATTTAACTATCTTTTCCCTCCAGGTTCTTTTTTATTTTTTCATTTCCTTTTTTCTCCTTTATTATTCCTTATTTTTCTTACTTGAGTTTTCTTTCCTTATACTTCTTTGTTATTTTATATATATATTTATTTATTCTTTCATCAGACATTTTTTAATCACTACATATATACGTTTATATATAATACTTGCAACAGTTGGGACATTATCATTATATAATTTCATTCATTTCAAACTAACAAAAAGTAAGTTGGTTTATGAAATTTTATTTAATGATATAAATTAATTTGTAAATTTTTTTTCCCTTTAAAATTACCAACTAATCATTCTCTGTATGACTAAAAGAGAATTTTATAATTACTAAATACATCTGAAATAAAAGCAAATTTTCCAACAAATTGAATTGTTAAATTTATTTATATATGTGCATAAAATTTGTATAATCTATACAGCAAATATGCAGTAGTTTTTCAATCGCCAATTTTAGTGCCTTTGCTATTTTATAATCAAATATTCCAATTATTATTTAGTCATGGGTCCTACGATTCGAATATAAAGTGCCCTCAACGAACAAATTAAATTTGAATCTGATTCTGTAATTATTTTAGTTCTATAGATCTAGATAAAATCGCAATGAGAGCATCAACTGTCCATCTTAAGTTCTATCAATTGAAAAACAATATTTAAAGATTCTTTAAGCTATTAGGAACATTTATCTTCAACAAAAGTAACACAAAATTATTTGCATGCTAAAAGAATTCCAAATTTATGACAGTTGTTCTCTTGCCAAACCTGAGAACAATTACAATCCAATTCTTTTCCACTCTTCGCTGAAGACGTCAATTTGGACGATCCGAAACTAGACAGAAAAGGAACCCAATCAAGTACCAAAAACGTACATAAACCAAAAGTCACAACACATTCAAACTCCGAATAACTTCCATATAAAACCCAAGGCCATCAGACACAACTTTCCCAAAACACCACCAACCCAACGATACAGAAAGAGAGCAGTTTTTATTATTGCCTCCACAGAAATTTCGCTATCCAACCCAGTGCAGTAGTTACTGCGCCCATTTCTAGGCCATATCTCCTCACTCTAGTTTTACCCGCTATCTTCACTCAGAGAACTACTGTCGTTAAATTTGTATTAAAAGGAAGAATGATAGTGAGCGATAGAGTAAAAATTGACGGTTTTAAAACTGATAGCAGTAACAGCGTCGAATAACGTATGGTACTGCATGTACCGATGGATAGGTAGCATTCGATATTTCGATTTGATATCGCCAAACGCACCTGGCGGGAAGATCGTTAGGTGGGTTCGATGAGACCAGTGCTCCTCTCTATAATTATCGGACTAATGCTGAGTAATTAGTAAAAAGGGTGGCAGAGTCGCAGCGAGGAGGGTTCTTTAATTGAAATGGCGATGATTGTTGGTCCGTCCGTCTTTCCCTGTCACTGGAATGGGTTGCCTGTATATAGACGATGAAGATTCAACTTGCAGCAGACCTATAGTGATTCGTTCATCGATAAACCATTCGGAGATACTTCGCTGAAAGATTCGACTCTGTGGCGGGGCATCTATGGATTATTTGGTATTGAGCGATCGGTATCTTGAGGAAATTGAAATGGAATTCACTAGTAAATGAATCATCATTTTTGTTTCGAATATCAAGAAAGACCACGGCTTACAAAGATGAATGGTAATTATTAAAAAGTGGTGGGATGAATATTAGTTAAATGATTAAAAAGTTATTCAAATATTACTGATGTGCAAAGTCCGTATTTGCTTAAAAATTATGCAATCAATATCATGCTTAAATATGTTTAAAATTTACTATCTACTCGGACATTATTACACTATTATATAGCTCGTTTGGTTCCGAAATTTAATTAGAAATTATTTGAGAAATTGATTTTGTAATCATAATTTATTTGCTTATATGGCAATACGTTTAACAAATTTTAGGAATTTTAAAAACATTTTAAATTTTTATAGCAAATATTTTTAAACTTCATTTTTATTAAATAAGCATTTTACTATGTTTATTATACATATAATGATAATAATTTTATTCTAAATAAAAAATTATTTCTAATATTGCCTTTCTTTCCACATATTTTTATCCTTAGTTATTGTAGAACATAGCATAACAGGACAACTTTCCCATATAATTTCAATATCATCAAAAAACTCCTTTCTAAAATATTAAGATCTAAAATACTCAAAATATAAAAACAATTGAAAAATATTCATTAATTTACAGAATTATGTTTGATTAATAACATACATTTCACAATTGACCAATTGGTCTTATTTTAAGTCAACAATTTTTATTTAAAATGTGGTATTTCGTGATTGTTACAAGAATATATAAAAAATATGCTCAAAATTATTATTGTTTCAAATTTTGAAGCATCAAATAAAGCTAAAATTCATCTAATTGTACAAATTAATTTACCAATTTTATGCGTGATCATAACTAGACAAAATATAGAATAATTCAAATTTTCTTCAAATTCCCTGATCCTATAAAAAGTAACCTCATAAGCATCCCAACAAAGTCTTAACATTTTATTTATTATCCTCCAGCCATAGCTTCAAATTACCAGATATTTTTCTAAAAATACATTACAAAAAATAGAAAGAATAGCCAGATTCTATTTGAAATTAATAATATGTATCTAATTATCATGGTATGATAGGAGAAACAATCTTTCTCTAAAACATAAAAATATGACACATGCACTCTAATACATAATAAAATTCCGCAATCTATCATATGGTTAATTTATATTACGTTTTCCACGAACTTCGACTATAAAAGATAATTTACGAATTGTTAGAACAACTGAAATTTTTTTTTCAATAGTATAAATCAGTATTCACTCTCTAAAATTTAGATTACCCATTTGCTTCTCTAAAAAATAGAGAAAGAATTAGAATTCAAATAAATAATAAATAACTTTTTAAAATGATGTTATCTAAAATCTTATGATGATATCTTATGATAAATATCTTATGATGTTCTTCATCCTCCAGTGTCATAAAATAGAAAAAGCAAGATAAGTAAAAAATTACATTTAATTTCCAAGTTAAAAAAAAAAACTATTTATATACGAGAAATGGGCAGCAGAAATTTGAATAAAGAATGGAAGTATTTGCTTGTATTTAGAAAACATGAAACATGGTAATAGAACATGAAACTGAAACTTTTAACATGTTCTTGTTTGATGGGGATCAGATAAAAATATCTTATTTGACTAGTCATTGTTCAATGTCGCAAGTTTGGACATAAACCGTTATGACCGAATTAGTTCACAAAAGTGACATTATTCACTTTATACCCAAGTTGCAAAAGAAGCATACCCAGTGGCAATAAAACAATTTTAACAAAATATATCACCACTTACTTACAATTAAAAAAAGCTGAAAGTATGAAATATTATAATGCAAGATGACTGCGATTAGACTTAGAAACTAAACCAATGAGAGTGGTTTGTCCGTAACTTTTTTGCACACCCTCTAACAAAAGTATCAACCTCCCATTCTTCTTCCTGTAAAATACTGCGGATCTCGGGAAAGGCCGTGAACTCCACACACAATATTTATTCCAGAACACAAATATTTATTTTCACAAATCAGAGTTGTTTTCTTCGTAATAAAATTTAAACACACACACACACAGCGGTTTGTCAATTGCATGCGATAAATACACCGGCACTTGCTTAGTAACTGCATGCCATTTTCAAAAATCAATTACGAAAATAATGTATTAATAGCTGACGCAGATAACAGTAAGTTGAATATTTGTTTTTGTCGTCTTTTTCCGAGTGATTGAAAGCGAAATATGACATAGAATTACAGTTATAATAAGATCACGTATCGAATTTCATTTATTTCACTGTGCGTTTGAACTATCCCGTTTAGGAGCAACAGAAAGTACAGACTGAAAAACGGCCAAATACATGATGGATTTGATTCCAAATTTGATGTAAATCTTCACTGTAGATGATAAATATGTGTACCAAATTTTATCTATATAATTGTTTTCGTTTTGTAGGTATCATGTTCACTTATACTCGAAGAGCCAGATAAACAGGCTTCTTTGATTTCTTTTAAAATTTAATAGAAATTTACAAATTTGGTCTAATGTCTGTATATCAGATTTTATCCTTCAAATCACAAAATGTTTTTTCTGTTATCGTGTTCACAGAAGAATCGATAGATAAATTCCAAAAACATATTTTTCAGATTCAAAAAAGGTCTAAAATTGAGATATTCGCCAAAATCTGTTCAAATTTTCAAGTTCAAATTTTTTTGGCGATCATAATACTTCCTTCCTATATATTTCGCATATGAGAAAGTAAAAACTAAAGCAGTGTTGTCCAGAGTGCATCTAATAAAAGTATCTTATTTGACTAACCATTGCCCAGTGGCGTATGTTTGAATATGAAAGATGAGCGTAGGTGATATTTCCCATTTATTTTTAATCAAAATATATGACATATCACGTGAAAATCATCAACAAACGTTTTAACAAAACGCGCCCATGTCTGTTTTTATTTACTAAAGACGAAAGAATTTCAATTACTATAAACATTATTCTACGGTACTTTAGAAAGTTTTAACTGGATTTCATAAAGCTACCTAACTCGATTCTCTATAGTCTTGAATTTTAAATTTTATCTATACTGTGTTTCCTTTTTTTAGACTTCAATTCAAATCAGATGAAAAATCATTTACATTAGAAATAGATAGTAAACATTTTAGCAAAATATACCAGAATTTTTTTTTATCTATATACTTATAATAAAGCTCAATGTGTGTGTGTGTGTGTGTGTGTGTGTGTGTGTGTGTGTGTGTGTGTGTGTGTGTGTGTGTGTGTGTGTTGGCGCTCTACAGGCCAGGTCATTTGACATACAGCTATCAAATTTGGTACATGTATACCTTAGAGGTCGGGAATGTGCACCTGGGGTCCCTTTTTTTGAAATTTTAATTAGAATTTTAATTATTAATTAAAAACTAACTTTCCCGCCAAAAGAATCTTCCATTTTTCCCACCGCCAACTTTTCCGCCAAAAAAATCTTCCATTATCCCCAGCGCCAAACGAGAAAGGCTTCTGTTGTTTTTTTCTCCCAACAGTAATGAGGCTAGGGTTAAAATTTTTCGGCGGATTATTTCAATCGGTTCCGCTTATTTTCTTAATGTTTGATGCATTTAAAATTAAATATTGTTAATGAATCAATCTTTCAGATTCATTCTGAAGTACTTTTGAATTAAAATAAAACAGAATAAAGGAAATTAAAAATTTCTAATCCGCATAGCGTTACCCCAACTGGCGTAGAAAAAATCACGTATTTGCGTTACGTAACCGGCGAAGAAAATTCACGCATGCGCATTCTGTTCTGATTGTTGCCATGACAACATGTATATGCTTATAGTTTTAAGTACAACGTTTTTTAAGTAGTTTTTTTTAAACCTGTTTTCAACCGTTTATTTTAAACGATTCGTTTTATTTTCTTAGTGTTTGATGCATTTAAATTTAAACATTGTTAATGAATCGATCTGCTCATAATGAATCTAAGAAAATTTTGTTGACCAACTCTTGAGATATTACATAAATTTAAAAAAATATTCTTTAGTGCCCATAAAGTTTAAACGCTGAGTGACTCTATTTTCAGTAATCAGATTATAAAAAAATGCTTTGTTTCAGTAAAAAATATTATTATATTAATTGAAGATAAATTCTTTCCACTTTAATTTAAAGCATAAATTCTACGGGTGCTAACAGAAAATGAGAGAGATACATATTACGTTATGACTGAAGGCCTTTATAATATTATGAATGAATTATATGATAATCAAAATTTGAAGTTTTAAAATATTTTGATGAAGAAGCTATTAAAGTAGAAATTGCATAAAATATTTAATTATTAAAATTTTAACGAACATTAAGATTGGCGAACCGGCTGGTCGCCAAAGGCGGCTAGTTTAGAAATAAAAAAGAATCGAAATTAAAATAAAAGTACGATGATTTAAAATGTTACAATCTAGGATGCATCTAATAAAAGCATCTTATTCAACTCGCCATTGTCCAGTGTCGTAAGTTTTATCTGCTTTGCATTTTCCAAACCACTTGGGGCACAAAAGGTGGGAATGACAGACAGGCCCAGTTGAAAACGATAGCAAAGGACGAAGAGCCGGATTCCAGTTTAAACAAAAGAGATTCCCGCGCGAAAGCCGAGATGAATCCGAGATAAGGGCCAAGGTTTCACTGTAACTGTAATGACCGAGAGAAACGCCCCTTATCATGGGCAGATCTCCTACTCATTTCCGAATTGCCCATTATATTCCAAAAGATGAGCTATCTTCTTCCAAAACTGTTTCTCTTCTTCACTCTCTCTATTTCTCTCTCTTTCTATCTATCTCTCGCTTTTGATTCAATGATACAAGGGTTGAGGAGTGAGGGTGCTTCTTACCATTATCAGTTTTACTGTCGGTTGAAACTAAAATAAAATAATGAAGAAGAAGAAGAAAAGCAAGGAAAAAAAATGGTTGAAAAATAAAGAATTGTCGAATGGGCAAAACTGCACGCGATATCTATCTCGTTCTCTGATCTTTTATATATTTTTTCAGAAAAAAAAAATCTGACATTTTATTTCATTTTTTTTTATTTCGGATTCGTTCACATTTGTCACTTTTGTACTCTATGGTTCTGCCTCCTTTTTCTGTATTTTTTTAATCTTTTTTTTTTTCATCATTCGTCGAATTTTTCTCTTTCGTTCGCTTATTCTAGAATATTTTTAAAGAGCCATTGTGTTTTTATACTGCTGATTTTAGTCTTTTATTGCTTGTTTGTAGGAAGGAAAGGGATGGATTTTTTTTAACATTTTGCTGTTAAAACTAAAAGAGAAAAAAAATTACAAAAAAAAATGAGGGGTGGGGAAAAAAATTCCCGAGTAGGCACTTTTTCTGAGAGTGCCGAATGTTTTTATACCTTTTGTGAAAAGTGAACGAGATAAGGATAAGAGCTGAGATGGAACGATTAATTAACGCCATATCATTAAAAAAGTCAGTAATCGCTGGAATTATCATTAACTTTTATTTTCTGATGAATGAATTTTTTGCATTTCAAATAGATAGAAATCGGCGAATAATTGCCTTTTATTCGAGTGGGTATTGATTCAAAGAATAAAACGTTAACAATAATAATCGGAATAATTTCTTATTAAAAGAAATATTTACTATGCACATGATGACACTATGAAACAGGCGAATTTAAAAATGTCTTCAGACGAACAGATTTATTTACATCAGTACGAAACATATATAAATGATATAAATATTACAGTTCCTGATGAATGCTTTTAATAAAGTTACGGTAAAGTATCAGGTGGATGTTTGCCTAGATAATCAGCAGTTACGTAGACCTATCTATAAAGCTAAATTTTCATTAAAGGAAAAATATTACTAAATGTTGATTGCCTTTTATTCGAGTTTATACTAATTGCCTTTTATTCGAGTGGGTATTGATTCAAAGAATAAAACGTTAACAATAATAATCGGAATAATTTCTTATTAAAAGAAATATTTACTATGCACATGATGACACTATGAAACAGGCGAATTTAAAAATGTCTTCAGACGAACAGATTTATTTACATCAGTACGAAACATATATAAATGATATAAATATTACAGTTCCTGATGAATGCTTTTAATAAAGTTACGGTAAAGTATCAGGTGGATGTTTGCCTAGATAATCACCAGTTACGTAGACCTATCTATAAAGCTAAATTTTCATTAAAGGAAAAATATTACTAAATGTTGATTGCCTTTTATTCGAGTTTATACTAATTGCTTTTTATTCGAGTGGGTATTGATTCAAAGAATAAAACGTTAACAATAATAATCGGAATAATTTCTTATTAAAAGAAATATTTACTATGCACATGATGACACTATGAAACAGGCGAATTTAAAAATGTCTTCAGAGGAACAGATTTATTTACATCAGTACGAAACATATATAAATGATATAAATATTACAGTTCCTGATGAATGCTTTTAATAAAGTTACGGTAAAGTATCAGGTGGATGTTTGCCTAGATAATCAGCAGTTACGTAGACCTATCTATAAAGCTACATTTTCATTAAAGGAAAAATATTACTAAATGTTGATGACACAGTGAAACAGAAGAATTTAAATGATTGATATTAGATGTTTTCAGATGAGCAGATTTATTTACATTAGCGTGAAACAGAGATAAATGAAAATTTTTACAATTTCTAAAGAATATTTTGAAAAAGGTTATAGCAGATAATTATGTTGAATTAAGCTGAAAGTGTGTCTAGAAAATCAGCAATAACGTAGACCCATCTATAAAAATGCACTTTCATTAAAGGAAAAATATTAATAATGTGTGAAGATTCAGTGAAATAGGAGAAATTAGAAATGTCATCAGATGAGCAGATTTATTCGAATCAGCGTGAAACGCATGGACATATTTATAGTTTCTGATTAATGCTTATAATAACCTAAGTAAAGAATAGAAATGCAAGTTTGTTTAGATGATCAGCAGTTCTGAAGGTCAGTCTGTTAAAGTATGTTAAATCGTTCCTTTCCGCATTTTTTTTTTTTTTCATCTTACCAACTTGATCTGCATATTATTTAGATTATCGTACATAGTATACTAGACACACTTAAAAGTAGAAGCAAGATCTCAGCAAAAACAATGATAAATTGATACTGAGACAAAAAAAAGACCCTGAGGATTTCTAGTTATTTTTAAAAAAATTATTCTGAAACGATTAATTCTGACGTGTACAAATATATACAATGCAATATGTGAACAAGACCTGAATACTGTCATATATTTCTTCTTCTTTTCTCTTCTTTAGCTGCAGAGGCTTTATTTTTTCAAATACTTCTACAAATTTATTTGTTGAGCGTATGTTGCTGCAAGCAAGCAAACAATTTAGTATAATTACTTTTAGCTTGAATGGCATCACCTTTTTATTGTTATTATTCTAAAAACTACTTAATTAGTTGTAACGTCTACTTATCGTTAAGAAATAAATATATGTTATACTAACGTCTCTCAATATATGGTGCCGAAATCAGGAACCTTTAATGGCATCCCCATCAAGATTCTATACATCCATATACAATGACTGGATATCTGAACTGGAGATTTTAAATTTTGAAAAAAAAAATCTTCAAAGATCAAAAGTTGCGTGTATTTATAAAAGGTGACTTATATATGCAAAAAGTTCAAATTTTCTTATACATTAAATTATACATTAACTTATTAAATTATATGAGATAATAATATATTAATAATTTTATATATTAAATTATAGATAATTTTTGCATGCTATATTAAATTTTTGAATAAATTTCTTTTTAAATAAGAAATATTACTTCAAGTATCATTATTTTAAAAAATGTCTTCGAACATGGTCGTATATCTGAATCTTTATTTATTTATTATTATTTTTTGCTGTCTATGCTCTCTTCTATTTTTGGTAATATCATCGATACCGAACTAGTAATAAATTTATTCAAAAATTAAATTCGATAAATCGCTGAATCACTGTGTTTCGGCCTTTTTTCTTTTTTTTTTTTTACCTCCTCCCTTCTGATATCTAAAAGCATGCCCATAACTTATTTCTTGAACTCATGGCGCTATTAAATAAGGTTTAGTTTCTTATTTTTGTGGCACGACATTTTAAAGCTTCGGAAAACGCTGTTTAAAAAAAAGCTTCAGAAAACACACAAAAAAACTAAACCATCAACTATTGAGAATAGAGCACAAAAATATCACATTCCAGAAAGAATTTTCATCATAAAAAAGAAAATAGAAATCCTTTTATTGCGATGGATATCTCTCATATCTTTCATATCAAGAAAATGATTGTATGTTTTGCAGTATCTCTTAAATGTACTAATTTCTAGGTTTCGATATGATAAAACACATAACTTACAAAACGCTAAATGTTCTATTTTTCAATACAGTCATCACACTCAAGTTAATCTCACGAATCAAACGGTTGGTTTTCTTGTAGCATATCTGATTCAGGTGTGTATAACATGAAACTTTAATGGAAATGTCACTTAATGGGAATAGTTGATATCAATAGAAAAAGGTATCATATGGAAGCATCACATTTTTTCATGAATCATCAAAAAGAAAAGCTAGAGTAAACCACTTCTGAAATTATCTGCAACAAATAAAATATCTTCCAAGGCTAAATCTTGTAGATCTTTCGAGGAATATATTTAAGGATAATTGATACTGAAACAAGATAACATACTGAACAACAAAGTAGAATTTTATACAATATGTCAGTCCATATGGAATTTTAATTATCGAAATAATTCACTTTTAATCATCTGCAACAACTAAAATATTTTCATGGCCAAATCTTGTAGATCTTTTGGAGAATATTTTTAAAGATAATTGATTCTAAAACAAGATAACATATTGAACAATAAAGTAGATTGTTACGTAATACGTCAGTCCTAGTGAAATTTTTATTTTTGGAATAATTCACTTTTAATTATCTGTAACAAATGAAATATTTTCAAGGCTAAATCTTGTAGCTCTTTCGAGGATATATTGAAGGATAATTGATACTGAAACAAGATAACATATTGAACAACAAATTAAAATGTTATACAATACAACAGTCCATATGAAACTTCGATTTTCGAAATAATTTACATTTAAAAGCCAATTAGAGATGCTGAAAATAAATAACCAGGATAAATAATTTCTGAAATTATTTGCAGGATACAAAGTATTTTAAGACTAGGTGTTTCGGGGAGTATATTTAGAGATAGTAGATATTGAAAGCAACGTAGAATGTAGAACAGCAAATTAGAATATTATACAGTAAGTCAGTGTGTATGTAACTTTAATTTCGAAATAATTCGAAAATTTAAGTTACTTGAGACTATTATTTTCGTAGCTAATGTGCTTTCATAAGAAAGACTGTAGATAAAAAAAAAAATCAATTCATTTATTGATGCAGATCAGATTGATGCCTTCAAATTTGTTTCTAGAATTTTTAACTGTAATGAAATATGATAATGGATGAATAAAAATGTGTAATTTTATGCAAAGCGAATTGGAGTGTGATGTAGCACGCCTTCATGTGGTGCACCCTGGTTAACACTAAATCTGCTACGGCTTTGTCTCCTTCTGTGTGTCTCAAATTGGTATTGGCTTGGGCTTTGTGACTCTCCCTTATGTCCTCTCTCCAAACAACATCAAATTTTCGATGCTACTCTTCTTGACTCGTGCTCTGCACTTGTGTTTTTAAACTATAAAGTTTAGGATTATATTGGAAGGGTGGAGATCTAATGGAGTCATAGCCAATCTTCTGGGCATTTGTACTAAATAAGTAAATGCAAGACGAAAATTTGAAGCACTCGGAGTATTATTTTTTAAATACATGTGCTTTTACAAGAAATTTTGTAGGTCAAAAATAAATAAAAGAATTGTTCAATTCATTTATTAACGATGATTCATTTAACACCGATTCATTTATTAACGATTCATTAAATTTATTTCTAAAATTTTAAATTTAATCGTTAGTAATGAATAATAAAACGATGCTATATGTTAAATAATGAAATTTAGAGCAAAAAATTAGTGTTCTTAAACTTATTTTTCGCATTTTTTAATTGTCTTTTAAACTTTTTTACAAAAAAAAATAAATTAATGAAAAAAAATTAACAATAAATATTCCATAATCTTAAGAAAATATCATTCCCAACATCGATATATTTACCTCAAAATTTCAAATATCGGAAAGTATGCCAAATCAACAACAGACCATATAAAAGATTTCTCTATCTTCCTGAATAAAAACTATTCGTCGAGTAAATAAACTCGTTATCTTCCCGCCTAATGCCACTGCCCACAGCGCTGCAGGTATTGAAAGTGGGACGATAAGTCGGCCATAGGAAGTCACACTATGCCAGTATCAATCTCACCTTCTTTGTGTGTATATATCTCTGTATAACTTTCTAAGATACGCACCAATGTATCCATAAAGACCGTAAAAGAGGAACCATCAGAGGCGCAGTGAAATTTATTTATTTTTTTTCCCAGCCCAAGAAAACTGAAAGTTGTATCCACAATTTTCCATCCTCCCTCCAAAAGATTTCCTCAAGGAGAGTTGAGTTGACCATCTTCTTTAAACTGTTGATAATTTTTCTTCTCGTGTCAGCCTTTCTAAATGGAAGCGATCTAGGTTGGCGATATGACGTCCAGTCTCTATGATGGATAAACTGGATGACAAAATACCTGTCTATGGATAAAAATATTCTCTCTTTTTATACATATATATATATAGATATATATACAGACGGAGAGATATAGATATATATATATACACACACACACATCCAATACTGCGTTTATAAAACTAGCCTTAAGGCTTCAAACATTGTCCAACCCTCCACCACCCCAGACGTGTCCATTGTTAGAAGCGTTCTATCACAAAATAATGGACATAGAGATAAGAACAGTGAAACACGGTTTGTGTGGTCATTGGTGGGGGGAGTCAGTATCCTTCTTTTTGCCGCCCCCCTTCCCCTCTGGCTTTACTGTGTCACCAATGTTGGCCAGAAGCAAGTTGGTGCATTGATATATTAGTGGTATTACTAGGGCTTAGTTAGAGGTGGGGAAAAGTCTAGATGTACTGCCGGACATGCCCAGGTTTTAAAGGATAGGATTAGGACCTTTTGCAGTAAATGAATTTTGGTTTTGTCTTAGGATAGGCTGATCGGTTAAGGTCCCAGAAAAAAGATTGGGAGATAAATAAAAGGTTTGTGTGAAATTTTCGTATTAGACCATTTTCATTGCGGATTTAGAAGAAAGATTAAATGAGCAAAAGGTGGGGGGGGGAAATAAAGACGACAAGTGGAAATAAAAGAAACCTTCATTTTTGTTATGATTTAAAGTATTATGATTAAATTAATGATAAATGCTTTTTCTCAATTCATGCATAGGTTCACACAAAATCTCTTTCTATCTTTCAAAGTAGAATTTTCTTTCACAAAAAGATTACGTATTTCTTATTAGAAATTATTTCATTTCTTATATAGTTTTAGGCTAACTAATACATGGTATAAGTAAGTACTAAATAAATAAGTAGTAAGTAAGTAAATAAATAAGTACAAAGTAAATAAATAAATACTAAGTAACATAAGGTATGATATACAAGATGCCCACTCTTATCATAGAGCGAATTTCTAAACCGTTAGAGATAAGTATATATTTACGACGGGAAAAAATGCTCTGAATTTTATAAAAGATTACATTTTATCGTGTTTGAATCAATAAATGTACTTCTAAAAATCACTATGCTCAAATTTGCATACAGCTTTTTTTTTTAGCCCTTATAGAAAAATTTAGTGAAATATTTTTGAGATGCTGATATTTTAAATAAAAACGACAATTCTTCTACTATAAAAATTGAACGAATTGTAAAACTTTGAATTCCATTATTCTAGGTCAATCAACTGTCTCTTCTTAGGAAATGCTGAGTGTTGATTAACTAATCTCCCTCCAGTAGGAAATTAAATGTTTGAAATTACTCTAAAATAAATATTTTAAAGATTCATAACTCAGTGAATTTTAGTTGTCAATCAATTGTCTCTTCTTAGGAAATACTGAGCATTGATAAACGGATCTCCCTCGAGTAAGAGATTAAAATAAGGATATTCAAAGCTTCAGAACTCAATGAATTTTAGTCGCAGTAGATGGAAATTTTCCGTTTCAGATGTAAGTATATTGAGACTATTTTAATAAATATGTCTTATAGAACTGAAGCACTATTTAAAAATAGACAGACATCATAATATTTCAACATTATATTTATTGGCCCAAAAATAGAATGTATACATTGTTTAGAGAAGTGTTTTTAAGCGGATGCTTTAATTGCTTAGAAATTAGTCTTTAATTGCTTAGAAATTAGAAAGCGGGACACTGTTAGAATATACTCTTTATATAATTTCAAAAATTTATTTTTCAGACTCACAGATGACGCAAAATATCGAAATTCGTTAAAATCTCCGCTATGAATTTTGGCGATAATATATGTTTTTATATTTATATCTTACAATAAGAAAGCAAAAGTAAAAAAACAGCCTGGCTGAAACTCCAGTTATTTCAATACCACTTACATCAGTTTAAATAATTTCTTTTGATATCGAGTTTTTTGACGATAACAAATCTTTCTTTCTCTATACTTCATATCGTATACATGGATCAATCAGCCACACTCAGGCCATTGATTACAGCTCCATTAATAAATTGAAATATTTACTTTTGATATAATTTGTCTTTATGATTTCAATGCTTTCTTTTTCCATGATTCATATACGAGAATGCGAAAAAAAAAAAAAAGGAGTACGTATTTTCCTTTGATGACAATTCCATCAATTTAAATATTTACTTTTCATGACGACATGACATTTGATACCCAAGTATGATTACTGTTCCATCAATTAATTTAAGTATTTACTTTTGATACCGAATTTATTGACGATTACAACTTTTTCTATTTCTATACGTCATATCGTATAAGAGAAAACAAACAACCACACTGGCGTGTACTTGCCACTGATTGCAATTCCATCAATTAATTTAAATATTTATTTTTGATATCAAGTTTTTATTTTTTATATATTTATAATGGTTTCTTTTCTTAAGTTTCTTATACGAGGATGCAAAAAGTAATCAGCTGCAAGAGCACGTATTTTCCATCGATTACAATTCCATCAATTTAAATATTTACTTTCCACCGACCACATAACATTTGCTACCCAAGAGTCACTATAGTTCCATTAGTTAATTTAAATATTTACTTTTGATATCGAGTTTTTTTATTACAATGCTTTCTTTTTCCATACTTCTTATATAAGGATGCAAAAAAAAAAAAAAAAAAATTAGCTGCAAGAGAACGTATTTTCCATTGATTATAATTCTATCAATTTAAATATTTACTTTTCACCGACCACATAACATTTGCTACCCAAGTATGCATATCCTGTCTCTTTTTCTATTATCAAAAAGCACTGGCGATAATGTTAAAAGTCAAATAACCAGTGTAAATAAATTCAAAACACAGAACCTGTCTCGCTATCGCTGTTTATCATAGCAATAAATCAGTCCATTTGTAGTGTTCCTATAAGGTCAGATAAGGAATAGGTACGTATAGAAAGTGATATCAGTTATATAAAGCGTGAGGTTAATACAGAGAAGGATCATCTCAGAGCCTTTTACAGATCTTGTTCATCAGAAGTGTCTTCAAGGATAAAATACGCCGTGTTTGGCGTTTTGGGGTATGGCGCTGCTCAGTCGTTTAGATTTAGATTTTCTTGATGGATTATGCCGATTAGGAATGCTTTTTGTCGCATTCATAGGAGCCGCAAAGAAGATTTTTGTCATCTGATAGCGGGGTGTAATTTAAGCGACTTGATAAAGTTTTTGAGGCATTGGGGTAGTTTTATGATGGCCAGATGGATCTGAAAGCCATGAACCTTAATTTACGGATAATGTCTCTGATGCCTTTTTTTGATTGAAGAAGTGATCTTTATATCAGGCCATCTGGCGTTTCTAAAGTTATGCCTACCGATAATAGTAACGACTTTCGGCAATTTTAAGGCTAAGTGTTAAGAAAGCAATTGGGAAATTTCGTTAGTGGAATTTCAAGTATGGCTTGACATGAGCTCATTGTTTTTTGAGCACCGATAATGCAGTCGTTTTTTGAAATATGTGGAACCAGAAAGTCTATCAAAATATGGTGTGTGCATTATCTATAATGGTGGATAATGTGTTTTTCAAAAGTCCTGTAAGCTACGCATTCATTTTAAAAATCCATTCTTATTGCTATGTCAGTTAACACTGAAAATTCTAATCACATGCTGGACAAGAACATGGGTGACAAAACGATGCATGTTTAAAAAGATACTTTACTTCTTATTTGCGAAAAACTCGATAATGTATTGTATTATAACTATCATTAAGAATATGGCATCACAATAAACTGAATTCATCTAAAAGTTACATTTAAAAAAAATTGTCTTAAAATGTGTATGGTATGAAAAGAACTAGTCATTTTTGAGCAAAAAAATGGCTCTAAAGATTGGTATTCAATATTTAAAAGTTTTAACATATAATAAATACATAAATAATTAATAAGCAGTCAGTTATCTTAATAAATAAATAAATAATAAGTAGATAAAATTTAATTATTTTTAAAATAATATTTTCAATAAATAAATAATTTTTTAAATAAAGGAGCAATATACGACAATATGCGCAATGTTCCTAATATAAAGCAAAAAAAAATTAGCAATATAATTCGTAATTAGCAACTAATTTAAAAGTTTTTTTTAAACAAAAAGATTGGTAATTTTGAATTATTTCTCGACAGAAGAAAAGAATAACCTCGAATTAATTAAGAATCTTTAAAAAAATTCATTCCTTGGAGGAGACAAGATAAGGACATATTTAATTAAAAATAACAGTTCAGAAATGAAAACAACTTATTAAATTTTTATTTTGCTCTTCGAATGAAAGAAAAAATTTTTTAATGAAAGGCGATATTTTAGCAATATATTAAAGGGAAAATCCAAACGAGCATGGAAAAATACAAATTCGTATTTCAATTTAAAAAAAAATCCATAATTTTTTTCCAATTTCCAAATTTGGCTAAAAACGTTCGAATTCACAGAATTGTACGTTATGAGTATAATGAGACGTATTTCCAGATAAAATAATATACATCTAATTGTACTTATAAAGTATTCCTCTGAATTCTAAGAATCTGAAAATTTATTCAAATTTTATATACAAATACTCGGAAATTGATTTTTATCGTCGTCTCTGATTTTTAATGCCAGATTCCGAGAGATAAATTTGAATAACAGATATTGTAAGAAAATCCTTTGAGTTTCAAATTCTTTTATTTAATTTCTACTATTAAGAAATTTAATTAAATAAAAATTCAATGGTCATTATTTTAATGCATTATAATCCTTTATTATGTAGCATGCATTGGAGATATTTGTATTAATTATTGAATGAACTTTTCTTCTTGAAACTGCATATGAATAGAATATAAAGAATGATATCTTAAGACAGATCTCAACATTTGAACTCACGGTCGTCTCAAGAAGGTAGCAGGATCTGGCATGGGTGCAAAAAAAGTTCAAACGTTAAATTAATATGATTTTCTGCATAAATAAAAATAAATTCAAGACTAAGCCTACTGTAGCTTATTAAAAATTACAGATAAAGCATTTTTTTTTTAGAAAATATGTACCAATTTGAAATTTATTTTTTGTCATGATATATTTAATTTATCCTGCATTGTATTTTTCATCAATAATGTTCATTAAAACATTAATTTTTCAAGAAAAACTTAACATTAATATATTTTTTCAACTAATTTACAAAAGTATAAAATTTGCTAATGAATGCAAAATCATCAGGAGTGGTCTCCTTAAAACGTTCTTGTATATTTTCTAATGAAGGTATCCTAGAAAATACTTTCTTTGGAATTCTCGTATGAAAGTTATGAAATATTAAACTTAGTGTATATTTAGCCTTTTTTTTTATTTTGAATCCTTGGCGAGTTTTTTGGAAATTAATCCTTAATAATACCCCAAAATCGAATTTGTCTTTTAGACGCGCTTTTCCCAATCAAAACTGAAACAAAAATTTTATACAAAACAACATTTGTAGTCACAAAATCTCATACAAAATATTATATACTTAATTCATTGGGTTTTTGGGATATGTTACAATTCTCCGAAAGTGCAAATCAACAGTCGGTCAATCCCTCATTATATTTGTCCCAAAATTTCATAGATGTCTAAACTATAGATGATTCTGTCAATTCTGTGCATCGAATTTTATCTATCTAGTTCTCTTCATTTTGTAGTTGTCGTGCTGAATTATATTCAAGCATCCGGACAGACAGACTTCCTCTGAGCGGATTTTGCTGCAAATTTGATAGAAATCTACAAATTTGGTATAAAGACCGCATACCAAATTTTATCCTTCTTGATCAAAGCATTTTTTATTTATCTTTATCACAGACAGATATACGGACATTTTCTAAAAGTGAGTTTTTTTTTACTCAAGGAGATCTAAAACGCGAACGTCAAAATCTCGAGTTCCAATTATTTGACCATTACTATACCTCCTCTATACTACGTATACTAGAAAGTAAAAATTACAGGAAGATAATTTGCCAAGGCAGTTATATCATATAGTTCGAAAAATTAATAAAAAAGAAGCACAGTGAAAGAAGAGGAGCAGATTTGTCTGGTGAACAATTTGATAGGACACAGGATCAACGCTACGAGATTTTGTAGCTATTTTTGTACTTATTATCGGATACTTTTCACCTTTATAAGCTGAGGACATGAGCGCAGCTTAAACAGCGACGTCATCTTGATGAAAGCAGGATCACCACATATTTATAAAGTGAAATGCGTATTGTTCAATGATACTTTATAACAAACGACCTGTAACCATTTTAATCTCTTGAGTTTTTTTATAACGGATCTATGGAATTCAAAAATATAATCATTGGATTACTAAGCAAACTTTAGACATAAATAAGATAAGAAAAAATTTAAATATAGAATTATGAATATCAAAAACAATTAGATTAGTTGCTTATCAAATTCTGTGAATGAGCATTCTTAACATGGAAGTTTCAATAATATTTTTATAAAAAGCATCTCAAAATTAAAGCAATATTTGAATGTGCCGTTGAACTTACAGTGTTGGCAATTCTATAAAAGATAATTCGACAGCTGATTGTTTAGGGTTAGTAAAAATGGAGCGGAACATGACAGAAAACAACTTGTTTTTTATTGTTGATCAATATTTCAAAAATAATGAAAATCTGGCAACCACAATTCGAAATTTTGGGAATTGGCCACCTAGATCGCGTGATTTAGCACCATTGTATTTCTTCTGATGGGGTTATTTGAAATCAAAAGTCTATACCAACAAGCTCATGAGTACGCATTGAAGGAGGAAATTCAAAGAAATGCAACCACATTTATGCAAAATGGTCATGGAAAATTTCGACAAAAAAGTGCGTATGTGCCAGCAAAGCCGTTTAGACCATTTGCCCTTTTATTCCTTACATAACCCTATCCTCCTATCCTATTTACTTTACTATTCAATAAAAATATAACAATTTGAAGAAAAGTAAACTGTGTTCTTTATTTAATTCAAATCTTGCGTTATCCCATTATTCAATCGTGTAACGAACCATTTTTACTTACCCTAAACTATCTGTTGTGAAATGTTTTTTTAGTAGGGTTGCCAACACTTAACTGCCCGAATAGTGGAAAATTCAAATCTTGAATTAATTTTGGAACACCTTTTATTCTATTTATTTTTTAATTTGCCTCTAATTAAAATTTTTAACGCCCTCTCTTAAGATATATATAATTGTTATTTTAACAATCAACCACTTGTTTCGATTTTCTTAAGAAAGCTCACTTCAAATGAGTTCAGTGATTGAACACTATGGAAATTCAGGAGAAAATCCCCCGAAATAAACAAAGGAAGAAAACTTTCAAGACCTCAGATTAGAAATAAACATCATTCTTCTAAAGTATTCCAAGGAATAAACTCTCAGAGATTCTGTATCAAATCCAAGAGATTTGACACAGTTCCCACACTCATATCTGGACCTCTAAGACACTCAAGATTCGTAGGACAAAGGGAAAAAATTGATTACAGAACAACTAGAATGAATCACATTCTGACCATAGTTTATATTACATAAAAAAAGTCGGATGGGTGAGTTTTTAAAAAGATGGGTCCTAGATTTAGAAATCAGAGGAAGCACTTAGATGATTCTGAAGTCCTCTGAATGCTTTTTGAATGTCCCCTCACCCTTTTTTTAAGAGTATGATGGCTCATATTGCAAGTTGTCAGTTAGTACTTAAAATGTAGGGGCCATGAACAAATTATGGAAATTCATTTTTCGTACTGGTATTTAAAATAATTAAGCTCACCTTTGTTTTACTATAATATTTTTTTTCTGAAAACGATTTCAGTAACTACGAGTGACTTAAAACAGTTGTGCCTGTGTTTTGTATAAGAAATTATTTTCGATTATTGTTAAATCTAGCAAAATTAATCAAAATCACATTTTCCAGTAATAAAATACATATATAAAACATCTATAATATTTTCCTTTGTATATCAATGCATCGGATTTGTCTGTAAATAAAACTATTAAAATTGTATATTAAATTTTCATTTAACATAAAAATACAAATTTTAAAATGATTGAAAATCTAGTTCAAAGATGTACAGATGTACAGATTTCTACATTCAATGTACAGATTTCTACATTCAATGTACAGATTTCTACATTCAATGTACAGATTTCTACATTCAATGTACAGATTTCTACATTAATATTTTAAGGATTATGTGCTGAATATCATTTTTCCAGCTCGTTGCGATTTTGGATTATTATCTTCCCAGACGAAAGAAGAGACAAGTACAATTATTATAAAGCTTTATTTTTCTTGAAATGCGGGAATATATCAATATTCCAAGGTCCAATTTCCTAACTATTTATATTTTCCAAGAAAAAAATGAAAAAAAAATCAAATTAGATGTGATAACATTCGACTTGTTTAGAGAAATTACTATTTGTATTATTTGATTATTCTTCAGAAGAATTGATTAACTAGATTTTTTGTAATAAAAAGTTTGAAAATTCTTAATTCTTCTAAAATTAAAAGCCTATAGTACATTAATGGAGAGTAAGCCCTTTGGTGGGCTACAAATTTCAAGAATGATAACAAAATTAACAATTTTTAATCTTTTAGGTCTCATAATTCCATATAGTCATAATCGCACCTTTCTTCTAGATATTTAGCTCACTCCTTCTACCACTGCATTTTTAAAGTTTATCGATATTGAAAGTCTCCAAACACCCATCCCCCGTCACTACGACGAAAGCCCGAGACGCCTGAATTAAATTCAGTGATTTAAATGTGATCGATGAAATAGCCATGACGCATACTTTGTTTGTCATATATGCCAGCCAAGATGAATTTGAGGTACAAAATTCTCAAAAGAAATCCCAGCATACATTTCCTCAATAACAATCTTCTAAGCATAGTTTTCTTTTGTATATGAATCGGCGATTTCAAGAGCTGGTAAGGATTCTTCGTGTATTTGATAAAGGAACTCGATCTTTCAGTATTCTGAGGTATCTGAAGTAGAATGACCTTAATAATGTGAGGGTTAAATAATTGTTGCAAAAATGCATTTTCCTTTTGTGCTCATTATATTTGTTTGGGAATTTATCAATGATGTAATCTAATTTTTCTATTAGCATAACATAATATTATTTATTTTTTACACAATAATTTGATATTTCTTATGCCGGGATTCCATTTCAACATTTCTTTCTATTGAGTTGGTTTTTACATAAGCTGGGAAACACTGCGCAAAGAATTTTTGATTCGGTTTCCTCTGATCTGTTTTCTTTTGTTATTTAAAAAAATTCTATTTGGAATAGAAAAATCAATAATCCATTTGTCGAATCATCCATTTAGTTCTCCAAAAACTCCCACATAAGAGGGTTTATATGAAATAGAATGTTGCCGTAAATACTTAATGTAACTATTACTGATTTCTATTCCATTCGAGTGTTGGAAAAATAATCGTTAGATAATAATAGTTATTAATAGTCTTAATAAAAATATTCAGTGCCAGATGCATATATAATTTATTATGTACCTAAGAGAAGAGTAGACAGATATATATAACATATGACCAACTGCATTTTTTTATTTTTAATTAAATATATATTGATTTCTTATACTGCCTTCTGTGACGATAAACAGATATTATAGTATCTAAAAGTCAATTCATCCGTCACCATTTTTATGCAAAAGATATATACAATGTTAATTTTGTCAAAAATTGATTTGCATGGGAAATACATAAAAAGGATTATTGTAGTCAGTATTTAATGCCACTGATTTCTGGAGTGATGGAAATATAGTCAAATTAGATAATAACAATAACTGATTCTCTTAATGAAGATATACACCTATATTTGCTAGTGCAAGAAGAAAATAGATTCATTTTTAAGATAAGGGTAATCATAGTTCTTTTATTTTTATTAAAGTCATGTTGATTTCAAATATTTTTTTCTGTAAAGACAAATAAATACCTCCTCATCAAAAATAAAAAAAAAAATCAATAACCATTTTGATATATATATTATCTTGACTTTATATCCTAAATTGATCTGTCTGGAACTAACAGAGAATTGATTATTTAACATAATATTTAATACAACTAGACTAATATTTAATGTAACTTCCCGTATGAGTGATGAAAGCATATTCAAATTAATTAAATATAATAGCTGATTATATCTATAGATTAATTTGATGCAGGAGTATATTCGCAGTTCGTATGGATTCAAAACAAACGCTTTACATAGCGCACTTTTTTTTTTAAATGAAAATCATATTTGTTTTCAGATGCCTTTCTTTGCAACAGCGAACAAATACAACTTAATCCAATAACCAAAGAATCAATAACGGTTTTGATACAGATATATACAGTATTTGTATTTATTGACTGTATACGAAAGAACGTAGAAAAAACTGAACAAAAGTTCCATAAAATGTCGCCCATCCAGCCCGAGGTGTGATCTCGGATGCACTGTATATCTCGGAATCATACGCTTTCACACTTCCGAACGCGAAAAGCCTATCAGCAGCAGATTCTTATAAGGGGTGGCATTCCCGACCCACCCCCCAACATCGCCTGAAAGCGTTATCAGGGTCGACCCAAATGGATTTCGCATGTAAATACTTCGACTGCATCTTTATCAGAAAGGAGGATTAATATATATATTTTTTTTCGCCCATGCCTTATCTTCTTAGTATAGTTGGCGTATAGACTGTCTTATTCTTCTAAGTTATCTTCAGTAAAATAAGACCACAAAAGCAACAAAAAAAAAAAAAAAAAAAAAAAGGTTTTTGATGACATTTATATTTTATTTTCCATTTCCAAACCGAACAAAGATATTTACATGAATGAATCACTATTCTTTCCTTTTGACAAATATGTCGATATTTTTTTCGTTACATTTTGTGTTGCAATTTTTGTTTGATAAAAATACGTGTGATATTTTAACTTGGGAAAAAAAGTCATTGAATTTTTAACTGTTTTAGGAAGTATGTATTGATCTATCTGTTGCAATTTGCTAACAGATATAAGGCATTTGCTATATTTGTTAAGAATTGCCACTCATTCAACGCTATTTAAATTTTATGTAAATGTAATTCAATTTGTCAATAAATTAAATTTGTCAATAAATTTAATTTCCAATTTGTAAAAAGGAAATTAAATTTATTGACAAATTATTGAATATTTAATTATTTCATATCAGATTTTTTTTTGTATTCTTATCCCACTCTTGGTGGTATATAATATAATAAAGTACCGATAATTTTAAGGAACCGGTTTTTACCAAGTTCTTCAGAGTTTGTAGTAAGCAAAGTTAGAACAAAAAAAAACCGAAAGAATCGTTTTTTTTTTGTTTGTTTTTTTTTTTTTTTTAATAATAGAATTCTTTTTTTGTCCAAAAGTAAAATAAAATTCATCTAGATTCGTTCTATTTAAATAATTTTCAAATATTCTCGATCTATTATAAGTTTATTTTCAATGCTTGTATATAAAAATCTAACTTTAATTGAATGCCAAAAATATTAAAGTAACTTCAGAAAATTGCACATAATTCACAATATTAATAAATAACAATCAAGAAAGTATTAAAAATTTCATCTTGTTGAATAAGCTGAAAAATTATATCATCAAAAAAATTTCAAAAATGAGGATTCACTACAAATCATATGTTTTTGTCATAAATGAAGTTTTCTTACTTGTCTAATGAAACATATTATTTTCATCCATTTGGTTAAAATTATTTAATTAACATCTAAATTTATAATTAGCCTTTCACTGCATTTTATTGGAAAAATGTAGTCAATTTTTTAAGATTTTATAATTGATGTGTGAACTATAATCATGTATGAAATTAAGAAAAACATGAAAGATTTTACAATTCTTAAAAGTTTCTTTTTTAAACAATAATTTTGTAATGAAGACTCACTGCAGACGATAAATTTTAAACACCAATAAATTATTTTATTTATAAAATTTGATAATTAGTGAATGTTTCAATCAAAAGTAAGAATTTAAAAAATAATTAATTTCCGATGTCAAAATTTCTTATAACGCCAAAGACTATTGCAACATTTAGATCAACAATCAAATGAAAGAAAAATAACAGTTCTTTCTTATTCTAAATTTCTTTCTCTTTATACAATAAAAAACAGAAAATATGTTAAATTTTTAAATACAATTTTAAAAGTAAAATTTTCAGTAATAGCGACTCATTAAAGAAATAATAATTCCTTTTTCATAAAAAAAATGAAAAGTAAACTTTTCGGCATAGAAATTTCTCAAAGTACCCAAAGCAAACATAATTGTTAGGAAAAAATAAGCAAGTATAATCGTTGAGAAGAAAGCTGATATTTATTTCTTACACTGATGTTCACTCATTCTTAATAATATTAAGAAGAAAAGGAAAATTTGTTACATTTCTTATAATTTTACTTTTGAAAGTAATAATTTTTAAAATAATGACTCACTACAGACGATATTAGTTTCTAACTAAAGAATACTTAATAGGTAAAATTCTCTTTGGATAGCGATCTTTTTATCAATTGATGTTAAAAATTAATATAAAATTTTGGTTCAAACATTTCTCGATACTTTATTAGCAGGTTACAATTTTACAATTAATTGTGAAATTGAAGAAAGTAAGCATTTATTTCGTATACTAATTATTCATTGCACTAAATTGGCTATAATTACTTAAATCCTTTAATATTAGATTACACTAATATGTTAACGTATTGCTTTGAAACAGTTTATCATAGCCTAATTTTTTTTCCAAATTGTTTCCAACCTTAAATCCTCCTGATCTAGCAAAAATTGTGCCTGGATCTCTGTTGGATTCATTGTCAGTATATTAACATCTGTTTTTCATGTATAACGAAGCTTATCTTAAAGAAGCCTTCGAACGTGTAAACAGGACAATTAGCAAAGTTTTGAGCATGAGAAGGATAACGCACCTTAACTTTATCTTCCAAAAACAGAAAGCTTTTCATATCGCCAGTTTACAGGCGAAAAACTACATAAATAAGAACTGAAGCATGTAAAAAATGTGTTATTGTGCACTATTTTTTGTTTATTTTTTTCTCATAAGCAAGATTTTCTAATGTTCAAAAAAAATTTCCACTTCCAAGAAAAAAAAAGGGAAATGCTATAAATGATGTTGTGTTTGAAAGAATTTTAATCTTTTTTTTTTTTTTTTCTAAAAAGTTTTTTTTCCGTGTTGTGTACGTTTCGACTACATTCTTTTTCTTTCCTCGTGTTTTCATACCTGTAGGAGCAATTTAATCTCACGTTGTTTATCTTTCTTCCTTTTGTTCCTTTAATGAAAAAAATCTTGTAAAAATAATATGAAGGAAATATGATTAAAAACACAGCAAATGCTCATTTGTATGAGTCTGTAAGCTTTAATTATACTCTAGCAAATAAAAACGAAATATTTTTTTCAGAAAATGATTTAATTTCATTTTCTTTCTTTTGTTCAAAATAAATGCATTTTTTTTTTCAATCAGTTTTGTGTTTTCAATTACGGTTGGGAAATATATAAGTTATAATTATAACGTTATAAGTAATTAAAGTTAGAAACATAATTATCTGATTTTATTTTATTAATTCAATAACTAATTTTAAGCAACTTATGTTATTTATTTCAGAACGCTTGTATAAAAAAATAGGTTAAATATGGACAGTTAAAATTCAAAACGGATTAAATCAAACAAATAAAAGCGAGCATAATTTAATAAATACGTTCATAATTGGGGAAAAATAATATGTATCGTGCTTTAAAAAATCTGATTAAGGCCCTCGGATATACAAAATTAGGAGTGGAAAAATGTGACCTTCTTGGTGACTCTATCTGACCTATAGTATAATAACTGAAAAGAATAACATGATAATACAACCTGTAGAATCTAGTTTGAACAAGATTGCAAGGGACTTTAACAAAAGCAGTCATGACTGCATTAGTAATTGATAATTTAAATATATATATTCTTAATAAGTAATAAGTTTGAAAAAAAATGTTTTTTTTTTCAATTTCAGAAATGGAAGGGGGGGGGAGTATAAATTGTTTAAACATCCCGAAACTAAATCGAAAGTTTAAATCGACTTCTATTGAATGTGATATATTTTTTTTCTTGCCAATAATTTAAAATTATTTATATTAACCTATGGTAAACACGTATTTAAAAGTTATTTTCAGTTTAACAGATAACTATTTTTTTTTTCAAACAATGCACGAAATTAACCCAATTATCTCATTTTATACAGAAAAATTTTTAAATTATAATTCGAACGTGAAATATTTCGTCGGATTGTAAAATAACAAGAACCTTTTATGTCCAATCACATAATTATAAATGATGTTACATGATTCAGAAAATGTGATTCCTTATTACATAATTAATCCCCCCCCCCTCCTCTCCCAATGAAGGATAACATATAGAACATTTGTAAGTCGTTATTCCCAACATTCCTCCATTAATCATATAATGAGCTTAAAAATTAATATTCTTTAAATTGGTTTTAATTGGTTTGACTTTTGAATCACTCTGTATATATAAATGCATTATACATTACGATAAATGAAAGACATGAATTTCCTCTACTTGGATGTTAAAAATAGTAGAAAAATGACATGATTTAAAAATTTGCACAGAAGAAAATTTGAAATTATTTACTTCTGTTTTTATATATATTATTACTTCTATTCTTATTATTTACTTCTATTTTTTATATATCTTCTATAACATTTTTGTATGAATTATATTTGGCAATTAGAAATATGTTTGAGAAAAACAGTCTCCTCATATCATAAGGAAAGATAAAAAAAAATAATAATCAATGAAAATTTAATCAATTGAAACTTCACATTATTAAAAAAATCTGAATAAGAAATTGAAAGCAACTTGCATACATTATTGAATTTAATCTATATATTGAAAAGAATAGATTTATAAAGAAAATAAAGATGAAAAGACAAAACCCACAAATCATCAAAGATAACTAACTGCCATACGAAATAGCGCCAATATTTAAACTTGGAGAGGCTGGTACGTACCTAACGAAATAATACTTAAAAATGATTCTAGAATCGCTTAACATTATGATTTCATGTTACTCAACAGGTGGAAATCTCGTTAAACAAGTTTTTATCACATAATCGAGAACTTTACTATATTTCGGGAGAAAAAAAAAGTCCTCGCAGTCTAATCAAGTAAAGGAACGATTTCACTTTCGCTGTCAAAAATAATAAAGAATATTTTCTAGATAATGCTAAGTTTTCTATTTTCATTATATATTGGTTCCAATTCCTAATTTAATTAATCTAATAAAACCAAATTTATATATTAACATAAGAAGGGATGTTTAATTTTTTTCAAGTTATATTCTACTTACATCTGATATAAAAAAAAGGGGGGGGAAGGAAAAAACAGCAATCCCATTTTCATTTTAAAAATTTCTGACGAAATGATAAGAAAATGGCGAATTTATCTTTAATAAGTGCTGCTGCAATATTTAATGAAATAAATATTTTAAACGATAGATTTTGCATAAATTATGTTTAAAATGTTTAAATTAAAAGCATTTTAATTAAGATTTAAAGATTTTAATTAAAATTTTGAGATTTAAAGATTTTAATTAAAATTTTAAGATTTAAAGATTTTAATTAAAATTTTAAGATTTAAAGATTTTAATTAAAATTTTAAATTAAGAAAATATTTTAATGTTTTGGTGAACCTTATACTATTTTAATGAACTTCTCTTCCCTCCATACTATCAGGAAAAAATAACGCTTCTTTAAAAACTCAATGGAATAAATATCTTAAACCATACATGTAAAAAAAAATATGTTAAATATATTAAAAACCGCAAACAGAATAATATTCTATAAGCGTTAGTATACCTTACGCTTTTTTACATGATCTTTGTTCCCTCCGCACATAGTTTCAAGTATAAAAACACAATTTTGAATTGACTATGTAATGAAATAAATTTCCATGAACGTTTGAAATCATTCGTTTAAATGAAAAATCTTTGTAAACATCTCGGCCAAGCAGTTTATTTGATTTGCTTCACGAATAAATTATTTTGATGTGAAAAGAAAATTTTTGTTTCATTCCTTTTTCATTTATTTCACTTCAACATTGTTAGAGTATCGTTTGCTTCCGCATCAGCTGCATAACTTATTTAATTTGATTGAAATCCATCAATAAATTATTTTGATCTGTGAAAGTAATTAAGTAATTAGTAACTTTTTAATTCACCACTTATTCCATTAATTGTCATATTGCTTTCATATCATTGGTTTATATGAAAAATCTTTGTAACTCATCAGTTGTAGAATTAATTCATTTGATTTAGCTCCACAGATTAATTATTTTGAACAGTGAAAAGGAAATTTTGGTTTAATTCCTTTTTTATTTATTTCATTCTCGCATCGTTTGCTTTCTCACAAGCTGCATAATTTATTTCATTTTATTTAAATCCATCCATAAATTATTATTTACTGTGAAAGGAATTCTGGTCTTATTCAGTATTTACTAACAGACTTTGCAATTTGATAGCTCAATGAGAATATGTTTAATTAATATAAATCTTTATGCATAATTTGATATTAATAATTCCTTCAAGAAAATGGATTTAAGCATTCAATTGGGATATATATTATAGCCGAGCTGTTTCAATAACCTTACACCTGTTCTGCTCATTGCTTGTGTTCCATCCTAATCGAATCAAATTCCCCGTTATTAAAGGGCCGTTAACAATGGTACTGTCCAAATAATTTATTTTTTAACTTTCACGTTACCATGCTTATTCCTCATGTAAACTACATAGGTATTAAATAGAATTCTTCTTCTATAACTTTCAAAAATGTAATAAAATAATACGAATAAATATTTAGATAATAATGAAAAAATGGTTTGAATTTTATTTCAGCAATGGCATCTGTTGTTAAAAATTGTGTAAAAGATATATTTTTTTAAAAAATTGCCGAAATTTATAAAAAACATTAATATACTAACTAAATTAGCATAATTAAAGAGATTTTTTTTTAATTTTAAAATGTTGGAGAAAAAATTTTTGTATGATAATATTTTGGAATTTTTGCTGGGAAAACGCTATTTAATTTTTATTTAATTAAAATTCTAATTGAATTTCTAAAAAAATCTCACAAAGGTTCATATTTCACCTTTCAAAGCAAATTCATTCCAAAATCTTTCTGTAGAGCCTCAAAAAATGTATACATAGACATACATGCATATTCTTTTTTATTAATAGTGGATATTTAATTTAATGTATCTTTGTTTACAAATCAATTGTTTCTTCAAAATCATTACTTTCTTTATCGGTCGCAGAATTTAAGATTTTATTTAAATCCGTGATATTATTATTTTGGGAATAACAATTCTTTACATGCTGTTTGATATGTTAAAAGACCCAATACATTAATCATTTATGATCTATTATTTTGTTATTTAGTTGAGCTCTGTTTATACATTTTTTTAAATAAAGTTTTGAGACTCATTTTATTTTTGAAAAAAAAAATCTGCTTCATAGTTTCACCAAAAGTTTAAAAAAGAATCGTTTTCTTCTCCTCCAGAATCGAAAAGATCTGCTGAGATTCGAAGAAGTCAAAAATTGAAAGCTAAAGTAAATGTTTGAAAACAAATGTTCGTGTCAACGGAAAAGAAGAGAAGATGACTACTGGAAATGTTTCAGTCAGCTCTAACCTCCGTTGAGTTCGATAAACATCATGAATGTTGTGTGCGATACAGCCCAGGGAAAAAAAGAAGTCGGTTCAGTGATACATCATTGTGGAGACAGCTCGGGTGCTGATTCTTCTAAGGGGTCTGTTCACAAATTGCGTTTCGTATTTTTAGATTCATTATACATTAGGGAATTTCATGTCTCGCTGATATTAAAAGTTGCTTAAATCTTTTCACAAACAGCTGACATTTAATTTTTATTTTCTACGGTGTAACGGTGCGTTTTAATGCTTTAATTTTTATTTTCTACGGTGTAACGGTGCGTTTTAATGCTTTAATTTTTATTTTCTTTCTATTTGTAACGGTGCCGTCACAAAAGACATATTGTTTTGAGAAATTGGCGTTTCAAAGTTTATTATCATACGGAAAAGTGCAGTTAATTTGTAATTCATAAGAAGTTTCATAGTTTGAAGTCTTTAGCGTTTTATAAAGCAGTTCCTCGTTTTTTCCCTTTAAAAATATATCTAATTAAAAGAATAACTGTCTTTCAGGACAAGGTCATTGATATAATCGTTAATTGATAATTTGAATACTTTCTGCAATTCAATTTAATCACTACGCGTAATACATTATAAAAACATACTACGAATTTTTGATATTATATAAATATAAAGAAGACCATTGGTAGTATGTTATCTCCTATTGTTACAGGAATCATTATCAGATGGGATTATTTATTCCATATGATTAGCATTTAATTGAATCTTGTTATGGACTGTTTTAAACAAAATAATAAAATTCTTGTATTTTTCATGTCAAAATATTACAAATATTTTCCAATGGAATTATTTTAAAGAACTTTGCTAGTAAAGCTTATAGTAATAGAATACGGATACAATAAACATACTGATAAAAACTATTATAATTTATTTTAAACAAATGCTTAGTAAACAAGTTGTTGCTTTTCAGAAATTCACCATTTGAACTTCTGGAAAACTTTTAAATTTTGAGTGATTAGTTTTTGAAGCATTAACTAAAGAATTAAAATGTTGGTATATTACTCTATTTTAACAAATAAATTACAATTTGAAATTATATTTTAACTTTTCTAAAATAAAGATTTAATTAATTTCCATGGTTATATCATATTAATTATGTAAATTTATATTAATTACTGTTAATAATATAATATTAATATAATCATACTTAACTTTAATTATATTAAAATATTAATATAATATTATTCTATTTATAATATCTCTATTTAATAAAAACAAAAGTAAATAAATGAAAAAATATTTGCAAAACTTTTAGCCTTGAAATAAATTGAGCATATACAACTAAAATATTATTTATAAATCTGTGCAAAGCATTTAAATTTATAAATTCCAGAAAAAGAATAAATAAAACGGTGGAAACAAAACATATATCAGTCTGTTGTATGTAATCTATCTAATGTTGTAAAATCTGCTGGTTGAGAATCAAAACTTGCAGAAAAATAGGGACAAAAACAAATCGAATGACTTTTTTTAAATATGCAGTAAAATACCTAATCTTCTATCATCAGATTATTTTTAACTTTTTCAGCTGTATTACGCGTTTTTTCATTGGCTATTTATATGAAAAGCTTACAGGCTGATAAAAGTTATTTGAAATAAAACTAAATACAAACTCGAATGAAGGAAATAGCTGTTTAAATGCAAACATATAATCCGACAAACTGTAATGAATACTTCGGACATGATCTTATAATCATAAAAGGCAATAGGAAAAGTGGAAGAAAAAAAAAACTCTTATTATTAAAGTTTTTTAGCGAGTTATTAGCGAGTTCAGTTTTATATGGGAAAGTTAGTTTTTACAATATATCTCAATGTTAATAATAATTAAATTAAATTCTTACTCTTTGCATTTATAGACATGTTTGACCATACATTTTTTTTTAATTCCTAAATATTTATATTTACTTATATACAAATATCATTAATTTCAGAATTAAAAATATATTTAAAATAAAATACTATTTTACCAGGGAATTCAAAATAAATGCTGAATTATTAATAAACCGTTTCTCTTATTTGTTGCTTATTAAAAACTATGTTCTTATTTTTTATTGCCTACTTCATAAAATAAAGTTATTATAGTAAATGTAATTATTAAAGTAGATTTATAAGCTTCATTGTGAGATCCATTTGCTTTTAACTGAAATTAAATTATACTTACTATGATATGAGTTTCATAATATAAATAACATATTTTACCATCACTGATTTTTAATATCTTCAGAGTTCTTTAAAATTTTCCGATAGTCCTTTGTTGTGTGTGCGCTTGATAAAATTCTTTGTATCAATACATTTCAAATAATCATTTCTTACATTTTCGAATCATTTAATAGAAGAATTGTAATTTAACGATATTTATTGATAGCTTTCATATAATTTTCTTTACATACATTTACTCCAATATTATTTTTGTTTAAATAATAAGCAAACCTTTTCGAAACAGCAATATCTATATTCCATTCTACACCAAGAGAGATCTTTCAAGGAGCCTCAATTACATGATCCCACGCAGCTTCCTCTTACATCACGGACAGAAACTCAATTACTTGACCACCCCTTAACAGCCACTTAACACCCTTCTTTACCGACACAGCGCGGAAAAAAAAGACCCACCAATCCCTTGCAGTAAACTTCCCACAACAGGATCCTATTTATAGATCCCGTTCCTGTCTGTCTCTCTCAGTCTTGATTGACTTCACAAACTGATGCAGGGAAGAACTAGCTAAGTGAACAGTAGCCAAGCTGCGAATCACTGGTAATCTTTTTATCTGAGTTACCATCTAGTCACGGGTCCGTAGCTGCTTGGCGGATCTCCCGTAGCCAAGTGCGGACCAGCTCATTAAGGGCGTTTAGGAGCTGTTTGGGAAAAGATGTTAGTTTGTAACGGAATACCGTTTGGAAACGGTTTGGCTGCTGGAGGTTTTTCGATGCAATCTTTCGCGGTGGGTTTGGCGACAAAAGAAGAGTCTGGGGTTGAATACCTGGGGTTTGATAAAACAGTAAATGATGCTTAGGAAAGTGTATTTTTGTGTCTTGTGGATTTTGTTCTGACTGCAAAATTAATGTGGGGGGCGGGATTTTTTTATGTGTGTATAAATGATGTGATGAAAGAAATGTGTGCAAAAACCATCAAAAAGTAGAAAAAGAAAATAAGGAAAAGGAAAGAAGGTTCAAGCTTAAAATAAAAAGAAAAATTAGTTTTTTTCCCCCTTCAAAGATGTGAACGAACTTGAAATAAAAACTGTTAATGGAACTCTGCTTAGTAAGTTTTAAAGGAAAGAAAAATGTAATGCAAAAGATTTGAGGGTAAATATTGTAAAAGAGTATCAAAATGAAAACTTATAAAATAATTGTCAGTTGAATGAAACGAAACTGTCGTGTAAGAACTAAGATTCGCGCGTAAAAATTAAAAGAAGATATTGCTAACTTAAGAGGCGAATGGGTTTTTAGTAAGAAACATCAATAAAACTCTTCTAAGTTCATTTATATACAAAATTAAAAGTATTGTAAAATAAAACACATAGAATCTGTTTATGTAAAAAAACTGTCAAAATCAAATATTCTTACAAGTGCTGCATTACTGAAATGACGAAGCAGTTTGAATCTTAACAGCCTTAATTAGATTAATTAGTTAATTTCGGAAAATAAAAACAATACAATTGCATTAAAATTGAAATAATTCAAATTATACTGCTTTTTTGTCAAAATATAATTAATAGATAATTTTGAAAAATTATTTTTCATGTCTAAAAGTTTTAATTTTCAGTCAATCTTGTCTGTGAAGTCTTGAAGTTTAATATCGTATGATATATATGGTTTTTAACATCTGATTAAATGTATTAGGAAAATATTTTTAAAAATAAATTTGTTATTCTGCATTACTTACTGGGTATAAAATAGCTTTCATCTAATCTATAGGGGTTTTACTGTAGCTTATATCTGACTCTATTAGATTTTTTTAAAAATTTTTTACAAATAATATATTTTTATTATTTGATTAATAACCATTATTTTCCTTGAATTTGCATTTGCTAACATTCTTTATTAACATTGCATTTCTAAACATTCTTACTAACATTCTTTATTAACATTGCATTTCTTAACATTCTTACTAACTTTCTTTATTAACATTGAATTTCTTAACATTCTTCTTTGAGTCTATAGTAAAGTAAAAAGATTCCACTCAGCAAGCTGGAAGGCAAAAGTAGATTTCTTTGCATCTAAGTTTCTATTTGACAAAATAAATTGTAGATGTTAAAAACAGTCAATATTAGGGCTTGAAAATCACTTTTCAGCCCCCAAACTTTTAAGATACTGCAGTTATCGGAAAACTTAAATACAAAAGCTGTTTGTCTTAGTAAGGTGGTAATTTGGCTAAGTGGATTTATTTGTCTATCTTCAATATTAAGAAAGTTATAGTGAAATGAAAACTTCCACCCTCCCCCTCACACCATTTCCATCTCCTTTGAGCAAGAAGGACCATTTACGAACTCGTCCGAGATTTTTACATTTCTACTGACATACTCCAAGTTATTTAAAATCCAAACAAAATTGCTCATTATCCTATTTACAAGATAACATAGGAAAAGCGCTATAGAAATTTTCTTGTCTTGTCATGAGAACCATTGTACTAGGTCTTTCTATAGGAATCAACCTTATAGAAAGAATAGAGATGACACCTTATAAATGGTTATACGATTCTAGAATTTAGATCATATCAGTTTTTGATAATTTTGCTTTAAATTAATAAGAAACATAATGACATAAAAATATATTCTGGATTTGAAAAAAATGCTTTTGTGTTACCAACAAAAAATTAGAAATAAATTTACTTTTTTTTTCCTGTTCTGCTTCTTTTCAATAAAATCTCATCAGATCATTTCAACGTCTGAAATTGCATAACCTAGGACAGAAACTAATAAACTGAGATATCAGCAAGATATTGAAGAAAAAATAAGGAAATGGAATCCTTATGTTTTTAGAAAATATTTGTTTTTAAACATTATTTTGAAATTTTATAAACGATAATCATGCAAAAAATAATCACGGACTTGGAGGAATTCTTAATTTAGAATTGTCAAAGAAACTGCAAGAACCGTTCACTAAAATTCTTCTGTTTTGTTTTCATTATAAAACCTTTAATTGTCCAATAATCCTTCTTCATTTTCAAAATTAGTAAAATATTTTGAAGTTATATTATATTAATACGAACTTTGTATTTGATATTTCTTACCTTAAACCATTACAAAATATAATATCTTAAAAATTGTCGGTAAATTATCTGAAAACTACATTTTGTTTCGTCAGAAATACGATCGGAACATCTAGACAAAAATCATCTGTTTTGTTTTTAAAATAAGGCTTATCAAATTTCATAACTATATTGCAAAATATTGAATTTGCAAAATCATTGAGTTGAGAATGGTATCGAGTTTTGACCCGTATATACAGTAGTTTATAAACAAAAACATTGACATAAATGTTGTGTTTTACATCTTTTTTTCTTGAAGTCGATAAGATCTTTAGTCTATCAAAAATCATAGCGTACCTATCTGGAATCTATATTTTAAGTTACCAACAAAAACAAACTATTCAAATACTTTTCTTTTTATCCCTAAGAACTCTCAGCTGTTCCATCACCACCACAGAATTTGCATAATCATCATATTATTATCAAAGCGACCTTGGCATCTACAGTAGCCTGGAAACAGAAACATGGACAAGACATCACTCAACTGATTCAGTTTTGTTGGTCGACAACTCGGCAGTCAAAACCCAACAAACAGATGAGCCCAAAATATTATCTCTGTCGGACTGACACGGCCTGATAGACAGCCCTCCTTTCATCATCATCGTACCACGGATGACGATATCGAATAGAAAAGAAAATTTTCACTCTATCACAACGATGATAACACATAATGTAAGAGAACGATGGGAAATACGAAAACGCAGCTCCCTCCCCTTTCTGAATTGGGGTATAAATATATATCTTTATATATATATATACATATAATATCTTTGTGAGAATATGATGAATCATGGAGTAACTGAACTAATCAGCCGTGATTATCACTCTTTACCCAGCTCGTTTTTTTTTTTATTCTTTTTTTTTTATTTTCCTACGAGACACCATGTAGGGAGGGGTGGAAAAGTCATATTTTGCTGCCTATACCCCCCCCCCTTCTCACACGTTGTATCCTATCGTAGTTTTTCCCAATTTTTTCCAGTATTTTTCCTGTCTTGGAAATTCTTGCCCGATAAAAGGTGGGATGATAAGAGAATCATGTGATTTTTTTCCCTTATATTCCTTGAAAAGGGACGTAAGTTCCGTTTCTTGGATCTGCCATGAATCCGGGACATAATCGTGTTTGAAGGCTGACATTCGTATTATGTTGGGATTTATTGCGTTTTGTAATGGAAATGTGTAGTTATACGTGATGAAAAGGAAGATTCGATATGATGATGGGAATTCAGGTGATGGAAATTCTGTGTACTCTGTTTCTGGATTTTAGTTTTTCTAGAATCTGGACAGAATCAGGCTCAATTCTAATTTGCCTTTATCTCAAATGCCACGATATATAGACTAATTTGACAAGGACTTATATTGAATTTGGTAAAGAGTTTCACATAACTTTTCAAGAAGATACAATAAGGTTTTTTTGGGGGTGGAGGGGGTGTACTTTTAACTTCTTTGGTCATTTTTTCGACTGGCTAAATACAATATTTATTCATTATTAAGTGCCGGCGTCCTGGCATAGGGGTAGCTCATCTTCCCCGTGATCTGGGCGTCTCGGGTTCGAATCCCGGTTCGGGCGTGGTTGCTCGTCATCTGTGTTCTGTATGTGAGGTGTGTGAATGATGTCCCCTGTGAAAAGGGGTTGTGCAAGCGAGTGTGTGAGTTTCCTATTCATATGAGCTAGAAGTCAAACTTCTGCCCTCGGGTTTCAGGGGTCTTTACCCTTAGAAGCTACTGCACCCCCTTTCCGTGGTAACGCGGGCACGACATCGCCATCATCATTCATTATCAAGTTTATATACAGATCTAAAAGAAACTTCAGATATCTCAAGACGCTCATGAGTTTTTTAATGGAAATATGTTGTTTTATGTGATGAAAGGTAAGATATTTATAGAGAGTGTTAACTCTAACCGTGGTCAGTGGGTAATTTCTAAACCGGCAGAAATAAACATATGCTGCCAATTGAAAAAAAAAAGGGGCTTCAAATGGAATAAAAAAACGTTTGATTAGAAAATCCTAATAGAAGAAACAAGTGATAGTGGTCTCCCTGAAACTCTCCCGCATACTCTCCAATAAAGATCATACCCATCTTTTCTCACATTAAATTGTTGACCTTGGTTAAGGTCACGAATGCCTTGCGTTGCACTGTGGAACAACAATTACGAAATGTAAGCCTTTGGCGATAGTCTAGTTTTTTTACTGAATCTCATGAGAATATGTATCTTGGATACATTTTTACCGGCCGATTGACACCAAAATCTACATTTTAAATGCAGAACTGCAACAATATCTATCTAAATCATTTCTTTTTGAAATTATCAAGTTTAATTGTACTTGAACTGACAAACTTCCACTGAACGGATTTCGTTCAAAATTTGATAGATATCTACTAATTTTGTCTATATACAAAATTTATAATTTAAGTTTCATCTGTCTAGTTCAAAACACCCACAAATATAATACGAAAAGTGCGATACATCAAAATCCGGAATTCAAATTTTTGACGATTACAATACTTTCTCAATACTTCGCTACATCAATGTAAAAAGTGGTATCTAAAGTTTCATAACTTTAGAAGAAGAGTTGAATTTATTTTTCGTTTTGTTCAAAATATTAATGCGTCAATGGATAAAATAAATGGAAAATCGCGTAAAAACTTAGGCATAGCATTTTTTTTTCAAAATTACATTTATTAAGTCATTAATAATATAAAATATATTTATTTATATCATTTAAAATATTTCATCGACGGCCAGAAATTTTATCTCGCATAATTTTCAAAATTCTGTGAGAAGAAGAATCTAGTTTTTTGCAATCAATAAAAAATATTTCTTACCTTCTTCTTCTAATAAGACATGAACACGTGCTCTTGTATTTATACCAAATTCCAAAAAATAAATAAATAAAAATAATAAATAATAAGCAGGAATATTCTTTATTGGTTGCGAAAAAAAAATTCTTCTGTTGTAAAATTTGGAAAATTGAGAGAGTTTGTGTTGTTTATAAAGCTATTATTATACCATTTGAAAGTAAATATCAGTCGCTTATAGTTTCGAAATTATTTAATGCATTATGACTAAAATGGATACATTGTATGTTTGACATGAAAATTAAAAAATAGAAATGAAAATTTTCAATAAATATTTGCATTGTTCTTATATGAGACAATAATATTAAAAGCATTTTACTATAGCTATGTAGTAAATTTTCCGATTATTTTCGGATATTTTAAAATCTTTCTCGGTGACATTTTATCTTCGTAAACAGATACCAAGTTTCATATTAGATATTTATTTTTCTGATAGTTTGTGTTGTTTGTGCTAATTCTATGCGGTTGTTTGAAGAAGCAATGAAAAATAGATAAGAAATCTTCATTACAAACTCAAAATAGCAATTATATTAGATTCAAAATGTATCCTCAATTTTCCACGCCAAACTAAGATACTCAGCTAAAAACCTGTCGCATATCCTAAGTATATGATACATTCATTACAAAATAGCTTATGCTGGAAAAAATTTAGAATATAAATAATTCAAGAATTTGTAAGATATATTATAAAGTATTCATGTAAAATGTACATCTAATTTAATCTTGTAAACAGATATTTAATGTGTATTGTTTAAACGTACATAGTCGTATATTTAAGGATAAAGTTCGAACTCTAAGAAAAAGAAATTTAACAAAATTCAAGCTAGTTGGACAGTTCAATCAAAAGAGGGAGAGAGAGAGAGAGAAAGAGAAACAGAAGTAGTCTTTCCGATACTTTTTTATTGATTCTCTAATAAACGAGTCACACCAATCCTCAATCCAACTTACAATTTTGCGCCTTTCAAAATGTCGTAAACGTCATCAGTGCTCAAATTTTTATTTTCAGGTTAACACAAATGAGAATTGAGCGTTTTGCAGTATAGTAAGAAAACCAGTACATGTAAATTATTAACTGCATACCGTTGTGAAAAACTGTTTCAAAACAGCCTATCAGCATGCGATATTTGACGATTTTTTTACAGCTAATTGCTGGAGTGCAGTTAATACATAAGTACCAGAAAACCGAATTTGTATTTTAAACGCCTGATAACTGACTCATTAAAACCAAAATTCGGCACAAAATAAACAGCTGTAATTACAAGGTCAATGACCAAATTTTATTTATTTAAGTCAATAGTGTTTTCAAGACTTAAATTTTGTAAGTAGTGCACTTCATTGGCCTGTATTGTATTTCTTGACTTTCATCATCAAAACCAAACTGAAAATTTTTAACATTGTGCAAATTACTTAATTATTGTCTCTTAGGACACTCATGTGATTTTAAATACAAGAAGTGGAACAAAAAATTAAACGTTGATTTAGTCTTTAGATTAAGTAATGAACAAATCTCCAAATAATATCTTAAATTGAGAATTTGAGCAATAAAATAGAAAGAATCTTCTTTTTTCCCCCACGTTCTTCCACAAGATAAAATCTTTGATTCATAGTGGAAGATTTTAGGAATATATTTTCTTATATTTTCCCATAGTCAACAAATTATACTATTACATTCGATATAATGCAATAAGCTGCGGAAAGAAATATGCCCATAGCAAGACTAGAAATAGGAAATAATAGTTACATGAGTAAATCCTTGATGGCATGGTATTAATTTCATTTGTATCATCCAATACGCTGGCATAAATTCTTATAACGTACCAGTTGTACAATCTGTATCATAAATTCAAATAATGATGTATAGTTAATTGTTGAACAAGAGATTCACATTATTGACTAAAGGAAAAGAGAAAAAAAAAACATGATGCTGTAGAGAATCAGGATATTGTCCAATCGCTTATTCGCAAAACTTAATTTGAGCTAACCATTGCCCTAAAAGGAATATCATTTGTTAAAATCTAACTAAAAGTATTCTCTCCCCATTTAGCTACTGATTACTACTATGATTAAGTCCCCTATCATCAAGGGCTAACTACTCCACCACATCACTCCTCCTTTTGGCTGTAAATTATGAATCCTTTTAATTATCAGACCATCGACAATCTCGTACAAAACTCGTCATTAAACGGGTTCCAAAAGGATGCTTCCATTCCCCTCTCAATTAAAGCATCATATTTTCAACCCATCTCCATCCTAACAATTTCATCATCGTCATCAAAAAGAGCCTACAGAATTACCTTAATAAGCTCTCCTTTAATACTACTCTCCTCTGTTCCCCCTCTTTTCAGACGATATATATCCCACCACTCGTCTCCAAGATCACCTTAAACGATATAAAATCAGGGAAAGGGAGCTCCAGGGGCCATTAGAAGTGCCGCATCTGATAGGTTGCCATCAGGGAAAGGGGGGGGTCAGGGTAGGAGGTGGAGAGGAAACCTTATCAGGCTGGACTATCGAAGGGGAGGGGGTATGACTACAGTGTGGAGGGGGTGTCGTGTTATCAGTGTCCACGGAAGAGGAGGGCCCACCTTTTGCCAATCCATCCATCATCGGTAAGGCGAGAAAGACCAAGAGTGTCGTATTAAATAGAGCAAGGATAAGGCATTGGTGACGGGGCGGGGTGATTTTCTTCCGTGATTTCTTACCGGGATGATTGGGTGCTTTGGTTGGTGGTGCCAAAATCGAAAGTTCTTGAATTTGGAATTCGGAGCCAATGATAAGCCAATTAATTTGAATAAGAGTACAGAGGAAGGAGAATGTAAATACTTCTGAACTTGATATGCACATGTTGTTGCAATAAATCTGTATTGGATATATTTAGAGATTGCCGATTAGGGATTGCGAATACATGGTATATATTCATGGTATAGATTCATGGTATAGATACATGGTTTATATAATATGTATCATGGTATAGATTGGTACTGGTTCAGGTTTTACATAGTATGATTCATTATATAGATACATGGTTTACATAGTAGGTATCATGGTATAGATTGATTGATATTGGTTCATGGCTGACATAGTATGATTCATGGTATAGATACATGGTTTCTTATGCTTTGAGTGACTATCCCAAAATAAATTGCATAAATGGATTTGGGGATGTGAGTCTTTGTCAAACTAAACCAGATCTTAAAATTATATACATGGAAAAAGCTTCATTGAAATTTTCCCAACTAAACTCATCGAAAATATTCCTTCAATTATGGTTTTGCATACTTTTTTTTTCTTGTATACGTAGTATAGAGAAAGCATAGTAATCGTCAAAAAATTCGAACTTGAAATTTTGACAAATCTCAACGTTTTAGACTCCCTGAGTTCCAAGAATACATTTTTGGAAAATGTCAGTCGATTTGTCACAAACATAACTAAAAAACGCTTTGAGCTAGATCGTTGAAATTTAGTATACAGGTTTTACGCGAAATTTTCAGATTTTTGTCAAATTTTGAGTAAAATTTGTTCTGAGGAAGTCTGTCTGCCTTTCTATTCGAACATTAATTGATACGATACCTACAAAAGAAGAGAGTTAAATAGGCAAGATTCGGTATAGATATTTAACATATATAGTGTATATAGTGTACACATCTGTCAAATTTTGAGCCAAAACGAACAAAGGGTTGACTCTCTGAGAGTACGTACATTAAGAAACATATAAACGCGATAGTTAAAAAAAAAAAAAAAAACGCGTCTAAAATTATCAAATTAGGTTTGAGATTTTGTTACAAAAACTGAAGTTTTGTGTCAAATCTTTGTTTTAATCATTTGAGAAAAAAATTTAATCGATTGAAAAAAATCTAATTGCGTTTAAAGAACAAATTCGATTTTCGGATACTGTTAATCGCAGGCCAAAGATTAGTCGTCAAAAAAATTCCAAGGTGGCTACACGTGAATTTTAAACGTTTTTGAAGTTAATTTTAAAAATACTAAATTAACATAAAAAGTTAGTATTTCTTAATTAGTGTACGGCAGTGCCATGCAAGGCGTTCTCTGGCAAGATTATTAGAAAGTATACGAGAAAGTTTGAGAGAAACTGTTCCCACTGGTTAATATATTAACATGAAATCAATATATATTAAGCGTAAAATTATAATCGATATTAATTATATGATTTTTTTTTTACTGATACAAAAGTATTAACTGTTATGTACAATATGTTGAAGTGTCTTTTTTTTTTTTTTGTCTTTTATTCTTCGAGCCTGCTAGCATGTTATTTGACATGCGCATGCACTACAAATAAATTGCGATGTACTATTTACATTAGTACTATGCTACTATTTACATTATTACATTAGTACATTACATGCGTATGCTTGCACAATATGAGGCTTAAATGCTTACTTAAATTGAAATTTATATTGTACTTTGTTGAATGAACCTTGTTTGTCAAATTTTATTAAGAGATACATTTAAAATTCTATGCAACTAATATTTTCAAGGAACCACTTGATTGTCTAAAATTAACAATTAAAATATTCTGACATGGTTTTGTCACTTTTTATGAACAATATTTTATCGAATTTCGAAATGTATTTTAGTATTAATAGAAGAAATTTCATTTAAAGCTATTTCACAGATCATTTGCTTCATAAAACTCACAAAGAAAAATCTGAAATATATATTAAATTCCCAAATGTAATGAATCACTTGTTAATGAAAAAGAGCCATCAAAGTGAATGAGCCACAAATATAACTACAATAACTTTTCCCCATTATTAATGTGCCTCCTGTTAAGTAGTGATTATCTGCGATTTAACGGGCTTGTTTATAGCTTTCACCAACAAGACGCTTAAGCAACTCTGAGATATCACTGCCAAAATAACATCTTATAAAAATCAAACATCTCCTTAAACCTCATTTCCCCTCAGCAAACCAGTAACAAATTGCCCACATAAAACCCTTTCCATCCTCTGCACCTGTTAAGCATCTCGCACATATAAAAATATAACAAACTTGAATGTCCCTCAGTTCGCACAGTCAGATAGGGAAACATGCAATAAAAAAGCCTTGCCAGATAGTCCCTTCTAGATTTGGAACGAGACTAAGGAAACAGCCAGAGATAACGCCACCATGAGAGATGTCTTAGCGACCATTCCTGCTGTTCAGCAATTCCTTAAGAGATATCTTCCAGATATCGCCCCTTGGAAAACTGTTGTACTATAGGTACCCCTATATGTATGTATCTATCTTCGCTGCATATCTCTTTGAGTATGCTGCCTGGCGCCATTCCATATCGAGTTGAGATCAGTTAATGCAGAACTCTCTCTCTCTCTCTCTCGCTCTCGGAGACAAACATGGTGAGCATTGCACCATGTGGATGTATTTTCCGACAACTAGAATTTAACTTCCGTTGTTGTACTAAGTCTTTCATTTGTTTGTATTTAGGTCTGGAAGTGAATTCTGGCTGCCACTTGATTGTTGAATGGATGTAGGTATTTTTGTATCTGTTATGTTTATGGCGAAAGAATTTTTCTTCCTTCGTTTTATTAATCTTGTTTAAACTTTAGAAAAAAATTCTAAATAACTGCATTATTAAATATGTTTTTTAAGTTACCAATAATTTTTAAATAAAAAAAATTAAAAGAATTTTGATTCCTAGTATAATTCTACAAAATTGATTGGAAGTGAATTTTGGCTGTCACTTGATTGTTGAATGCATTTAGATATTGTATCGGTAATGTTTATAGCGAAACAACTATTCTGCCTTCGACTTATTAAATTTCTTGTCTTAACTTCCCAAAATTTTCTAAGTAACTGCATTCAAACTGTATTAATTCTTTTCACTTGCTAATAATTTTTAAGCAAAAAAAAAAAAAAAAAAATCCCGAAGAAATTTTTTTTGATCCTTTGTTTAATTCAATAAAATTGATTTCGCTGATATAAATTTAAAGCAAAAAAACTATTTTTTAATTAAATTTATGAATTTTGATTACACTTTTTCCCTTTGAAAAGCCAAATATTTTCAAAGGTAACTTTTGTAGTTCTTATACCTAATTTCGTAAGATTAAGTTGTCTCATTTAAGTTTCAGGCAAAGATTCGCTTCCTCGTTTAAATATTGCCAATTTAAATAGGTTAGATTGAAATTTTATTTATTTGAGACATTTTATTATCTCTTACAGAATTTTCGCACATATTTGAATTGAAACCAAAAGCTAATCTAATAATATTTAACTATATATCATAAATGGAAATAAAATACACAGAAACATGAAACTATTATGCTAGAAAAGTGATTGTTTGAGTATATCCGAAAACAATTATATTTATGTAAAATTTAGAATATTTGAAGAGCTAGTTGTTAATTTTATGGCAGAAATAAAATCATGAAAATTTTTCAACAAATTAAATAAATTTTAGTTAAGCTTTCCCAATTCCAAATTTTTCGACTTATTTTGATTGCCTAACATTACTGATTTCTTTTAATCATTATCGCCTAGTTTTAAATTCAGGAATATTTTAAACGCAATTTTTTGAAAAAGTTCCTGTTGGAATGCTATTACCAAAACGAACAATAAAAAAAAATATCCCAAAATTTTATGAAATTGGGATGTTTTTTACAAAATACAAAAAGGGTATAATCTTATGTCACGTAAAATTAACCGAATTCTTGGTATATTCTAACCTGTAGAATATATATATATATATATATATATATATATATGCCTTTACCAGATCCTCACCAAAATAACTGCATTAATGGCATCTTCCCTTCCCGGAACCCTTTAGAAGAAAATATATTTAAATTGAGTCACCAGAATCCCACAGTCTTAAATCTATTTTATTTATTTAATTTATTTGTTTATCTCTCTTAATATGGCCTAATTTTAATTCATCAAGAATTTGATTCACAGTTTAAAAAAAATTATGTTGCAAACATTAATCTCAAGAAGTATAATAAGAAAAATCAAAATATTTTATTAAATCATGGTCAAAGTAAATGCAGCGACGGTGCAATAAAATAAGTTGACCCATTTACAATTAATGGGCATCTTGAGAGATAATTATCAGCAGAAAGAATAAATACACCAAATTTATTGTATTAAAAACACCCCCCCCTTCTCCTCCACATATAAGACTTAAAAGAAAGTCGATTTATATTAAGTCATAGAGATTCCACATTTTTAAACCTATTTCATTGACTTAACTTACCTATTTAGCTAATATAATATTGTCTAATTTCAACTCGTCTAATATTTGATCCACAACTTTAAGAAAAAATTTATGTTGGAAACCTTATTACCAGAGAAGCATAATAAGGAAGCCCAGAAAACTTTATCAAATCGGGGCCACTAAGAAATGCCGAGGAGGGTGCAATCAACGCACTTGTCCCGTGTAAAATTAATAGGCTTCTTGGGAGATCGTCACCAACTAAACAAAAAAATTGTGTATCCTTTCCAGATATTTACCAAAAAAGCTGCATTAATCACATCGTAAGATTGAGCAAGTGGGAAACAAAAAATAACAATAAAAATGAAAAGGGTCTCCCCCCTCCAACTTCCAACTCCCGTCTTGCAAGTAAAAGAAACAACAACCAAAAGACTGCTAGCCATTATTGAGTAGTGAATGAGGGGAGTGGGTGAGGGAGCTGGAGCGGAGCTCCTCGGAATCAACCAACTGATGAGCACGGATGACAAGAGACTGTTGCAAATTATCGATTCCAACACCACATTAATGACACCTTTATTACAACCAGTACCACCATTGCTGCTTTATTAGTGAATTTTTCAGCCCGTATCGGTTATTGGACCGACATCCCCCCCTAACCCCCTATTGCACCCCCCTCAATCCCTTTTTATAGATTGTCATAGGTGTATATACAACAGCATGGTGCAAGTCCAAAGGCACCGATAAAAGCAGGATCGAGATTTTGCTAATTTTGCTCACTTGGCCTAATGAGCCAACATGCCCACCAATCATTGAGTGGGAAAAGGTAGAAAATGGCGGGAGGGGATATCTGTTCTAGTCGTCTTGGCATTATTATTGGTTTGTTTTATTTGATAAGGCTTGTATAGAGTGAAAAGACACAGAATGGGGGGGGGGGAAGGATGGAAGAAAAAAACGGGGAAAAATCACGAAATTTTTCGATGCTGTAAAAAAGAAAAAGAGGGATTTTTCATTAATATCTTGAGGCTGATCGAAATGTTGTGTGTTAATTACTAATAAAAAAGTCCTGGTAATGTTGTCTTCTCTTTTTCGGACGTTCATTTGTGAAGAAAAGAGGTGTTTTTTTTATTTTATTTAAAAAATAAAATAAATTTGTGTAATGAACTGGTGACTTGATGAAAAAAGGTGGAAAGAACAGTGTAGGGAAAAAAAAAGTGCCTTTTCCCGTTCATTCGTCGATATGCTTTTAAATCGCAATTTTGAAAGTGCGACCTCTGCATTTGTTAAAATCCATTAATTAACTGAATTGATAAATAATCCGAAACGTAATGCAAAGTTGAACCAAAGGTGTGTTTTTTTTTCTTCTTCGACTGTTTTTCCAGTAAATGCATCCTTTTTGGCATTTTTTTTTCCCCTTGGCAATAGTGGTAAAAGATAACGAACGTTAAGCACATTTGAGCACAAAAGATACAGTTTTTTAAAAAAAAGCATTTTCGTTAGAAAATTTATCAATGTTTTCCATTAGCTAACTAAATCAAGTTGAGATTCAATAGGAAAATCCGAAGTGTAATGTTTAATAGTTGTTTCTGCATGGAACATTAATTATCGATATGAGTTTATCTTTTTAACGGATATCAAAAAGCATTTTGAGTATTAAAAAAGTAATACTAATAAAATAATTTCATTGGAACCACATCAAATAGCCGTCTGAATTGCCATAAAATATAAAAGATAAAATTGAATTAAAAAAATCGAAGTAAAAAGTATTTGAATAACGTAATATTATTTTCATTACAAAATCTTTTTTGAATTAAAAATAATTGAATTATTTCACTTAACGAATAATCTAATTTATAATGCTCAATATTTAAGAAAATTCATTCAAACTTCATAGGCAATATATATAATAAATACACTTTTTTTTTAGACATAAGAGAAAAATAAATACATTCTATAATTAAATAACATAAGCAATTTTTTTCCATGCACTATTTAATATAATGTTTTCCATAAAATAGTATATATGTGTTTTAAGCATATTCTTCCTAGAATTTTCCTTTTTGAGATATTTTACTTAATTTTATTAGATATTCGTGATCAGGAACCTGATTAGCATACTGCTTAAACCGATGTCAAAACGAAAAAAAAAAAAAAAAAAGAGTAAGGGAATAAATTTAAGTTTTTTAAAAATATTTTTATTTTTTAAGTT